>NC_059341.1:116420481-116723512 GCF_018350155.1 Leopardus geoffroyi
GCCCAAGCCCACACAGCTTCATTGGTGAATGCTATCAAATAGTTAAAGAAGTAATAGCAGTCCTTTGGAAACTATTTCAGAAAAATAGAGGGGAAAACATCATGCAACTCCTTCAATGAGGCCAGTGTTGCCCTGATAACAAAGTTGGACAAAGGCACCACAAGAAACCAACAGACTAATATCCTTCATGAATATAAACACAAAATTCCTTGACAGGATTTAGGAAAGCCAAATTTAGCAACATATATAAAATTATACAGCATGACTAACTGAAAGTAATCCCTAGAATACAGGATTGAGTTAACCTCTGAAAATCAATTAATGTAAGACACCATATTAAAAGAATAAAGGACAAAATCTTTATGATCATCTCATTGGATGCCGGGCGGAAAAATTCCAACAAAATCCAATACCCATTCATGATTAAAAACTCAACAAACTAGGAACAAAAGGGAACTTACTCAATCTAATAAAGGACATGTACAGAAAACATTAAACTTCCCATTCCCAAGTTCCAACTTCCATTACCAATAGTTTGTTTGCAAAGAAGTCATTCAGTCTCATAGCGCCTCAAATATTCTCCGGTCCTTTCTTACATACTTAAAAGGTTACAGCACTCAAAAGAATCATGAAAAAGTGCTCTGTAAACTATCTGCCATACAGTCATGCCAATTCTACCATTAAAGGTTCAACGGGTGTTGAAAGAGTGAGGTTACTGGCTTAACCAAGGCTTAAAAACCACTTGTGAATAGAGTTTCAATCTCCGAATAAGCTGCTGTTATCCTTTTTTGTTTTAAATTCCTGAATATAACCTGCACACTTCATCTGGTCAGAAAAGAAAGTGTTCAGAGTAAAGGAACTACCAGACATGCACTGTCCTAAATAACCAAAGGATAACTCAAATCCATGTGCAACTCTCTGGAGAGTCCTGCATGACACCGAAATTCAAAATATTCTAGTAATTCCACACAAAATGAGTTTGAAATCAAACCTCAGTACGGAAGGTGTATATTAACTGTAACCACCTACAGGCTAAACCCATGAATTTACACAATTCTGAATCCAGATAATTGTAGGATAGACACATTTCATTATATTCTAGTTGAATATTAGACTTGTTTACAGAGATGTTGCTTGGTAACAGAAGCACTGCTTTAACGACCTACTCAGTTTTAGATCCACGCAAGTACTTTGTGCTCAGGCTAAACACTATCAACTATAGTATATATAAGAAATTAAGAACAAGTTTCTTGCCATTCTAGACATCTTTGAGCTTTTACTGAAACAGCTTCATAATAACCTAACTTAAGGCTTTAAACATACGTGGCAGTGGGCATTTTTAAAAGCTAGGTACCCATGTATTATGGGCAAAAGCTGCACAGTAAGGATTTATCACAATGTTCATTTAAGCCCAGCACTCATTTACATAGTCTAGTTCTCTCTGAAGGGGTTGCCAAATATCGCTATTAAAATGGTCTGCAGGGTCACAGAAAATGGTAACATAGTTTTTCCGTAACAAATTAAAGTGGGGCTACCACAATCTGCAGCCAGTTAGTAAACTGGCTACACAAGCACCACTCTGGGGTGCGTCAAAGAGCTCCATAAAGGGGCGCCTGGCTGGCTCAGCGGGGGGGGGGGGGGGGGGGGGGAAGCATGCTACTCTTGATCTCTGGTCGTAAGTTCCACACACCCCCCCCCCTTGGGTGTAAAGATCACTTAAATGAACTTTTAGAAAAAATTTTTTCAAAAGCTCCATAAAGAGTTTCACGTGCACTTAACTGGTACAGAACAGGTACCGGGGGAGCATGCTACTCTCGATCTCCGAGTCGTGACTTCCACACCCGCCTTGGGTGTAAAGATAACTTAAATGAACTTTTTAGAAAAAGAACTTTTTTCAAAAGCTCCATTAAGAGTTTCACGTGCACTTAATTGGTACAGAACATGTCTCACAGCCGACGTTTCTAACACCCGCTCCAATTACTTTACAGGAAAAGTAGTAACAACAAAAACTCAAGGGCAAGTTGTGAAGAAAAAGGGAGTATTCCAAAACTACGGACAACACAGCGTCCCCATAAAACGAGGTTACGTACCAGACTCACACACAGTCCTTGCAACGTGCGCGCATAAAACTTAATAGCGCCCGGTGCTGTGGCCACACTTGCCACCGGGGGACACCTGCACAGCTCCAACCACCGGCACCCACTCAACTCTTCTCGCACGGGCATTGAGGCTAAGGGATGAGGTCCCACACGCGAGGTGCTGGCCAGGCCGGCAGCCGCTCGCGGCGCAGGCTGAAGAGGAAAAGGAGGGCCGAGCGCGCCCCTAGAGCTCCGGACTCCAGGGAAATCTGAGGTATCCTGGGAGAGCTCCGAGGGCGGAGAGGGCGGCGGCGGAGAAAAGCTTCGCTCCACCTCGGCGGACGGGCTTTCTGTGGACGGCTGGGCAGCCCTGTAGCCGCCGACCCGCGGAAACACCACCCTCGACCCACCATCCGCCGCCCCTCAAGCCCAGCGGAGCGGAGTGGGTCCCGAGACCTAAGAGCGCGCGAAGCAGGAAGTCCCGCCCCTACGCTGACGTCACCGACGCCGCAGACGTCGGCCGCAGCTAGCGGCCGTTAGAGGGAGGAGGCAAGCGGAGCCGAGGCGGGAGCGGCTGCGGTGGACGGCGGGAATGCCGGGGGCGAGGCGGCGCTACGATACGCCGCTGGCGGGGACGCGGAGATCCCGTGAGCCGAAGGGAACCGAAAATCCGAGACCGGGCACTTGCTTCATTGAGCCAGAGTGAAGTGCGCGGTTGAGCGCGAAGCCGATCTCCCTTGCCTCCTCGCTACGCCACGTCTGGGGGGGGTGGGGGGTCTTCCCCTTTTCTCGCTACTCCTTCCTTCTGCGGGTTCTTACACTCTTGCCTCTTTGAGGACTCCAATGAGGTTCTGCTGCCACGCCCTCCTGCCTTCGTCCCTGATTGTGTAGATTTAATGGGGACTGGAGTCGCCTGCCTGCAATGTCAGTCTTGGGGCGTCAGCCCCGGAGTGAGGAGTCGGCTCAGCTTGCCAGGAGGGCTCAGCTTGCCAGGAGGCAACGGCCAGGTCAGGACCAGGGCCGGGGGGCGGGGGTGAATCCTTTCCCGCCCCTCGCGTTCTCCTCCAGATCTCACCTAGTCCCGTCAAGTCAGGACCCACGGGGGTAACATTGTGAACCATTTGCCTTAAGGTTGTAAACTAGAGTTGGAAGAGAAGGTACTAGTTTTTGAGAGCGTCAGTTATATGCCAATGGCTGAAAATGAGGTAGGGTTTCAGCCTTTAAGAATACGTGGTAGAAGAAATAGGCACTCTCCCTTAGTTTGGGGTTTCGGTTCTCACTGCATTGTGATGCACAGCCTAGTTTTACCCTCAAGGGCAACATTTTCGGGCTCTTGTCATGATTAGAAAGACAACTGAGATAAGGACCTTTTTTGTTGAAATGAGGAAAGAGGAGCCATTAGATGGAACACTGAGTTGGGTCATGGAGTGTCAACATATGGATCAGAAAAATGTGGGCTATCGATAATATCAGTGAACAGGATATGGAATCCAGAAACAAACTGCTATGCATATACGAGTATTGAATAATAGTAGCTCACATTGGCCCAGCATTTAGGTGTCAAGTACCAGAACACTTTCAAGTTCTATGGTTGAACCCTAAGATAGCTGCAATTATTATCTCGATTTTATAACGTTACCCAGAGCCGTTACTGTTGAAGCCAGGAAGTCTGGACTCCAGAAGTCTTGCTGGTAATCAGTAAACTATATGCTACAAATCACTGCTAAGTGAGGAAAAAGATTATCTGAGAAATAAAGAACCACTGGAGACAGGCTTTTTATCTATCTCCTTTGTCAAATAAATACCAGATGAATCAAAAATTTAAATGTACAGAGTGAAGCCATAAAAATACTACAAGAAAATTAAGGTGAATCTTTTTAATCTTGAGCTGAGAAAGACCTTTGCTAAGTATAACACAAGAACCAGAAACCAGGGGTGCCTGGGTGGCTCAGTCGGTTGAGCGTGGGACTTCAGCTCAGGTCATGATCTCACGGTTCGTGAGTTCGAGCCCTGCGTCAAGCTCTGGGCTGATGGCTCAGAGCCTGGAGCCTGCTTCTGATTCTGTGTCTCCCTCTCTCTCTGCCCCTCCCCCATTCATGGTCTGTCTCTCTCTGTCTCAAAAATAAATAAACATTAAAAAAAAAATTAAAAAAAAAAAAAAAAAGAACCAGAAACCATAACAGAAAAAAATTAGTAAAAATTAAACTCATAAAGATTGTAATAGTCTATATACAATTAATGAACGAATGGAAAATAAATTTGTATCATGTGGGAAAAGGAAAAATATTCCTAACATACAAACAGTTCATTGAATATCAACTTTAAAAACACCACAATAAATAAAATTAGCAAAGGAAATCAATAGGACATTTTTGAACCAAGAAAAAGAAACTTCTAATTAACAAATGAAAAGATGTTCAACATTCCAAACAGAGCCTTTTTGTCCATCAGGGTACATAGGGATATGGGGTTACATTTAACTATATTGTGTACTATTGGTGTTAAAATTGAAATTGGGACAGTCTTATTTACCAAAATTTCATTAGCCTTTGCCCTGAAATCTCATTTCCTAGTCAGTTCGTTCTAAAGACAATAACAGGGGACCCTGGGTGGCTCAGTTGGTTGCGCGTCTGACTGTATCTCAGGTCGAATCTCGCGATCTGTGAGTTCAAGCCCCACGTCAGGCTCCATGCCCATCGCTCGGAGCCTGTTTCGCCTGCCGCTCTGTCTGACTCCTGTCCATTGCCTGTGCCAAAGAAATAAATAAAGGCTAAAAAAAAGTTAAAAAAAAAAAAATAAATAAATAAATAAAGACAATAACAAAAAACATTCATACAGATGTTCCTTACTCCCTTTTTTGTAATAGTTGTTTTAGAAACAACATAAATGCCATCACTAGGACTCTAGTTAAATTACAGTGCATGTGCACAATGGAATTAATTAAGCCATTAAAAACAATGATATAAATCTTTATTTACATGAAAATATGTTCATAGCATATAGGTTCCCCCCTGTAATAAAACAATATAAATTAGCAGGAACAGTGTCATTTTGACATGAATATGTATGTGGATATATGTGGATATAAGGATGCAAAAAGATCTGGAAGGATGTTGGCCAAAATGCAAGAGGTTTCTATTTTGTATTTTGGACTTTTCTATCTTGTTTGAATTTTTTATAATGTATTTACCATTTTTACACACACACACACACAAAAACTTATTTTTAATTAAGGATATGCCAGTAAAAGGGGATCCAGTTGACTGTAGATGCTCATAGATAGATGACCAATGTGAAGTAATTATATTTGGGATCTAAATTCTCAGCTTTTAAGTGTCTGTGAATTTGATTAGATTTATTTATCCCAAGTTAAATAACTCATCACTTGGACATCATGATTCTGACTTCCTAAATTTTTAGGCCTGGGTATTCTTCCTATGTGTTCTCTGTGTACCTCTCATGGTATTTGTCACACTGAATTGTAATTCCCTCTTCTTTCATAGATTGTTCCTACAATATATACCCTTTTCTGCCACATTTATATATTTATTTTCCCGATTCAGTATGTGTCATCTACTTTATTTTGTATGCAGAAAATTTAAGTTTAATGTAGTCATAATGCTAATGAATTATACATATATTAAAGGGATAGTTTCAATAAATTTGACAACTTAGGTGAAATGGACAAATTCCTGAAAAATACCAAAAAAAAAAAAAAAACTGACACAAGAAGAAAAAGAAAAGCTAAATGGCCCAATATCTATTAAAGAAATGTAATTTCTAATCAAAACTCTCCTACAAGGAAAACTCCAGAGCCAGATGGCTACTCTAGTAAATTTTATCAGACTTTTAAAGAAGATAAAAGTATTAATCCTATACATTTCAGACAGCAGAGCAGGAATGAACACTTTGAAACTCATTTTATGAAGCTAATATAATTCTGATATCAAAACTTGACCAGGAAATTTTACAAGAAAATTACAAACCAATACCCCTCATGAATATAGATTTTTAAATTCTTAATGAAATATTGCAAATTAAACCTTGCAGTATAAAGGATAAGATGCCATGGCCAAGGAAGGTGAGGTTAAACATTGAAAAGTTAGTGTAGTTCACCACATTGATAGAATGAAAGAGAAAAACAAAACGATAGTCTCAGTAGATGCAGAAAAAGCATCTGACAAAATTCAAAATCCATTCATGTCAAAAACCTCCAGCAAGTTAAGTATAGAAAGGAACTTTCTCAATAAAACAACAATCATCTTTGAAAAATGTAATAGTGAAACACTAAATCTTTTTCCCCTAAGGTCAGGAGTAACAGAAGACAAGAATGTGTGCTCTCACCACTTCTGTTCAGGGTTATGTTGAAGGTCCTAATCAACGTAATAAAACAATAACAAAATGCATCAAGATTGGAAAGAGTTGTGCTTCCTGATTTCAAAACTTACAACAAAACTACAGTAATCAATATAACTCTAATGCCAAAAACATAGATATGTAGATGTAGATATATAGAGCAGTGAGCTATAATTCAGAGTCCAGAAACACACCTTTACATTTATGGTCAATTGACTTTTGACAAAGGTGCCAAGACAATTCAATAGAGGAAAGAAGAGTCTTTTCAAAAAATGATTTTGGGAAAACTGGAAATTCACATGGAAAAGAATGAACTTGGACTCCTATATATATATGCAAATGTTAAGACGAATCAAAGATCTAAATGCAAGAGCTAAAACTAAAACTCGGAAAAAAACAGCCATAAATCTTAATGGCATTGGATTAGGAAATGGTTTCTCAGATGTGACACCAAAAACACAAACACCAAAGGGGGCAGGGGGGAAACAAGTAAATTGCACTTTATCAAAATTAAAAATTTTTGTGCTTCAAAGAAGACTATGAAAGTGAAAAGACAGCATCTCCTGGTGTTCCTCTCAGGCCGAGCCCTGGCCCCTCACCTGCTCTGCTCCAGATGAAGTGTGAGCACTGCACGTGGAAGAAGGGAGAATTCTGTAAGTTGGCTGATGCCAAAATATTTCTGAGTAACTGCCTGGTATGTGACAGTTGCGTGACTGGAAGAAGGGATCCAGGTTTCCCAACAGAACACCAAGGACTTCTTTTGAATTCTGAAACTTAATAAGAAATGTGATACCTCACAGTACCAGGTGCTGGCAGGGTCAGTGTGTCCTCAGTCTCTGCTTTATTTTGCTGCTAAATTCTGCCTCAGTGTGACTGATACATCTAGAAGATTCTATGGCTTCCTCAAAAGTCTTGGGGTGCACTGTCTTTGATACAACAACTGCTATGGAGTTCAGCATCCTGGAGAGTCAGAAAGAATCTGCTTCAACACCACCAGCATAGTGAGGAAGAGCTGGCATTACCCAGTCTCACCTCCACCAATCCCAGCTGGGTCCCATATTCAGAGCACTTGCTGTCACCACCCCTCCCACCTCTGCACCACCAAGTCTCCTCAACAGATCATGGGCTCCCTGGTGAAGGATTACTTCGCCAGATGGCAGAACCTGTCCCCAGACAAGATTTTTCACATAATTGTGGCCCCTTGCAAAGATAAGAAACCGGAGACCCTTCAAGAAGATTTTCCTATGGCTTCACTTGGTTCCCAGGGTGCTCACTGAGTTTTAACCTCAGGTGAAATTGTTCAGATGATGGAGCAAAGTGACCCCTTGGTGAAAAGATGCTGCCATGGACACCGACGCCTGAAGGAGGAGAAGGTGAGGCACTGTGATGGGCCCAGCTCCAATGGGTACCTGGTGCTCATCTTCAGACACGCAGCCAAGCAGCTGTTTGACAACATGGGGAGGACACCTGCTGCACCCTGAGGAACAAAGACTTCCAGGAGGTCACCCTTGAAAAGAATGGGGAGGTTCTGTTATGCTTTGCTGCTTTCAAAACATCCGGAATATGGTTCTCAAACTTAAGAAGAGCAAGCTCCCATACCACTTTGTGGAAGTGCTCACATGGACCAGGGGATGTTTAAACAGCAGAGGCTAAGCCCAGACCGAGGACGGGCATACAGAAAAGGCACTGCCGCGGCACATGAAAGGCTTCTATGCTGACATCCCCATGCAGCCCCCTAGACGAGCGCCCACATGCAGCAGCTGTACCAGGAGTGGCTGAACAGGGCCAACTCCCCCAGAATCCAGGAAGCCCTGCACACTGTGTGCCAAGGCCAGGGCTCCCTGCCATCAGCTGAGACATCAAGTGGTCAAGGTGGAGAAGGCTGGGAAGCAGGCCCTATCAGTTGCCCAAGGAGGGAGGAGCAACTGAGTGTGGGCATCAGAGACACTAGAGGAAAACTGCTCGGCTTCTCAGTTACTACGTTATTCAGAATTCTCTACCCTATATTTGTTTGTGACTCCCTCACGCAGTTTGATTTGGTGCTATCTTTGTAATATGTGTGCAAGTGCAATATTTTAACATGAAACAAGGACTGCCCCAATTGAAGTATCCTTTTGTCTTAAGACTGAAAAATGGCACCTGTGTAGCTCAGTTGGTTATGCGTTTGACTTTTTGATTTCACCTCAGGTCATGATCTCACAGTCATGAGCTCAGGCTCTGTGCTGGGCTTGGAGTCTGGTTAAGGCTCTCTCTCACTCTCTTGCTCTCTCTCTAAAAAAAAAAAAAAAAAAAAAAAAAAAAAAAAAAAAAAAAAAACTGAAAAATATCCCAAAGAACAAGAATGAAGACACACTACTATCTTTTAGGCTTAAAAAAAATCCAAAAAACGTCCTGTGAAGAGCTAAGACCTCCCCCCACCCCGCCAGAAGTTCAGATTCGTGTGTCTCGGAGAGATTTGATATGGAAATGAAGACAGGAGGCAGGCAGGCTGCAGGGGCCTGTTGTGGGGCCACCAGTCCACAGTCTGCCTACTTTGCTCTTAGTTTTACCTACTTGCATTACTCCTGAAAATGTTTTTGTCAGAACATGAATAAATTGCAACCTTTTGGAATTGAGAGCTTATATATAAATCTGGATTTCCAGCTTTTCTGGAACAGTGGTCCACATTCCTCACTACTATGGTTTCCAGAGTGCAGTGGCAGCCTCCTTCTGGGACCAGACCTCTAACTCAGAGGCCCTGTGGGTGCTGGTGGCTTAGGCCCCAGACTTGCACTTTTACATTCAGCCTTTAAGGTGAATTCACCTTAAGGCAGGGGAAGTCTGGCAAGGCTAACAGGCACTACAGATAGAAGGTGGAGGCCGGAGACAGGCTGCCCACTTAGGCCAGGCTGTGTGGTCAGGAAAACAGCTATCTTAGTCCCTTCCCTGTGGGGTTAGCAGCAGAATGTGTCCTGATCCTGCTGTGGTCCTGCCTGTCCCCTACCTTGCTTCTTTCATCCTGCAGCCTGCGCAGGAAGCTGTGCAGGAGAACCTTAAAGAAGAGAGAACAGTTTACCCACAAAGAGAAAGGGCTAGTGAGCAGCCAGAAATGTACAGAATCACAACACTCCGCATCAGAACTCATCCCTGAAATGAAAGACATCTGAGAATGGCCTGCAGTTGGTTTTTCAAAGCACTTGGATTTTGTTAACCTGAGCGATGATGTTCTTCCTGAGCCCTCCATGCTCTAAAGCCTTAGCAGGCTCAGTTTCCTTCATCATATTCTGTATCATATTGTACCTGTAAACCTATCCAAGTTGATGGCTGGATATTGTGTGAAATTGTATATTTTGGGGGCACCTGCCTGGCTCCATTGGAAGAGTATGTGACTGTTCATCTCAGGGTTGTGAATTCAAGCCCCATGTTGGGTATAGAGATTACTTAAATAAAACTTTTTTTTTAACTTGTATATTTTTTTCTTTCAATCTGTTCACAATCAGGTTTCATCCTCCATGGTAATTGATATAGAATACAGTTGAAGAATATGGAAGAAAAAGTGAAGAGACAACCTACAGAATGGGGGGAAATATTTGAAGATCATATCTGATAAGGACTTGTATTCAAAATATATAAAGAACTCTTACAATCAACAATAAAAAGACAAGCTAATAGAAATGGACAAAGGATTTGAATAGGGATTTCTCCAAAGAAGATGTACAAATAGCCAATAAACACATGAGAAGATAATCAACATCATTTGTCATTAGGGAAATATAAAAACCATGATGAGTACCATTTTACACCCACTAGGATGGCAATAATAAAAAAGATGGACAATAACAAGCATTAGTGAAAATGTGGAGAAATAGGAACGCTCATACCCTAGTGGTGGGAATGTAAAATGGTGCTTTGGGAATAGGTTGGCAGTTCCTCCAGAGATTAAAACATAGAGTCACCATGTGACCTAGCAATTCCACTCCTACTGAATTTGAAACACAGCCGTACAAACATTTGTATACAAATATTCATAGCAACACTATTCATAATAATCAAAAGGTAGAAACAACCAAAAACCCATTAGCTGATGAATGAATAAACAAAATGTAGTATATCTATGCAATGGAATATTACTCAGCCATAGAAATGGAGTACTGATTCAAGCTACCACCTGGATGAACCTTGAACACGTTATATGCTAAGTGAAAGCTACATATTGTATGATTCCATTTATATGAAATGTCCAGAATAAGCAAATCCATAGGGAGTAAGAAAATAGATTAGTAGTAGACAGGGGCTTGGAATGGGGACAAGGGGGGAAGTAACTGTTAGTGAAAACAAGGTTTATATTTGGAGTGATGAAAATATTTTGAAATTAGATAGTGATGAAGTTGCACAGCTTTGCAAAACCACTGAATTATACACTTGAATGGATTTTATGGTATGTGGATTATATCAATAAAAAAATTGGAAAGAAGTAAAACTGTAGTCACAGACAACATGATTGTATACATAGAAAAGCCTATGGAATATACAAAAGAGCTACTAGAACTAATAATTTAGCAAGTCATAGGATACAGGGTCAATATACAAAAATCAATCCTACTTCCATATACCAGCAACACACAATTGACAAATGAAATTGAAAGCAATACCATTTATAATGTATCCAAAAATATTAGAAACCTAGGAATAAACATGACAAAAAATGTGCAAGACCTCTGTACTGAGAACCACAAAACATAGTGGAGGGAAATTTTAAAAGAAATGGAGAAAAATGTCATATTTATAGATAGTAAGACTCTATCATTAAGCTCTTCATTCTTCCTAAACTGATTTGTACATTCAATCTAATCCCTATCAGAATTCCAGCAGGCTCTTTTTGGATTTTGTGGGGGGTTTTTCGTTTGTTTGTTTTTTGGGGGGAGCATTTTTTTAGGCATAGACAAAGTAATTTTATTTTATTTTTAAAAAATTTTTTAAACATTTTTATTTATTTTTGAGACAGAGAAAGACAGAGCATGAGCAGGGGAGGGCAGAGAGAGAGGGAGACACAGAATCTGAAGCAGGCTCCAGGCTCTGAGCTGTCAGCACAAAGCCCGATGCAGGGCTTGAACTCATGGACTGTGAGATCATGACCTGAGCTAAAGTCAGACACCCAACTGACTGAGCCACCCAGGCACCCCTAGACAAAGTAATTTTAAAATTTATCTTAGGGGTGCCTGGGTGGCTCAGTTGGTTAAGCATCCAACTCTTAATTTTAGCTCAGGTCATGATCTCACCATTCAGGAGTTCGAGCCCCACACTGGGCTCCATGCTGGCAGTGGGGAGCCTTCTTGGGATTCTCTCTCTCTCCCTCTCTCTCTCTGCCCCTCCCGCACTCACCCTCACACACTCTCTCTAAAAAATAAACTTAAAAAAAATTTATCTTAAAAGCTGAAGGACCTAGAGTAGCCAAACAATATGTAAAAAGGACAATGTTGTAGGACTTATTACCTGATTACAAGATTTCTATAAAGTTACAGTAAGCAAGATAGTGTGTTACTGCATAAGGATAGGCTAGTAAATAAACAGATTCAAGTCTACAAATAGAATGCCACATATGCAGTCATTTCATTTTTTACTAAGGCACTAAAGCAATTAAATGTGAAAGTTGTTGCTGTTGTCTTAAAAAATACTGCTAAAACAATTGTATATCTATTCGCTTTTTTTAAAAAAGAACTTAGGCCCTATTTAACTCCATATACAAAAATTAATTAAAGATGGTTCGAAGGCCTAATATAAAACCCAGACCCATAAAACGTCTAGAAGAAAACATAATTATAACTCTGGAGTAGGTATATATTTCCTGCATGGGGTACAAAAGGCACTAATCATAAAAGAAAAATTTGACAAGTTGGACTTCCATCAAAATTTAAATGTCCGTTCCTCAAAGACAGCATTACACCGAAGGCTGGGAAATATGCACCACCATGTATCTAGCAAACGACTTGTATCAAAAATATAAAAACTCCTACAAGTTAATAAAAGTTAAGTTATGAGGGGCGCCTGGGTGGCGCAGTCGGTTAAGCGTCCGACTTCAGCCAGGTCACGATCTCGCGGTCCGTGAGTTCAAGCCCCGCATCGGGCTCTGGGCTGATGGCTCGGAGCCTGGAGCCTGTTTCCGATTCTGTGTCTCCCTCTCTCTCTGCCCCTCCCCCGTTCATGCTCTGTCTCTCTCTGTCCCAAAAATAAATAAACGTTGAAAAAAAAATTAAAAAAAAATTAAGTTATGAATAATAACTCACTGTAGCTAATAATATCTCAACAAAGTGGGTATAGAAGGAATGAACCCGAACATAATAAAAGCAATATATGACAAGCCCACAGTTAACATCATACACAGCAGTGAAAAGCTGAAAGATCTTCTTCTAAGATCAGGAACAAAACAAAGATGCCCACTCTCAGCACTTTTATTCAACATAGTATTGGAAATCCAACTAGTAATGAGAAAGTTGCTAGGTGCCCCCATACTCAGAACAAACGCAGATATGGGATCCTGAGGGATAAATCCAAACTGCAGAAAAGCTTGGTAAGCTATCAAACAACAAATAGATTTGTCTACTATGGCAGGTAAATGAAAGAAATAATTGCTATAAAACTGAAGGCTTTGATATTGTGGAGCTAACAAAGTTCACATTCCAAGTAAGTGGAACAATGAGGTCCTTAGAAACCTAATAGGAAATTGTTTCACAAGTTTAAATTTAAATGAAAAAAAAAAAAAGTGAGAACATTTGGAAAATTTGAGCAAGAAAAGAATGCTCTAGGATATGGGGATTCTTTGAATAAAAAGCAGGCATTCCAGTATTGCTTTTTACATTTAATACTTTGTTGCCAGAGCCAGAAATAATGTAGAGGAATAAGCTTGTATTTCAGAATGTCAAGGGAAAAAAGTTATATGTCATATGGCTCAGTGGTAGACAAAACTATTTTTGTCTTCTTAAAATCTCACATACCTTCTCCTTTTCTCCTCTCTTCTTTCCTATTTCACCATTCTACTTTTCCTTCTTGTTCTCTGTCATCCCCTTCATATTTTCTCTTTTTCCTTAAGGTCAGGTTTCTCAACCTTAGTTTCCTTTTTGACTCCTGAAGGAGACAATTAAGATATTCTTTTCCTGATTGCTCCCCTGCTCCCTATGGGATCTTAAGCCACAGAGATCCTGTACATCTGTTTATATACTATGGCTCTTTGGAGAGCCACAAACAATTGTAATATCTCAGGTTTTTTGCCCATCAAGAATTCATGCTCCATATAATAAGCTCGTTTAAGGGAAGGACAATGATTAGTTTACCACTGTATACTCTTGTGCTTGATATAATTCTTGGGACATAGTAGGGAATCAATAAATAAGGTGAATTGGGTTAAAAGTGAAAAATGACCTCTGCTACAAATTTATCAGTTGACTGAACTAATATTCTTGGATCATTTTTAGAATGTGCTACCTACTACTGATTACTGCACAACACCTCCACATTCCAAGACTGTCTTCCTCGTGACTTGATGGAAACTTGGAAAGCATTCTAATCACAAAAGCAGTGCATTTGCAGCCGATTCCAAAGGTGGGTTACTTAATACAGCTAATTTCATATATCATAACTGATTTTTCTTTCCTAGTTTCAGTTTCAGATACTGATCACTTCCTAAATTTTTCACTAACTTCTGATGCTATATAGCCTCTCTGGTACTTATAACCCATTATTCAAGTTTGTCAGTTTCAGTTGCGGTGCAAGAATTCGAGAATGAAAAGAAGGTAAAGGCACTGTAGGAGAGGGAGAAAAGAAATAGAGGTCATTAAACTTTTCTGTTTCTTTTTCATCTGTAAGAGCTCTTCTAGCTCTAAGATTCTGTGATCCTGATGGTTATGCTTTGAGTGGTTCAGAAAGCATTTTGGCAATCTGTGGAGATGTCACTCGTTGCCTCAAGATTAAGGTGGCAGTGCTACCAGCATTGGTGGGTGAGGCCAGGGATGCTAAGCATCCTGCAGTACATGGGACTTTGGGCAGTTCAGGTCCTCGGAAAAGAGGACACCAGGACAGAATTAGATGTGCAAGAGATTTATTGGGGAGAATCGCTGTTAAGAATAAAGGAGAGAGGGGCGCCTGGGTGGCGCAGTTGGTTAAGCGTCCGACTTCAGCCAGGTCACGATCTCGCGGTCCGTGAGTTCGAGCCCCGCGTCGGGCTCTGGGCTGATGGCTCAGAGCCTGGAGCCTGTTTCCAATTCTGTGTCTCCCTCTCTCTCTGCCCCTCCCCCGTTCATGCTCTGTCTCTCTCTGTCCCCAAAATAAATAAACGTTGAAAAAAAAAAATTAAAAAAAAAAAAAAGAATAAAGGAGAGAGGAAGAAGTAGGCCAGGAGTGCCTTCAGACTGACGCAGCTCTGCTACACATGAAAGGAGAGAGAGAAGGAAGCAAGGTTAGGTAGGAAGAGCCTCAGGCTGCCATATGGCTCTGAGAAAGTCTTAGCCAGGCAAATCGGGAGCCTAAGAGCAAAAACAGATCCCCAGTTGACGTCCCAATCTGGGCAGGCATGGCCTCCCACTAATACCATCAGTGGGGAGAAATCAAGGGAGGTAAGGCTGTAGCATAAATGTTGTGGTGAATTCCCAAAGTATGGCACTAAAAGACTGTCAGCTAACCACATGCCTCACTGCAGGCACTCTCGCTCTCTCACTCTTGCTCTCTCTCTCTTTCTCTTTTATTTTAGAGATAGAGCATGAGCATGGGAGAGAGACCGAGGGAGAGAAAGAATCTCAAGCAGGCTCCACATGCAGCATGAAGCCTGACAAGGAGCTCAATCCCACAACCTTGGGATCATGGCCTGAGCTGAAATCGAGAGTCAGATGCTCAACCGTCTGATCCGCCCAAGTGTCCCTCTTTTTTAAGGAAAACAAAATGACACTTTACCCAGAAACCATTGCCTGTAAAGCAAGAGAACAAGGTGATATAAACAAGAACATCATTTGAAACATGCCAAGGTGATTATTTTGATGCTTTTCCTTTCTTCTTTCTTTTTCTTTTCTAGGTTAAAGTTGGATGCAGAATAAATCTGGGGAGACAAGGCTTGAGATTAGAGATCCAGCATGGAAAATACGATGAATTAACTTCCTGGGCTACATGAGTACTCACATTTCTGAGCTACAAGGGGTTTGTTTTTTCTTTTGACCTCAAAAGACATTTGGGAACTTTGGGAAAACTACGTGGCATCTTTTAAGTTATGCTTATGATTGTCAAGAGGGATAGCCTCAAACTTTAAAAGAGGTGGCACCGTCTGGCTTCCAGTATCAATAACCTTATCACAGATCCACCCCTGTGCTTCTTGTTCAGACTTTTTGAGGGTCCCACCTCACTGTCAACCTCATTCGCCTTCATAGTTTTAGCATTACAGCTAACCATTTTTTTAGTTGATGGTCTGCAAACCTTTGCAGATGATGTGAAATCTTCATGTCAACATTAACAAATGCTTTACTAGTTTCTCTATTTGACCAGCAGGTGCTTCTGAAGAGGCCAGCTTGGGAGGAAATGTCTTGGCATAATTCTTAATTTGTATCTTGACTTTTAGAGGTAGACTAATGTCATTTTTAATCGCTGCTGGAGGCATTTTGTCAAAGGATTGCTTTTTGGTTCCTTCATCTTCATCATCTGCTTCATCTTCTTCAGAGGTCTCGTTTCCTGATATTTCTGTAGCTTTACAAGACTTTGCATCTCTTATTTCTTGTCCTCTTCATGATTTCTTCACTTCTGTTTTTCCTTTCCCATCTTTCCAGCAGGTTGGTTCTCTCTTGAAGATCTGAGCCGTGCATCATATGGCCACCGTAAAAGACCCCTTATACCACACTGACACATTTCTCCACTCATGTTCTGGGAGCAGCTCTTCTACGATGTCTCCAGATTCTGTTCCTGAGCTAAAGCTTAGAAGAAGGAGATTACTGGGACAAACTACACCCCCATCACTCAGTCGGTCTCAGGGCCGCAACTACTCCTCATTCTCCTCCTCCACTACCCATTCCACATCCTACTCTCCTTTGCCTGTCACCTCTGCAGGTCTTAGTGGCTTACCTGGGTGTGACTCAAATCCTTATTTCTTATGAGAATGTATTGGTAATTATACCCTTCTCAGGCAGGGATTCCCGCACATGTCCTTCCATAGTTCTAAGTACGTATCAGGAGACCTTCAAGTGAATCACCTAGGGTCCACATGTATTTTTCCCTGTCCATTATGTGAAAGCAGCCCTTCCTCTTCCTGTTGATCTAGGTCATTTACTCTTGCCAAGATGGGGACTCCTCTTCTTGCCTGCTGGTGGCTGGACACAAAAAGTCCAAAGTGCCCGAACAGTAGCCATAGTTTACAGGTCAGTGGGACTCTTGTTGTGTTCTCTGACAAAAAAAAAAAAAAAATGCACTCATTTTGGGGGACCAGAGTTGTGGGAACAGGAAGCACAGTCTCCCAATGACTCATTGAGATGCTAAGTGGGGCCACTTCTGCTCCCTCCATCTTTTTCCTGGACCCATATTTTCTTCCTATTAGGGGCATTGCCAATCAGAGGTCTCTGATATAGTGTATATACTGCATCCTGAAGGATGGCACTCAATCCTTGTGGACTGTTGCCTCTAAACTGGCACCGCAGCTGTGCCTTCAGTAGGTTGTCTAGTGCTCTTATCAGGCTGTCTGCTTCTGGGTAGCGCAGTAGGTGGTACAACCAGTAGATGCCTCGGTCATGAGCTTCAAACCCACATCACCTTTCCTGTGAAGTGGTTCCCCCGTTTGGATGCTATGTTGAGTTAGATCCCGTGCCAGTGGATAGGGCCTTCTGTAAGCTCCTAGAGAGTAGTACGGGCTGAGGCTCTGTAGGCAAAATAGGCAAACCCATACCCAGATAGGTGTTTGTCTCTGTGAGGATGAACTACTGGTCACTCCAAAATGGAAAAGGCTCAGTGTTGTTGACTTGCCACCAAATGGCTTGTTTATATCAAGTAAAATGCCATATCGGGAGCTTAGTGTTGGTCTCTGTTGCTGGCAAGTTAGACCTCCAGAGAGAGAAGCAGCTAGGTTGGCCTCGGTAAGTGGGAATTCACGCTGTTGGATTCATGTGTAGCCTCTATCTCTGCAAACATTGCCATTCCACTCGTGTGTCCATTGTGCCAGTTTTGGGGTAGACCGTGACAAAGTGTGGCTAACATCGACTAGTAGAATCTTTGTATCTACTTGGTTGTTCCACACCTTTTTCAAGGTTGATTCTTTCCGGTTGGAATAAACATGGGATGCAGAAAGCTTCACCCTTTGCGACCACGCTATTCTGTCTGTCCTGTCCACATGCCTCTACTCCAGAACTCCTTGTCTCCAGTCTCCCAGTCTTTTCTTTCAAAGTCCTGACCAGCTGACCAGGCCATTACCACTGCCCAGGCAACCGTAAAAATTCTCATCACAGGTACTTCTCTCATACAAAGTGGATGGCCAGCTATACTGCCTGAAGCTCTGCCCACTAGGAAGATTTTCTCTCTCCGCTGTCTTTTAGGGACACCACTGAATATGGCTGTGATGTGCTGCCATCCATTTTTTAGTTTCTACCCACGTATCAAGCCAACCCATTCATAATCAAGCTTGAGCTTTTTTCTTCTCCCTTAGCTGGCCATACAGCCTGAGGGAGGGGTGCTGGTATAGTGGGTGATACGGGGGCTGGACTACTAGCTTATGCCGTTAACTCATGCCCTGGGATGTGATTTCGAATGCATCATTTCCACGTTACGATGAACTGCTGTTGGGCCCATCAACTTTATGATTGGGCTTATCTGACAGAATTCAGCTCATGGTGGTACTTCTGGACTTGGTGCCTCACAGTCAAGCTTTCTGCCTCCACTGGGGCCCAATACCAAGCCAGTGGCTGTTTCTTGAGAGGAGTAAAATCTTCTGCTACAGATGGCCTGGCCTTGCTCCAAAATCCCAGAGGACTATCTTGTGATCTCCTACTGGGACTTGCTTTAAATTCCACACTGCTGCAGAGCCCATTGCTGGTGTAGGCTTCACTTAGAACTGGCAACCTTCCATGTCACCCAGGATATGAGCCAGAGTGGTATTCCGAGGTGTGGAATTTGTGCTTTTGGAACCCAAAGAGGCCCACCAGGCATTGTGCTTCATTACAGTACGAGATGCAAGATACAGAAATTTGTCTTTTACTCTGGAGGGGATGCCTCCACATGCCACTGACTGTTGGACCTCTAAAAAACGTTACTGAATCTTCTTAGGGTTTATCTCCCACCCTCTGGACGCATGTGTCTTACCAAGTCCTCTAGCCTACAAGCCAACTCTTGCTCTTCCTACTTAACCAGTATATTATTGGCATAACGTATCTGTAATGGTCTACAGGGTATTCAGACAGTCCAGATCTCTTCAGACTGTATTACAATAGAGGGTAGAGGAATCAACATAGTCCTTGGACAAAACTGGAAATAAATATGATCTCTTCCACATGAATGTGAATTCCTTCTCAGCCATATTTCTGACTGGAATATAAAAGAATGCATTCACCAAATCAGTGGCCACATAACCATGTACCTGAGGTTTTCTTAATGTACCCTACCAATGACAGCATGTCCAACACAGCTTGAATTGGAACTACTACTTGGTTAAATTTGCTGTGGTATTCTACGTTCACCTATTAGTGCACAGTGGCACTGATCACCACCATCAACCCTGGGACACGGTATCATTTTTGATTATGTTAGCTGGCGTGGGGAACAATTTCAAAGGCTTCCAGTTGGCCTTCCTCACGTGAATCCATGGTGTGATGGTGACACTTTGGGTCTCCACTTATCCTACTTCTCTCAGCAACGAGGTCCAAAGCTCCTTGAAATGACTGACATTCCCCTTCCCCCATAGTAAGTGCCCTCCTCAAGTAAATGCCATGGGTCCCTTTGGGGAGTGATGAAAAATCATTACAATATACACTTTCCACAGTGTTGTAGAGTCCTTCTCGTAGCCACTTATTAAGTGGACTCCAGATCTGAAAATTGGCTCAAATTCAGGAACCGAGCAACATACCCTGACTTTTTATTGAGATAACTGCCCCTCCATTCTTGCCTGCTGCTGATTATAGATGTTAAGCTGCACCCTTATTAGCTGCTTACCTATTTTGACCCTAAGGTAAGGTGACCATCTTGTCCAGTTTTTTCTAAGTTCCAAGAGAGGTCTTCTTTTTTTTTTTTAATTTTTTTTTTCTCAACGTTTTTATTTATTTTTTTTTTGGGACAGAGAGAGACAGAGCATGAACGGGGGAGGGGCAGAGAGAGAGGGAGACACAGAATCGGAAACAGGCTCCAGGCTCTGAGCCATCAGCCCAGAGCCCCGCATCGGGCTCGAACCCACGGACCGTGAGATCGTGACCTGGCTGAAGTCGGACGCTTAACCGACTGCGCCACCCAGGCGCCCCCCAAGAGAGGTCTTCTTGCTCTCACATGTAGGCTTTAGCTGTTTGTAAACAGCCCTCAGTTTCTCATTCTCTCTCTGCATGGTATCAGTGCGACTTAGGAATAACTGGCCAACTCCACTGCTTTCTAAGCATTGCTCTCCCCATGTCTTTCAAATCCCCAGAATGTCACACAGGCAAGGATGTCCCCACACTGGGAGAAAACTGTAGTTTGTTTTGTTTGACCTTCACCAGTTGTTTCGCCGTTTTGAAAAATTACATCATCAACAGCAACACTGATATTTGAATCACCAATACGATATGCCTGTATCTGAATTTGTGTATATATCTCATGTGTACATATGAATATGCTTTCTTAGCCCTTATTTCAAAATGTAAATATAAATAAAATTGCTATCAATATTCCCTTGAGTACCGTTTTCTCTAAAATCTAAAATCACTTATTTTAAGCATATGGAATTCTCCACATTCCCATTGTTGGTGGGAATACAAAACAGTATAACTTCTGTAGGCAGAATTTGGCAATATCTAGCAAAATTAAAAGTTCACTTTGACCTTTGACCCAGAATCGTACTTCTAGGAATCAATCCCAAATAAAACATGACAAAAATATCGAATTATGAAAATGCAAGGATATTCATTACAGTAATATTTGTTTATAGTATGAGACTTCTTTCAATCCAAATGGTCACCAGTGGCGGATTGGTTTAAATACATTGTAGTAAAGCCACACAGTGGAGTATTATGCAGCTGTAAAAAGGTTATAACTCTATACGTTGTTACAGAATGATCCTAGGACATGTTAAGTTGGAAAAAAAAAAAAGCAAGGTAGAGAATAGCGGTATGTAGTGTGTTCCTTTCATGTAAGAAAGGAAGGACAAAAAATAAAATCCTAAACTTTCTTCAGTTATATTTTTATTAATACTGATACTATTGTTTGGAAAATAGTTCTATGCATACATACAGATAAAGCAAGTAAGTGATTGTTAGTATCATTAAAGAACTATGAATTTTGGTGGTAGAGGAACAATATACAAATATAAAATCAAAGAAGTAAAATTTCTGTAATCTCACTGTAATCTCACACTTAAATTAGAAGCATTAGTATGTTCTTAAGATATAATTTTCTCTTTTAAAACATGTATTTCCTAGCTCTTTCCACTGAAAAAAAAGCCTAAGAAAACCAATCATTGCAATGAGTCCTCCTACCACCCAGGTTATGATTTAAAAACTTATTTCCCTGTAAAAGGAACTGAAGAATAGCAGATTATGCCACCCTAAAATATGCCATTTAAGAGTAAGGATGGGGGCGCCTGGGCAGCTCAGTCGATTTGGGCTCAAGTCATGATCTCACAGTTCGCGAGTTCAAGCCCTGCCTCACGCTCCACACTAACAGTGCAGAGCCTGCTTGGGATTCTCTCTCTCCCCTCTCTCTGCCCCTCCCCTGCTTGTGCTCACTCACACTCTCTCTGTCTCAAAATAAACTTTAAAAAAGATAATTTTTAGCTGAAGATGAGAAAAAGGAGAAAAAGGAAATATAAGACAAGCTCTCTGCCCTTTCCCTATTTGCCTAAAAGCAGGACAAAAACTTGTAAAAGTGTTCCCTCCCCTTCTTCTCTCCCACCCCATATACCAGGAAAGGCATCAGTCACCAGAGACAACTCTAGACCCTTACCATCCCGAAGAAGGCACCAGAAGTATCATATGGAATAATCTCTGCTAAAACTAGCCCTTATCTACCATTAGTTTCCACATAAGGACCTTCCCACAATTTGCCACCCTTAGAAGCCCAAAGTCCTTTTCCTTTGTCTTGTCACTTCTCTACAAATTATCGTTCTTTTCTAAGATGCTACAAATTCTAGCCAGTCCTTTTGAGTTACTCATCGCTGAGTACTCCCGCAAGGATGGATGTATGATGGCACGTTTTAATAAGCTTGTTTGTCTTCCTCTTGCTAAGCTATCTTTTGTGTAAATTTGCAGGGCCTCAGTCGATAAGCCTATGACTGGAGGAAAATTCTTCCCTATAGAACCATGTCTCCTTTAAGAAATAGTTGACTCTAGGGTTGGGGTGGGAAATATAAGATGAGCCTGAAGTATCTTTTCATACCCAAAAGCAAGGAAGTCAGCAAAGGTTGTTCAAGTTGGGTTGGAAGAACTAAGGAGCCAACTTGAAGAGGCTCCATCTGACCAAAAATGAGCCCACTTAAGCATCATAATGAATAATGACTGAAGTGAATTAAAAATATCAAATACATTAAGATCCACGAGCGCATAATGACACTCAAAAGTAAAAATTTGTAGTGTAAATTTATTTGGAGACTAATTTATAAAGTCAAAGGAATTCAAGTGAGCATTTACACTGCTTTTCCTTGCAAATTGTATTTCCTATACAGATATGTGAAGAAATTTTTTTAAGATTTTATTTTTAAGTAATCTCTACACCCAACCGTGGGGCTCAAACTCACAACCCTGAGGTCAAGAGTTGCATTTCTTTAGATTTCAAATAATAAATGCAGGAAAAAAGTTATAAAACTTAGGATATCACCATTTTGCATCTCTTCATGAAATAACGGACCAAAGTAATGATTATTAGGGTCTGCTAAGACCATTGGTAAAAGGCTGATAGGAAACTCGCAGAGGACAAAGTATGCTGTCAACACTTGAACCCACAAATCAACCTTTATATCAGAAAAAGAGAAACAGCCAGATATTGATGTGCTTTCTGCTATGATGCAATGAAAAGGGCATGACATTACCTGTGAAATATTCCTGCCCTCCCCAAAATCAAACCTGAATATCCTCAAGCCTCTAGATCTAACAGCCAGATTATAGTAACTATTACAGAGATAAAAGGAACATGACAAAATGACAACAGAGCAACACAATCAGCAAAATTCTGACTGTAAGAAATTATGTGACAAATGACCCAGTTTCTTCAACAAATAAATGGTAGGAAACAAAAAAAAGAGCAGAATCATTACAGACTGAGAGATTTAAGAGATATATCAACGTAATGCAATGTTTAAACTGATTCAGACAAACAAATCCATCGTAAAAAAAAAAAAAACATGCAAATCTGAGAAAATTTTAAACTCTGAATATATTATATTCAGGAATTATAGTTAAACTTTTGTTAAGTGATATAGTGGTATGTGATTATGTTTTTTTTAAGTTAAAATAATTATGAATGAAACAATACATCTGGGTACTATCTGGAATTTGCCTTAAAATAATCTGAAAAGGGGGGGAGGGGCCCTGGGTGGCTCAGTCGGGTTAAGCGTCTGACTTTGGCTCAGGTCATGATCTCACACTCCATGAGTTCGAGCCCAGCGTCGGGCTCTGTGCTGACAGCTCAGAGCCTGGAGCCTGCTTCGGATTCTGTGTCTCCCTCTCTCTCTCTCTGCTCCTCCCCAGTTCATGCTCTCTCTCTCAAAAATAAAATGAACATTAATAATAAAAAAAAAATTTTAATAAAACAAATCTGAAAAGGTGGGGATATGATACAGCCCAATAATTCTCAAACTTTAGCGGACCTACAAATCAACTGGAGAGATTGTTAAAACACAGATTCCTGGGCCCTACCTCAGAGATTCTGATCCAGCAGTCTGGGGTGAGTCCACTGAATTTGCATTCCTAACAATCTCCCAGGTGACGCTGATGCTGCTGGTCCAGGAGTCACATTTCATTGGTAAGGATGAAAAAGATTGGTTACTGATAAGTGATCACTGATAAACCTGGGTATTAAACGTTCAGTTCCTTTTTTTTTTTGTAATGGGTAAAGTCTATACCCATTGTGGGACTTGAACCCATGACCCAGACATCAAGGGTCATATGTTCTACCAACTGAGCCAGCCAGGTACTCTAAGCACGTAGTTCATTGTACTTAATATGATTCTGAACCCAATTCCAATATGTGTATGGTGGGGAAGGGTGGGCTTCCCACACCACCAAGCAATTCTCCAGGTACCAGCTGAATGACCTACAGTTCAACTCAATTCTGACACTATCTACCTGGAGACAGCATCAGATTCCACGAGTTCAGGGGTCAGTCCCACAAGACTGAGTCCCCTACCCGATCCCCTTTAGATGCCAATCACAAGCCTAGGTTATCACCTGTGCTTCTGGCTGACAGGCTATAGATTGGAGGTTCCCAGGACCCCCTCCTTGGGTTTGATGAATTAATTTGCTAGAGTGGCTCACAAAACTCAGAGAAACTTTTTTTATTTTTATTTTTTATTTTTTTGAGAGAACATGCAAGCAGGGGAAGGAAAGAGAGCGAGAGAGTGAGAGAGAGAGAGAAAGAGAAAGAATCCCAGGTAGGCTCTGTCAAACACAACTCAACACGGGGCTCGAACCCATGAACCATGAGATCATGACCTGAGCTGAAACCAAGAGTTGGACACTTAACTGACTGAGCCATCCAGGCGCCTCTGAGAGAAACTTTTTACTTGCTAGATTACTGGCTTATTAAAAAAAGGACATAACTCAGGAATCACCAGATGGAAGAGATACACAGGGCAAAGTATGGGGAAGGGGCACAGGGCTTCCTTGCCCTCTCCCGGTGCACCATTGTCCCCACATCTCCACGTGTTCAACTCTTCAACCAAGACAGAAGCTCTCCAAACCCTGCCCTTTTTATGGAGGCTGTATTACATAGACAGGACTGATTAAATCACTGGCCATTGGCAAGTGATTCACCCTCCAGCATCTCTCCCCTCCCCAGAGGGACTGAAAGTTCCGACTCTCTAATCACATTAGTCCCTCTGGTGACCAGCCACCGTCCTCAGGTGCTTTGCCACAGTCACCTCATTAATATTAACAAAAGTCACCTTTACTGCTCTCCTTCCTTCAAAAATTCCAAGGGTTTTAAAAACTCTACGCCAGAAACCAAATATCTGTGTATATGTGTACGCATGTGTGTGGATTGCAATATCACAATACTATTCCCCCTACTTTAGCATATGTTTAACATTCTCCATAATAAACTTTTTTCTATAAAATCCATATGCCAACACCTGACATCTTCATTATGTCTGCCAGTTTTTCCCAAGAATCTACATATTGCAGTATGAATTTTTACTATAAAGTAACCTCATTTTATTTATCCTTTATAATACAGTTAGGGCATTATATATGTATATACATGTGATATACAGGTAGGTTGCATTCTATATGTGTTCTACTTGAGGATGGTAAAGATGCGTTACAAACGTTTCTTATAAAGTGGAAACGCTGAGTCCAATAAGGGTGAAAACTGCTAAGTCTAAAGCAGTCTGTGGAAAAATGAAGGATGTGGAGAAAAGCGAGCCCTGGTGGCTGAAAGAGGGGGGCTTCAGTGGTAACCAAAGCAGAGACTCAGACCCGCCAGGATTTCATTTTCCTAATAAAGAGGCTTAACTAATCTGAGGTATACCTGAGTCCTCCCAGGATGTGTTCCTTTTCACCATTTGGGATTTCCTGACTATCCAAGATGGGAAAACGCCATCTGGGAAAGCACATTGATTTTTCTCCAACTAGCAGCAGGCTAGTGATTAGCACTCCAGGAACTTGTCCGAGAGCTCCATTTTCACTAAATGGCTGTCCAGCACAGACAAGAATGCAGCTGAGATCCGTTTGAGAAAGACAACCTAAGGCAGTGGCTGCACTTTGGACTCGTCAGGGGGACTTGAGAAAATACTGATAGTCCAGATCCCACCCTCGGAGATTCTGACTTAATGATCTTGGGTAACTCGGCATTGCAGAGTTTACGCTACCCAAGGGATTCTAATACGAGAGCAAGACTAAGAACCACTGCTCTAAGACTGAAGCAGTGGTTCTCGAACTTTAGAGGGAATCAGAACCATTTGGAGGGTTGCAGGTCAGGAGTGGGGCCCAATCATTTGTATTTTTGAACCTCTTCCCGGGGAGGGGCTGGTGCTGCTGGCCCAGAGACCTCACTTGGAGAACACAAAGCACGCTACCACATACCCTAAGCACAACGGTTGTCTCAAGGAAAAGCACTTGTGCAAATGAATTGCTAAACTTGTCACTTTTTTTTATAGAACACCATTTTTACTTGAAAGAATGCTGACACAGTGGCTATTTAGACTTGGGTATTTAGGAGACGTTTTCTCAAAAATAAAGTGAGCCAGTCGCTTCAAGGAAAACAAGTGACGATATCAGATGCCAATGACAAATTCTAGGTTTCAAGTGAAAACCAAAATTTGGAAAACTTGTATCTACCGTAATGAGTTTGAATACATACCAATACTTGAAGATTTTTGCAGGAAAATTGGTAGTGATATTAATGAATGTGATTTGGGGGATATTGTATAATGAAATGTGTTAACATTTGGAGAATCTGTATAACTCGGTGAACCAGTATTTTCCAAATGAACAGTGCATGTTGCAAAATCACATATGGGTGACAGAACCATTCAAAGAGCAAGGTAGACCAACTGATTTTAATGTAACAGAATAGTGTATGGTTTCAGATTCCACACTGCAACTAACCTTTAAAAACTACTTCCTATGGAGTTCTGGTGTAGTACATACATCCACAGTTAGCTGGAAAGACCACTAAAATACCCCCACCCCTTTTTCAACTACATATCTGTATGGGGCCAGGTTTTCTTCGTATACGTTAACCTGTAGGGGTGGAAAACCTATCCCTTTTTTCCTTCCACGTTCTTTGACTGACCTCATAATTAAATTAACAAGACGACATTAACAGGAGAAAAACAAATTTAATTTTTGTGCTTAGAGGAACCCACAAAGACTTAAGAGACTCTCCAGCAGTCAGGTAACTGAGGCTTATATACCATTCTGAGCTAAAGAGAAGGGGACCTCAAAAGGGAAGAAGACAATTTCACAGGAAGATGAAAAGAACAGATGTTTGGTAAACAAATGTCTGCCATGCCGTGCAGATAAGTCTTTTCAATCTAGAAAGTTATTTTGGTAATAGCTGTCCTCCTGGTACAAGCCCACTATCTAAATTCTTTTAGGCAGTTAAGGGGGAAGAACAAGATCTTCCTGAGTCGGTTGGGTCTTGATTGTTTTTAGGCCTAAATAATCCACATGCCAAAGTAGTACATCCTAGGGCAGCCTGCCCTGAACCCCCTCAAGCCAAGGTGATATATCGCAACAGACCAAATGCAGAATCAGATATGAGAATCCCAGTTGCCTCTTATTAAACTGGACATGGCTCAGTTGGTAGAGCATTGGACTCTTGATCTTGGGGTTGTGAGTTCAAGCCCCATGTTAGTCATAGAGCTTACTTTAAAAAAATAAATGGGACTTCAAAGAGATCTGGGAAAAAAGTGAAATAATGTCACTCTTCTAACTTCTTTTTGCTGTGGCAAAGGATGTTTCATTTTCATAAAGTTTTATTTAGGGTAGGATGCAGTAGCTTTATTATTATTATTTTAAAGTGAATTAATAGATATTTTTATGAATTCTCAACTTCAATTTCTAATAATATAAGTATTAATAGATATAGGCCATAAACACATAAGCTCATCGTGGTCCTCAATAATTTTTAAAAGCTTTAAGGGAGTCTCGGGACCAAACATGTTGAGAATGCTGTCAAATTCCAGGAATGTTCTATTTCTTTACGGTGGCTACGTGACTGTGCGTTTTGCGGTTATTTCTTAAAATATGTATAAAAATGTTATGTACTTTTGGAAATGTTATATTTCATGATTTTTTAAATTGCTATTAAGGAAGTTGCCTCCTTGTTTAGTAGAAAGAGCAAGGCTTTGGAAATAAAAATTCATGATTCAAGTTCTCTTATCTGTTAATCTGTTGCATGGTTTGGGGACAAAAAAGAGAGAGAGAGAGAGAGAAAGTGGCAATCCCAGCTTCTGTAAAGCATGGAAGTGCTTTATAAACTGTACGTTGGCCATTATTATTACTACAGAGTAGCAACATGTATCAGTTGAAAAGTTTCTCTCTCCTAATGAACCTGCCTGTGACCTTTAAGCCAAATTTTGACTGCGAATTCCTTAGTGTTTTCCGTTTTCAACTTCCCGAATACTTGGGGTTAGATTCGTTGTGCAGTCTTATTAACTCTATGGTAAGTTTAGTTACAGATTACTTCTCCTCCAAATGGTATTTAATTTCTTGCTTTATCTTTTTTAAATGGCCTCGACTTACATGTGTCTCAATATTGTCAAAGACCTCAACTGCTTTGTGGAAAAAGAGAAAGACAAGGAAATTTCACATAAACAATAAAGGGATACTGACAGGAGGCGGGAGAACACGGCCTGTGTGGGTCCTCTTCCTACAGGTTTTGAGGCAACGTCTGTGGCAATCGAATTTCCTTCTTCCTGCAGCACATCACCCTCGATAAATAAATAAAGCACAGGACTTTCATTTCCAGGCAGTTGTCATAGCAACTTTTGACTATCCAGAGAAGAGGAATTCTCATATCTTAAGCCCTGACTCCAGAAGAGCCAAAAAGACACAAAGACTAAAAGGAACATTAAAGAATGATTTGCAAGATGTGATGAAACTGGCTGTCTGTTATTCAAAACTTTTCCACTAAATATATATACTTTTCTTCCCGACATATATTTCCCCTTATAGATTTCAGAACTCAACAGCGTTAAGACTAATAACAGCTACCATTTACCATTTATTATATGCCAGACACATAGAGCATTACATACATTGGCGTGTTTTTTTTTAAACACTCACAACAACACTGTAAGCGTGGTATTATTTTTGTCTACATTTTACTGACAAGGAAATTGAATTTGCAAAGAGAGATGAAACAATTTACCCAAAGCCACACAATAGGTGCTCAAACGCATACCCTTCAACACAGTTGAGCACTTGCGTAAACGTTTTCTAGTTTTCTGGATTTCCTCCTGCTTTACAGATCGAATGCTCTGCCAGCTCCTTTGTTTCTGCCTGATCGGTAAATGCCCGCATGTCCAGGACTGAGGTCTGTGCGCTCTTTATCCAGATGATCTCTTCCAGCGCCACAGCTTGACATGCCTTCTATGTGCTGGTAATTCTCAAATGTATATATCCCACCCCAGACATCTCACATGCATTTCGGACTCATGTATGCAATTGCTTGACACCTGGATATCTGATAAATATATTAAAGGTAATAAATCTTGCACAGGTCCTGTCCTTCAGTCCTTCCTGTCTCTGTAAATGACAGCATTGTCCACCTAGATACTCAAACCAAAATCCCTAAGAGTTCTTGATTTCTCATTCTCCCTCACCCCCCACTGCTAATGTAGAAACAAATTAGTCATATTTATACCCAAAATTGATCTCAAATCTACTTCTCTTTTTTTTTATGTTTATTTATCTTGAGAGAGAGAGAGAGAGAGAAGGAGCACACAAGTGGGGGAGGGGCAGAGAGAGAGGTAGATAGAGGATCTGAAGCAGGCTCTGGGTTCTGAGCTATCTGCCCAGAGCCTGGAGAGAGCCTGACACAGGGCTCGAACTCATGAACCATGAGATCATGACCTGAGCCGAAGTCGGCGCTCAATCAACTGAGCCACCCAGGCGCCCCATGCCAAAACTTCTTTTAACTACCTCCTTATTTTTAGCTTTTCAAGATGATTTCCAGGGGCGCCTGGGTGGCTTAGTCGGTTAAACGTTTGACGCTTCAGTTCAGGTCATGATCTCACAGTCCGTGAGTTCGAGCCCCATGTCAGACTCTGCACTGGCAGTGCGGAGCCTGCTTGGGATTCTCTCTCTCTCCTTCTCTCTCTGCCCCTACCCTGCTCATGCTCTTCCTCTCTCCCAAAACCAATAAACTTTATTTTTTTAAAAAGATGATTTCCAGTTATATTGTCATAACTCTAGACTGTTGCCTGAATCTCCCAAGACCCTAAGTTTGAGATGAGGGGAGAGGAGATATATTATGATCAAATGGAAGTGGAAGGGTCCCCGAACAACCACAACCTACCTTCTCCTGCAAACTCCTTCAGCTTTTGGGGGTGTAGAACAAAAGACAGAGGCCACTACAGCACAGTGTTTACTCCTGGGATGAGGGTTCAATTCCTTGAAAGAAAAATACATATTTCCCCATTACATCCTTCCACACCAAGTTCCCAAGGTGTTCAGGAAGTTGTCTTGGAGCAAACATTATTCCAAAATGTTAACTTTAAGGGTAGAATTGACATTGTCTCTCATTTTCACTCATTAATTATCGGCACTCAAGTTATATGTAAATAACTTATGAACAAGGATAACAAAAGGAAGGCACAGGGTACCAAAACCTGAAGCATCAGGAGAGTAGCCTGTGGAAACTGTTAGATGGAAGGGAGGAAAAACATCTTTTTCCTGTACCTTCTAAGTTCTTGGGGGGTTGGGGGAGGGGGCTTGTGAGAAGACAGATTAACAGAAAAGCATAGAAACACAGTTAAATAAGTTTTACGTGACACAAGAGCCTTCATAAGGAAATGAAGACCCAACAAAGAGGTTACACCTGAGTGTTTTCATGTTAGGTTTGAGGCAGTGCGGCGAGTGGAGGAGAGGTGTGGCAAGACAAAGGGTATAGGCTTGAGGGACACTCAGCAAGGCCAGTTCATTCAGATTCCTCTGCGTCCCTTGTCTTCAGAGACAGGATGCTCCTTTTCTTGAGTGTGGGGAAGGCATACGAGGGTTTTAATGAGGGTTTTATGACCTGCTTCTGGAGAAGGTCCTTCCTGCACAAGCTGTTTCTCAAATTTCTGCACCTTAAAATAGACAATAAGCCAAGGGGCCATATCTTGCGTTAGCACGTTCGACCACATCATGGGTGATTCTCACAGCTGAGCCCTCCCTACTGACCCAAAATTGGCTGTAAAGTCCAGTCCCTTAGAGGAGGGAATAGGCAAAAGGACGTTCTTCCACACAGAATACAGCTCCAATTTATACAAGTTTCCAAAGAGTCTGAATCTCAAATACCTCCCTCTACTTCTGGCACCAAAAAGAAGCATGCCAAGACCTGAGAGAAATAATTTGTTATAATTTGCATGTTAGTTGGCTTTCAGGAAGCTTGGCTCCTGAGCCTCTTAAATGTCAAGGATTTTAGCATTAAAACACTTAGCTTTCAACACTTTAGAAACTCTCAATGCTAATGTTTTTGTTTTGTATTTTAACTAACAATTCTTTGGCTGAAGTTTTTCATCTTCAAAGCACTTAACTTCCTAATAAGTTAAAAAAAAATTGCAGGGGGTTGGAAGAGTTTGGGCCATAATAATAGGCTGAAAATTAATTTTACCCTTGACCTTGATATTGACTTGCTGTGACCTTGCAAAGATCATCTATCTTCCTGTGGTTTCCGTTGTTTCATTATAAAACATAAAAAATAATGTGCATGTTATTTGGGGATCATTGAAGAAAATGGACGAGTCTAGATTATTTGTAGATGTACTCAAATCAAATCCAATTATGTAAATGCTATTTTTAAATATCTTTCTAATTCAGTACTTTGTGATTTATAAGTTTCATACAGTGAAAACAAAATCTAATTTGATAGTTTGTCAAAATCTAATATCTCTAGTTTCCTTTCAATTAGGGTGAAAGAGCCATAGTAAAATTGAAATAATAAAGAATCCAGAGTTAATTTTGTGTCTTCTTGCACTGCACAGAACCATGCCTCCCTCCGTCTGAAAAGTTCTTATTACTCAGAGTTCTATTCTCATGCCCATGACCTTGGATCTACAAACACTACAATTTTATATGAAAAAATATTTTTTAACTTTTTTTTTAAGTTTATTTATTCATTTTGAGAGGGATAGTGCGAGTAGGGGAGGGGCAGAGAAAGAGGGAGAGAGAGAGAATCTCAAGCAGGCTCTGCCCTGTCAGTTCAGAGCCGACGCGGGGCTTGAACTCTGGAACCATGAGATCATGACCTGAGCTGAAATCAAGAGTTGAGCCACCCAGTGCCCCTATATGAAAATATACTTTATATCACAAGCAATACAGACCTCACAAAACCATTGAAACTGTACAATTTCTCCAGTAAACAAAGAACGCAAACTAAAATCAGACAACTTTACACCTTGCCATTTGACAAGTATCTCAAAAGTATGGTTTTCAGCATTGGCTAAGGTGTAAGGAAACAAATTTTCATATACACTGATGGGAGTATAAACTGGTAAGACCTTTTTTTTTTTTTTAACGTTTATTTATTTTTGAGACAGAGAGAGACAGAGCATGAGTGGGGGAGGGGCAGAGAGAGAGGGAGACACAGAATCGGAAGCATGCTCCAGGCTCTGAGCCATCAGCCCAGAGCCCGACGCGGGGCTCGAACTCACGGACCGTGAGATCGTGACCTGAGCCGAAGTCAGACGCCCAACCGACTGAGCCACCCAGGCGCCCCTAAACTGGTAAGACCTTTTTGAGGACCAATTTAGCAATACCTATCCTAAGTTTCCAATTTGTCTTTGGACAGCATGGTGTTACAAACATACAACATCAAGTATCACTGGGAACGTAAAGGCGTCAGAACATTTCGACACCGCTGGTGGGAAGAGAAGCTTGCACGACCACTTTGGAACATTGTGTGATCAGGCTGAGCATGTGTGTATCTTATGACTCAGCAGTTTCACTCCTGCGCGTGCAGTCAAGAGAAACCCTTGCAGGTGTGTTCATATCCTGCAGTAAGGCCAAGAAAGCTGGAAGGACCCCTACTGTCAATCAACAATGCAATAGAGACATAAACCCAGCAGTGAAAATGAGTGAATTACATCCACTGGCAACCACAGGGGTGATCTCGGGAACGTTGTGTTGTGAGGAAACAGCAAGTTGCAGAATAATGTATACAGCACAAATCCACTTGTGTGAAGTTCGGAAACATGCAAAACCAATTCATACGCTGCTTAGAGAAACAAATATATGTGGGGAAACTGAAAATCAGATAATGAGAGACATAAATTCAGGGTAGCCATTTTTCCCCTGAGGTAGAGGAGGGCAGAGGAGGATGGAGAGGGGCTCACCGGGGGCTCTAAAGGTAACAAAAATGTTTAATATTTTTTCCTTGGTGATAACTTAAGGATGTTTGGTGATAAGAGTGCTTCTTTTTACTTTATAAATATTTTTTGTATCTATTCAGTGGTTAATTAAACACAAGTTAAAGAACTTAAAATTCCAGAAACCAGTGACAGTCAACATAAATAGAATGCTTTTGCTTATATAAAACTCTATACCTTGGGGTGCCTGGATGGCTCAGTTAGTTAAGCATCCAACTCTTGATTTCAGTGCAGGTCACAATCTCATGGTTCGTGAGATCAAGCCCTGCATCAGGTTCTGCGCTGAGTGTGGAGCCTGCTTGGGATTCTCTCTCCCTCTCTCTCTCTCTCTCTCTCTCTCTGCCCCTCCCGTGTTCTCTCTCTCAAAATAAATAAATAAACATTTTTTAAAAATCCTCTATACCAATTACGCATATAAACAGCATACAAAGATGGCTGCAAGGCCATGCACTGATGTATTGGTCATTATTATCACCTAGCTATTGAATCTGGATGGACTTTGTCCATTGTTTCACTTTACTATGTTGGCTGTTTTGTTCCTATAAAGACAATAAAGCTGTTTTTTAAAAAAGTTACAAGTATTAGGATACTCATCAGAGTATTATATATATATATATGTTATATGGACATGTTGTGTTGTAAAGAATTAAACATATGCAAAGAGAGGTCTGGCCTTTGTTTTTAGCTTCTGGGAGGTAACCTCTAAGCTCCTAGAATGTCCTGCCTGATAAGGGTGCCTTTGCTTACTTGGGGGCTTTGGGCCACACCGCATCATCTATGCTAACACTGAATCAATGGTGGGGGCCTGGAGCCCTATGCAATCAGTTCAACCTCTGAGATGCTAGAAGCTAAGGTCAGCCATGCAGGTAGTAAACCACATCTCTGTGATCAAGCCCCAATATAAACTCTGGACACCAAGGCTCAGGTGAGCTTCCCTGGTTGGCCACGCTCCGTGCATCTTATCATGTGCATTGCTTTTGGGAGGAGTTAAGGCTGCCCACACCTCCACTGGGAGAGGGCAACTGGGATATTCCCACTTGGGACTCTCTTGGACTCTGGCCCATAAGCCTGTTCCCATGGTTGTTTTTAATCTGCATCCTTCCCCTGTAATAGACATGAGCACAACAGCTCTCAGTAGTCCTGTCAGTCCTTCCGGCAAATTGTTGAAACAGGGTAGTCTTATAGACCCCTGAACTTGCAGTTGCTATCAGAAGTGAGAGTGGTCTTGGGGAGTCCCAACTTTGTTCATAATATTATATATTATATATTATAACAGCAAAACCAACAAACAAAACCTTGGAAGCCACCTAAATGTCTATCAATAGAAAATTAGTTAAATGAATTCTGATAATATCCACACTTTAGAATACTACTGCCATTAAAATCCTATAAAAGAATGCTTAAATGATACATTAAGAAACAAGTACTTGGGGCGCCTGGGTGGCTCAGTCTGTTAAGCGCCCGACTTCAGCTCAGGTTATGATCTCACAGTCCATGAGTTCGATCCCCGCATCGGGCTCTGTGCTGACAGCTCAGAGCCTGGAGCCTGCTTCAGATTCTGCGTCTCCCTCTCTCTCTGCCCCTCCCCTGCTCATGCTCTGTCTCTCTCTGTCTCAAAAATAAATAAAAACATTAAAAAAAATTTAAAAATGAAACAAGTACTAAGACAGTAAGATTTCTTTTTTAGTGAAGTGTGTGTGTGTGAGAGAGAGAGAGAGAAAGAGAGAGGGAGGGAGAGACAGAGAGATTCTGTGAGGGATAAATCAGACACAGATTCTGCCTCAGAGTCCAATGAGAGCTATTTTTTTAGCGTGCACATATATTTATCCAAAATCTCCTGAGTTCCCTGTACGTGTACCTGGCAGTCCCTTCTTTAGCGAACTTCTTTCCCTTTTACACAAACCGTGTGGTTACAGCTACATTACCAAGTTCTTCATGGTCCCACCCCCCTGCCCTTAGTCCACAGCAGGCAACTGACCTAAGTTGGGCCTGTCACGGAACCCTACCCCCTGGCCACAGCTGACTGGTGAGGAACAGGTGAGTAAATTCCACCATAGAATTCTTTACAACTGAAGGCAGGAAAAAGCACTTGTCCCCACACGGTGAAACTTAGGAACTGCCAGTGGGAGTCAAGCTAGGAAACAATTGGCAGTGAGAGAAAATACTCAGAGACACGCAGTGAACACAGAGAGTCAAGGTCATTTTTTTAAGCTGGATCCAGTTTTCCTGAGACACAACTGCTTCCCCTCCCTTTTGCAATATGGTTATAGAACCCTTCAGTTACCTGACTTACCTCAGTACCTTTCCAGTGGGTTTCCCTTTTGCTTCGGCTTTTTGAGATGGAGTTTTGTCACTTGCATTTAAGGGTCTTAATTAATAAGTACATTGGCCGTGTCAGAAGCATCGTATAACTTTGACTTCTCTCTCTCTCATCCCGCATCAAACAATCACATCTTGTTTACATCCGCACTTACTACCTTTCCAGCCACTTCAGCCACTTCTCTCCCTCTCCACTGCCATTGCCTCCGTTCAGGTCACCATCTTCTCCTCCTCCTCCCCTTTTTAATTGCAACAGCCTCCTAACTATCTTGCTATTCATTAATTCACTTATTCAGCAAATATGTGCTGAGTGCCCAGCATATACCAAGCACTTTTTCAGATGCTGTAGAGATAAGCAGTGAACAAACCAAAGCCCCTGCCTTCATGAGGGCTCTATTGTCATAAAATGATACAGTTAATATACAAACACATGTGTAAAATAGTGTCTAACAGTGATGTGTTATAAAGAACCAACAGTCCTGTATTGCAGTAATGGTCCCCATGATATCTTAGGTATTCCTCTCCCACAATGACTCTGGCTCAACTTTAGGACATGTTTTAGCCAATGTGACATTACCAAATGTGGTGTAACCAGGAGCTTAAAAGGGGTTCTTAGGGGTGCGTGGGTGGCTCAGTCGGTTGAGCGTCTGACTCTCGATTCTGGCTCAGGTCATGATCCCAGGGTCATGGGATCAAGCCCCGCGTCAGGCTCCACGCTGAGCACGGAGCCTGCTTAGGATTCTCTCTCTCTCCCTCTGTCCTGCTCAGGCTCTCTCTCTCTCAAATTAAAAATTAAATGAATACATAAATAAGTGTTTGTATATTGGACTTGCTTTCTCTTGCTTTGAGAACGCTTCTGCTACCATGTTGACAAGTTCCAACTCTCCCAGCCATTTCAGCTGTCCTCACTAAGATCCTACAGTATGAGGAGAGTCACCTAGGTCATCCAGTCCCAGCCAAGCCAGCCCATGCCAAGAGAACTTCCCAGCCACCCCACAGGATGCTAAAAGGATAATAAACATTTCTTGTCTGAAGCCAGTAGGTTTGGGTATGTCTTGTGACATAGCAAAAAGCTAACTACAAGAGCATTATAATGGAAGAGAGGGTGATGGGAAGTCACAGAGACTTCTGTGAAGATTTGAAGAGATACCATTGGAACACAGAGTTGAATGAAGAGAGGGACTGAACCATTTGGGTGGCTGAGGGAACAGAGTTTCAAGTGGAGAGAATAACATTCCAGGTGGAGGGAACAGTATGTGAAAAGAGCTTTGAGGCAGCAGCAATGTCTGGTGTGTTTAGAAATAGTTAAGTTTGTCAGAATAACTTGAGTTTGGTGTTCCAGGGCAAAGAGCAATATGAAATTAGGTCAAAGAGGTGGCTGGGGATGCACCACATCTTACGTAGGTTTTGCGCTTTGGTAGGTCTGGCCAAACTGTCTTTTATTAACGTTGTAACAAATCACCATCCCACTGGTCATATGTTACTTGCAATTAGCAAACAGGGTTATCAAGCTATTTGTCTTTGTCAATCCGATAGGTGAAGAGATGGTTTTAATTTGCCTTTTACTGGGGCGCCTGGGTGGCTCGGTCGGTTAAGCGTCCGGCTTCAGCTCAGGTCACGATCTCGAGGTCCGTGGGTTCGAGCCCTGTGTCAGGCTCTGGGCTGATGGCTCAGAGCCTGGAGCCTGCTTCCGATTCTGTGTCTCCCTCTCTCTCTGCCCCTCCCCTGTTCATGCTCTGTCTCTCTCTGTCTCAAAAATAAATAAACGTTAAAAAAAATTTTTTTAATTTGCCTTTTACTTACTGTGAGTGAGGTTGAGTAATTATTCACACATTTCAGAGCCAATAGTATTTCTTTTCTGTGAACTGCCTATTTTAAAAAAATTTTTTTTTCAACGTTTATTTATTTTTGGGACAGAGAGAGACAGAGCATGAACGGGGGAGGGTCAGAGAGAGAGAGGGAGACACAGAATCGGAAACAGGCTCCAGGCTCTGAGCCATCATGAGCCATCAGCCCAGAGCCTGACGTGGGGCTTGAACTCACGGACCGTGAGATCGTGACCTGGCTGAAGTCGGATGCTTAACCAACTGCGCCACCCAGGCGCCCCTGAACTGCCTATTTTTATGCTGGGTGTGCAGTCTTTTTGTAGTTCTTCACCTACTACGAAAACTAGGCTTTTGCCTGGGATTAGACCGACGGGGGCACACAAGGTAGGCAGCAGACCTGATTGGAGGTTGGAGGCTACTTTAATGCTCCAGGTGAAAGACGATGGTGGTTGAAGCCAGAAATGGAGGGTCGAGGGGTACCTGGGTGACTCAGGCAGTTAAGCATCTGACTCTTCAGTTCACCTCAGGTCGTGATCTCACGGCTCGTGAGTTCCAGCCCCACACGGAGCTCCGGGCTGGGTCAGTGCAGAGCCTGCTTAGAAGTCTCTTTCTCCCTCTCTCTCTGCCCCTCCCCCCATTCACACTCTTTCTTTCTCTCTCTCTCAAAATAACATAAACTTTAAAAAAAGAAATGTCCTAGGGGCGCCTGGGTGGCGCAGTCGGTTAAGCGTCCGACTTCAGCCAGGTCACGATCTCGCGGTCCGTGAGTTTGAGCCCCGCGTCAGGCTCTGGGCTGATGGCTCAGAGCCTGGAGCCTGTTTCCGACTCTGTGTCTCCCTCTCTCTCTGCACCTCCCCCATTCATGCTCTGTCTCTCTCTGTCCCAAAAATAAATAAACGTTGAAAAAAAAAAAATTAAAAAAAAAAAAAAAAAAAAGAAATGTCCTCAAAAAAAAAAAAAAAACTAAAAAATAGAACTATGACCCAGCAATTGCACTACTAGGTATTTATCTAAGGGCTACAGGTGTCCTGTTTCAAAGGGGCACATGCACGCCAAGGTTTATAGCAGAGCTATCGACAATAGCCAAAGGATGGAAAGAGCCCAAATGTCCATTGATGGATGAATGGATAAAGAAGATGTGGTATACATATACAATGGAGTATTACTCGGCAATCACAAAGAATGAAATCTTGCCATTTGCAATCACATGGATGGAACTGGAGGGTATTATGCTAAGCAAAATTAGTCAGTCAGAGAAAGCCAAATATATGACTTCACTCAAATGAGGACTTTAAGATACAAAACAGATGGGCCTAAGGGAAGGGAAGCAAAAATAATATAAAAACAGGGAGGGGGACAAAACATAAAAGACTCTTAAATGTAGGGAACAAACAGAAGGTTGCTGGAGGGGCTGTGGGAGGGGCGATGGGCTAAATGGGTAAGGGGCATTAAGGAATCTACTCCTGAAATCATTGTTGCACCAATGTAAATTAAACAATAAATTTTAAACACACACACAAAGAAATGGAAGGTCAAGATGGTGACAAGTGGTCAGTGTCAGGATAGTATCATAATAATATCTAATATTCATTGAAAGTTTATTCTGTATTAGGCACTGTGGTAATGGCCCTGTGAGAATTTCCTCATTCCACTTTCCTAATAATTCTATGGAGGAGGTGCTATTTTCTTCCATGTACAGAAGCCAGGGAAGTGGATTTGAGTCCAAATCCCAGGAATTTCCCTGCAATGGCGCACTCCTTACAGCTTCTCCAGCCTGTTGTCCTACAATCCATGCTCTCTGCAGCCGAAGTGATCTTTCTAAAACGCAGGTCTGGGGGCGCCTGGGTGGCTCAGTCGGTTAAGCATCTGACTCTTGATTTCAGATCAGGTCACGATTTCATGGTTCGCAACACTGAGCGCCTCATCAGGCTCTGTGCTGACAGCGTGGAGCCTGCTTGGGATTCTCTCTCTCCCTCTCTCTCTCTCTGCCCCTCCCCTGCTTGCATGTGCACACACTCTCTCTCTCTCTCTCTCTCTCTCTCAAAACAAAGAAATAAACATTTTTTAAAAATAAAATTAAAAAATATGCAGATATGTTCTTGTCATTCTCTTGCTTAAACGCCTTTAAGTGGCTCCCCAAGCCCGAGGTAACCAGAGTCTACAGAGCTGTCCAGATGTGACCCCAGTTTCCTGTTGCTGCTCTCCTGCCCTGCACCCTTCCAGCCCCTGACATGGAACTGCTCCCAGCCCGGAGCCCACGGTCCTGCACGCCACCCTCACACCCAGTGTGGGGCTTCCATCAACAGCATCCTTTTCACTTCCCACTTGCTTCCCCAGACTAAGTCCCCCTGTCCCTCAGTCTCAGCTTAGACATTAACTCCTTTGGGAACTTCCTGGATTAGATGGTCCTTGTATGTTTCCCCCGAGGGTCCTGCACTGGCCCCTTCGCAGGACCCAGCATGCCAGCGTCCATAACTCTGCCACAATCTCTGCCAACTGCACTGTAAACCAAACACACACAATGCTTGTTTTCCTCTTAAATATTTCTTCCATACAATGATTTTAAAAGGCAAAAAGGTTGATATTGCTCATACATCAAAGTATAAACCTGTATACACAAAAACTCTCTCTCCCCTCCTCCCACCTTTCCCCATGCACTTAGTTTTCTTCAACACGTAGCTTTTATAGTTTCTGTTTATCCTCCTGAAAAATGTTTATGCATATTCAAGACCACGTGTGTGTATTCATTTCTCCCGCAAACATTTCACACAAATGGTAGCATGCTATACACATTTTTCTATACCTTTTTTCACTTAGAATGTCTCGGGGATCTTTCTCTATCAATACACAAGGAGCTTCTTCTGTGCATGTACATGGGCTGGGGGGGGGGCAAGAAATAGATTCTGTTCACTGTTATATTCCTCATTGCCTCGTCAGAGGGCCTAGCACATGGCAGGAGATTTACAAGACTGTTGAGTTGACTTGAATTAAATTACAATACAGGAAATTGATAATAATAAGTGCCGCGGATATCCACATGACTAATAAACAGTAAAAACATGCTCATCACCATTATTCTGCAGGGACGTGTGAATTAAAAGTGGTGAGGGGCGCCTGGGTGGCTCAGTTGGTTGAGCATCTGACTCTTGATCTTGGCTCAGGTCATGGTCTCATGGTTTTGTGAGATCGAGCCCCACGGTCAGTGCAGAGCCCGCTTGGGATTCTCTCTCTCCCTCTCTTTCCGCCCCTCCCCCGCTCGCTCATGCGTGCATGCATACTCTCTCCCCCTCAAAATAAGTAAATAAATAAATAAACATTAAACAAAATTTTTTTTTAATAAAAAAATAAAAGCACCGTGAGAATTTACTACCCATCCACAGAACGGCTAAAATTTAAAAAATGAAATATCTGGTAAGAGCAAGTGTTAGAAAAGACATGATGCACCTGAGGCTCTCAAATGCCACTGGTGACAATGTAAATCCATGCAACCACTTTGGAAAACTGTGAAGAAGAAGAACTACTAAAGCGGGACAGACGCATGAGCTATGACCCACAACTCTATTCCCAGGTGTATTTCCGACAGAAATGCTACATGTGTTCACCAAGAGACACATACAAATAAGTACACAATAAAGGATTAACGTTGCCCAAAAAAGGTTCGGTCTATGACCAGCTCCTAGGAGGTAACCACTAAGCCCTTGGAATGTCCTGCTTTGAGCCACACCAGAGGGTTGATGCCAACACTGTGACTTATGGTTAGGGCCTTGGGCCATGTGCTATCAGCTTGACCTCTAGAAGAGCGATGGACTAAGGACAGCCACACGTCAGTCACCACGTCTTCATAACCTATCTCCAACAAAAGCCCTGGACACAAAGGCTGGGATGAACTCTGCTGGTTGGCGATAATCCGTGCCTGTTGCCACACGCCAGTGCTGAGAGAAGTAAGGGCTGGGAAAGGCCAACTGGAAGCCCCCACCGGAACTTTCCTGGAATCTGCCCTGTAAACCTATTCCCACTGCTGATTTTAGTCTGTATTCTTTCATTATAATAAACCGTAATGATGAGTACAACAGCTTCTTTCCTAGTTCTGTGAGCCCTTCCAGTGGGTTGTTGAACCTGAGGGTGGTCTGGAGGGGGTACCTCCCCAATAGCAACAAGAATGTTCATAGAAGCTTTATTCATGATAGATTAAAAACTGGAAACAACACAAATGACCATCGACGGTAGAATATATAAATAAGCTGTGATGTGTTCATACAATGGAATTCTCTGCAGGAAGAAAATAAAAGTACAAATACATATGACAATATGGGTGAATCTCTCAAACATAATATTAAGCAAGAGAAGCTACACAAAGAAGTACATAGTGTATGATTTTATTTATAGAGGGTTCAAAAACTAATCTATGGCGACTGAAGCCTGAACAAGGTTGCCTTTGGACTGGAGGAGAGAGAGGAGGCAAGCTCTCCAGTGTCTTTTCCTATAAGGCGCTCCTCTTGGTCATGAGGGCTCCACCCTCATGACCCAATCACTTCCCAAAGGGCCCACCTCCTAATGCCATCACCTCGGAGTTAGGATTTCAACATATAAATTTGGGGGGAGGGATACAAACATTCAGCCCATAATACTGAGAGAGGGCATGGGGGTGTTTCTGGGGTATTGGTAACGTTCTGCTTTCTGATCTGGGGGGGTGGTTACATGGACCCATTCGCTTTGTAAAAGTTCATCGAGCTTGACACATGACGTGTGCACTTTTCTGTACGTATATTATACCTCAACAAAGTTTGCTTTTCTACATAGTCAATGTACGGTGTCAATGAAAGAAAGAAGGAAAGGGTGAGATGAGAGAGGGAGGCAGAGGGGGAGCGGGAGAGGCACAGGGAATCCCTCTCCTCCCTCCTTGTCCCCCATTCCCTGGGGGGGGGGGGCGGTGGGAGGAAGGGCAGTGACTAATAGTAAGGGCCCGAAAGGAGGCATAGTCACTGGAATTCTCTGCTGGACAGGCTCACTAAATGGTACAACCACTCTGGAGAACAGGTTGACATTTTCCTACAAAGTTAAACATGCACTTACTGTGTGATCCAGCAATCCCTTCCAAGGAGTCGCTCAAAAGAAAGAAAAACATGTGCACATAAAACCTTGTCTGCAAATGAGCAGCTTTACTCACGAGCTTAAAAAAAACTGAAAGAACCAGGGGTGCCTGGGTGGCTCAGCCGGTTGAGCATCCGACTCTTGATCTCAGCTCACGTCATGATCCCAGTGTCATGGGATGGAGCCCCATGTCGGGCTCCCTGCTGAGCGTGGAGTCTGCTTAAGATTCTCTTTCTCGCCCTCTGCCCCTCCCCCGCTCGCGTGCCTGCACTCTGTCTCTCTCTCAAAAAGAACAAAAACAAAAACTGAAAGAACTTCAATGTCCTTCAAAAGGGGAATGAATAAATGAACTGTGTATCATATACATCCACATTACAGAATACTACGATTCTAGTCGGCACTAAAAAGGAGCCCGCACGAACCTGGACAGATCTCCAGCGTTATGCTAAGTGAAAGAAGTCAGACTCAAGGGGCTACCCGCTAGATGATTCTGTTTATGTGACATTCAGGGAAAGGCGAAACTTCAGGTACAGAAAACAGATCACTGGTTGCCTGGGGCTGGGGGTTGCAGGAGGGGTCGACTACAAAGGAAATTATATTCAGTTCTCTACAAGGGAATTATTTGGGGTTGGCTATGTTACGTAACGGGACTATGCTGCTGGTGGCAACTGAGAGTGTTTGTCAAAACTCAGAATGGTACACAACAAAGAATGACTTTTGGGGTGCCCGGGTGGCTCAGTCAGTTAAGTGTCCGACTTCGGCTCAGGCCATCATCTCACGGTTGGTGGGCTTGGGCCCCGCGTCGGGCTCTGTGCTGAACGCTTGCTCAGAGCCTAGGCCCGCTTTGGATTCTGTGTCTCCTTCTCTCTCTGCCCCTCCTTCCCTCACGCTGTGTCTCACTCTGTCTCTCAAAAATAAATAAATGTAGGGGCGCCTGGGTGGCGCAGTCGGTTAAGCGTCCGACTTCAGCCAGGTCACGATCTCGCGGTCCATGAGTTCGAGCCCCGCGTCGGGCTCTGGGCTGATGGCTCAGAGCCTGGAGCCTGTTTCCGATTCTGTGTCTCCCTCTCTCTCTGCCCCTCCCCCGTTCATGTTCTGTCTCTCTCTGTCCCAAAAATAAATAAACGTTGAAAAAAATAAATAAATAAAATAAATAAATAAATAAATAAATGTAAAAAAAAAAAAGTTTTTAAAGGATGAGTTTTAACCGTATGCAAAGCACACCTCAATTAACCTAAAAAGATACATAAAAATGTTCAAAGTTTACTTTAAAATGATAATAGGTGCCACAAGAGACATAAGGACGAAGCACAGAATGCGGAAAATTCATTTCCAAGTGAGAGTATCAGGAAAGTTTCAAGGAAATGTTCATACTGAAGCCAGGCCTGGAGTGTGAAGAACACCTGGGCAGTTACCATCTTGAGGAACTAATTTCTTTTCTTTTTTCTTTTCTTAATGTTTATTTATTTTTGGAGAGAGAGACAGAGACAGAGTGCGAGTGGGGGAGGGGCAGAGAGAGAGAGGGAGACAGAATCCGCAGCAGGCTCCAGGCTCTGAGCTGTCAGCACAGAGCCCCACATGGGGCTTGAACTCAAGAACCACTAGATCATGACTTGAGCCAAAGTCGGAAGCTCAACCGACTGAGCCACCCAGGCACCCCTTGAAGAACTAATTTCTAAACACGTATTTCTAGGAGAAAATATCAGACAGAATCATATTTCTGCACTTTTGCCATTAACACCTCCCCCAGAGACACAAGCCGACTAAAATCTGAGTCACTTAGTCTGATCTACACCTAAGGACAGGCCAGTCACACTGACTCTGGTTAAGAAATAGTTCGGGGGCTCAGAGAAGTGGAACTCTCGGGTCTCGAGGGAACTTCCAAGCTTCCTCCACAATATTTGCCCCTTGAGAGTAAGAAGGAATGACCCATTAACAATAAAAGCTAATACTGTTTTTTCAAGTTTATTTATTTATTTTGAGAGACAGAGACAGCATGAGTTGGGGGGAAGGGCGGAGAGAGAGGGAGAGACGGAGAATCCCAAGCAGGCTCCATGAGGCCAGCGCGGAGCCCACGCAGCGCCAGACCCACGAAACTGTGAGATCCTGGCCTGAGCCAAAACCAAGAGTCAGGGGCTCAACAAACTGAGCCACCCAGGAGCCCCAATAAAACCTAATACATTGCCCTTACTATGTGCGAAGGCCCTGCTCTGAACTTTTATATATATAAATATATAATATAATATTAACAATCACATATACCTATAAATATATTTTGTATGTAAAACCTATATGTTTAATATGTATGTTTAAAATAATGGATATGCAATACATAAAATATATATAATTTATCTCTATAGAATGTAGATAGATAAGCATAATCCCTCCTCGCGGCAGCGAGGTGCCTGGTTGATAATTTTGTTATCAACCTCATTCCACCGACGGGAAACTAAAGAACAGCTGCTCAGGGTACAGAATTAATGAGGGCGGAGCCAGAGCTCGGGCGAGCAGCGTGGCCCCGGGGCGCCCAGGGTTCTAGCCCCTCTGCAAAGACACACACCCGTCAGGCGAGATCCCGCGTGTGAGCCCTCGCTCTGGGCCTGGCATGGAAGGAGGCACTCGCGTCCCACCCCTTCCACAGGTGCGAGCAAGAGGCCAGAATGGCCAGGAGATGTCCCTTTCTCCGCGGGGCTGCCGCGGCCCCCTGGGTGACCAGCGATGTCTCCGTCAAGCGCGAAGGAAGCCGGCGTCACCAGGCTGCCCGGGGCAGTTCGGCAGAGCTGTTCACAAGCGCTAACGTGAGGCAGACAGCCTTCCTTTGCACCCTGGCTTCCCCCTTCCGTAGCTAGGAAACCTGGAGCAAATGACTTCTTAACCCCCCTCTGCTTCTGCTTCTTGATCCGTAACAGAAGAGAAATAAAACCACCCACGGAGTAAGAGAAATAACACAAGTAAAAACTTAGAATGGTGCCAGGCCCGGTCAGTGCTCCCAAGACGCTCTTGTGGCTAGACTGCTGCTTTTTGCAGACGTTTCCCCTATCGTCCTGACACGGTGAAGGCCATGTTTTCTTCCCCCAGCTCTACTGAGATATAACTGATACACAACATTGTGTAAGTGTAAGGTGTACCACGTGTTGATTCGATTCACTAATACACTGTGATTGACCACAGCAGTGGCTAACACCTCCATCCCATCCCATAATTACCTTTTTGTGTGTGTGGTGAGAAAATGTAAGCTCTACTCTCTTAGCAACTTTCTTTTTTTATTTAATGTTTATTTTATTTATTGTTGAGAGAGAGAAAGAGAGCGGGGGAGAGGCAGAGGGAGGGAGAGAATCCCAAGCAGGCTCCACACTCAGCACAGAGCCCGACGTGGGGCTCGATGCCACAAACCAGGAGATCATGACCTGAGCTATAACCAAGAGTCGAACACTTAATCGACTGAGCCACCCAGGCGCCCGTCTCTTAGCGGCTTTCAAGTATATACTACAGTATGATTTGCTGTAGTCACCACGCTGTTCATTAGAGCCCCGGAACCTGCTAATCTCATAACGGGAAGTGCGTACCTTTGAACCAATCTCCACCTTTCCCCCACTCGCCAGCCCCTGGTAACCTCCCCTCTACTTTCCGTTTCAATGAGCGCAGCCTGTTTTTTTTTTTTTCTTTTTTTAAAGATTCCACACATACATGAGCGAAAGCCCCCCTTGCCCTTGCCCTGGACCTTACCTGCTGTCTCTCCCTTCTCTGCCTCTGTCACAGGCCTTTTCCTGTCCTGCTGTCATTCTAGAGGGGCTTCCCCCCGGCGTGAGCCAGGCCAGCGGTTTTCCTGGTGACTTCCTACTGCCGGCACTTTTTCTTTTTACTGGCTCTTATCGTCTGCTTCGGTTCATAAATACAACATTAAAAAATCATTGGCTCCTCGTCTTTTCCCACCTCACACAGCTGCAACGTGCCCCCCAGGAACAGGAGTCTAGGCCCAACTGCAGGCTGGGATAAGGAATAGGAAAATGACTTCTTTTGTGGTAACATTTTACTCGATGCCGTTTTTAGGAGGGGAAGCCTGTACTTTCTGTTTCCTGCAGCGTTGTGTCAGGGCTATGATTTCGGGCCTTTTCAAGACCGCCAAGAGGCCTGACCCATGTGGCAAATCTCTAAGTCAACTTTCCTACAGTGCACCGCTGCTCCGGACTGGAGTTATTTCAATTCAACTTTCTCCCTGACCTGGAGGAAGACAAACATCCCAGCGTTGCTCTAAGTGTTCAAACTAAGTCCCGGATGCTGCTGATGAGAGAAGGATGTAAATAGCAGGGGCCGGGAGAGGAGCTGGATCTTCCCCTAGGTCATTTGCACATTGTCCGATGTACGAGAGGGAGGAATTGGGAAGAACCCTTTGAACCTGCAAGGATGTCCCCAGAGTCTGAGTTTTGAAAAATTCCACCTCTTCCTCCTCCTCATTTAGAATCTCCCTGCTCCCTAGGAGGCAGATAAAATCCCTTAACTACCTCCGCGTCTCCCCTTGCCTTCCTCATTGTCAAAATCAAACCGTGGGGTCTTTAGAGAGTCTGAAAATTCCATATATTTACTTCCTCAGCCTCCCTTGCAGCCAAGCATGGGCATGTGACCTAATTCCAGGCAATGGAATGTGGGAAAATCTGACAGAGGGCATCTAAGAAAGGTTTCTTTCCCAGTGGGAAAAGGAAAGAATGGCCTGTCTCCTTGTTCACTGGACAGGTGTCTGCCTGCACGGGACGTCTTGGACGCATCTTGTCTTCATCCCTTCCTTTAAATGCAGGGCCCTTTCCCAGGGGCCAGGCCTCACCCTGTGCCCAGTCTTAGAAATCCCAGTTACTTTACCTGTTATCTCAGTAACTCAACAAATGTTTCTCAAGCACTTACCTTGTGCCACGTTCTACAGGGTAGAAGACAAGGCAGACAAGGTCTCTACTCTCACAAAACTTGCGCCCCTCGTGGACGGCCCCCGGCACAATACCATCAATGGTCCCCATTTTGTTTGTTTCCGTTTAGGGGCCCCCCCATCCCTGACACAACACTTCTGAAGTCAGACTCACTCCCTTCTCTCCAAAACTGACTTCCCTATTTCTGTTAGGTAATCCTAGGCTCAAAGTCATGACATTGTCTTTATCTTTTCGTTCACCCTGTTGCTAGCATACTTCATTTCTATTTAGCCATTCACTCTACCTCCACCGAATGCCAGGAGCTTGAGCTCCAAAGATACACAATGCACACACACACAATCACAACACAGTGTAAGATGTGCAACAGTAGAGGTATGTCCAAGATGGATGGCGGTGGAAAATGTCTTGACTCTTCCATGGGAGCCAAGGAGGGAGCAAATAGGGAGAGTATGAGGCAACCGAACTGAAAATGAAACCTTGGATAATACTAATATGTGAAGGGCAGAACAGTGTCAAATGCAGCAGAGAAGTTGGCTGATGATAAGACCCAGGAAGGAGTTTCAGTTTTACAAACTAGGAGTCATCCTGGTAAGAACAATTTCAAATGGAGTGGTGGGTTGGTCTGGGGTAGGCAGAAGAATGAATGGAAGGGAGTGAGGTTTATTCTCAGAAAAACCACCCTCCCTTCCAGAAACACCATCTTGATTTTCCTTTGGGACCACCCCATCCCTCTCTCAGACTCTGCTCGGGTGGAGCCGGCCCCACCTCCAGATCCAGAGCCTAGCCTCGCCAACTCAGACCACCACATATGCACAACTATGGAGATTTACTCAGGGATGGGCTCGTGACCAAATCCCAGCCAGTGAGAGGTTGGCCGCTGGAGCTCTGAGGAGAGAGCTGCTCTCGGTCTACACCAGTTCAAAACGCAGGCGCTCGTCTTGTTAGAGCAGGACCACCACACTAGTCCTTTGGTCCCCTTGCCTCCTAAATCTTCATACTGACCAAAGCTCCCACATTATTCAAAAACGTTTGAGCACCCATCATTAAGTTCCCGGCACCTAATGCTTCCTACTCCCCAAGGTGGATCGAATCTCCCTTTCCTTGCACCTTCCTGTCATCAAGGCTTTACTTATCTTTCCTCCTCCTGGATTGCCCACCCCTTTCCTTGCTACATTCAGACCCTTCTCATCTTTCAGTGTCCCAGCTCAAATGCTGTCTTCCCTGACTCTCACTTGGTTTCAATATGAATTGACAGCAATTTTTAGAAAACATGATTGATTGTCTGGCTTTATTACCTCTCAGTTTACGTGTTAATTTTTTCCTCTCCCAAATTACCTCTGAAGGAAGTTGGAGACAAAGACCGCGTCAAAATTATTGGTGTACTGTGTAGCATTTATGACAGGGTTCTTCTGCACGGTAGACATTTACACATTTTCACAGAATGACTAATAGACATTTCCCAGTTTGGCAGTGGGTGGCAGGAAACGGAGATGAATGTAAAACTACAGTTTAAATGATGAGAAGGCATGTGGTCAGAGGCAAGAGAGGGGAAAGCATTGAATGGATGTGAACAGCCAAGAAGACAGAGTTGTAGGAAGTCAAACTTGACCAGGCAAGGAGGTAAACCCCATACACAGGGCAGGCGCCATGAGGGCGCTGACCCGGCTGAAGGAATCAATGCAACCACTGCCTTCATCAGCAAGGTCTTGAGCAACTCCTAGTGCGTAGAAGGTGGGAGAACCCTTGGAAGTAGCTCTCATTGGATTTAGGACACTTTCTCACTCTCTTCAACTCTCTCCAGAGATGCTATAGGAAAATAAAGGAAAGCTCCCAAAAACAGCTTCACAAGGAATGTGGAATCATAATGAATAACCGCTTTTTTTAAGTTTATCTATTTATTTTGAGAGAGGGTGTGCAGGAGGGGAGGAGGAGCAGACAGAGAGAGAGAGAGAGAGAGAGAGAGAGAGAGAGAGAAAGAGAGAATCCGAAGCAGGCTCTGCACCCTGATGCGGGGCTCAAACCCACAAACCAGGAGATCATGACCTGAGCTGAAACCAAGAGTCAGATGCTTGACTGAGCCAACCAGGCGCCCCAATAACCATTCTTCATAAGGTCCCAGAAGACTTCCCCATTGTAATTCTCACCTTACTTGTGATTCCCTTTTCCTGAAACATTCTCTTCACTGACCTTTTCATGGATGTACTCCTAATGGACTGGGCCTTCCCTCTCAGTCTCATTTGCTGGGTCATCTCCATCTCCCTGGCCTCTGAGCAACAGAGAACCCCAGGCCTTCATCCTTAGGCCTCTTCTTGTCTAGATTTGTTCTCAGCCCCCAGAGGATCTTATCTAGATGCAGGGCTCTTATGAGCTGATGGCACCAAATAATGTATGTCAAGCCCTAACTTGTCTCCAATCCCTTGCCTTTTAGACTTGTATATCCATTGTCTATGCTATATCTCCACTTGGAGGTCTAATAATCATTCCAAACTTGGTATGTTCAGAACTAAGTTTCAAACACACATACCGCCACCATCACTACCACCAAATCCTGCTTTACCTGCCTTCTTGGCCATTGCTATTAATTATGACTTCATGCTACCAGTTGTCAGGCACAACTCCTTGGGTCACCCTCACCTTTACTCTTTCTCATACCTGACGCTCAACCCATCGGCAAATCTGGGTGGCTCTGCCGTCAAAATAAAGCTTGATTCTGAAAGGTCCCATCCTCTCCACCACTACCACCCAAACCCAGTCCGTCTTCCTCTAGGCGATTATAACACCCTTGCAACCGGTCCTTGTGTTTCCGTCTTTGTTGCCTACAGTCTCTTCCTTCAAAGCATCCGGAGTTATCCTTCTGAAATGTAAGTAAAGGTCTATCACGCCTCAGCTCAAAACCTTCCAATGAAATTCTGACCCATGCTACAACAAGAATGAACCTGGGGCGCCTGGGTGGCGCAGTCGGTTAAGCGTCCGACTTCAGCCAGGTCGCGATCTCGCGGTCTGTGAGTTCGAGCCCCGCGTCAGGCTCTGGGCTGATGGCTCAGAGCCTGGAGCCTGTTTCCGATTCTGTGTCTCCCTCTCTCTCTGCCCCTCCCCCGTTCATGCTCTGTCTCTCTCTGTCCCAAAAATAAATAAACGTTGAAAAAAAAAAAAAAAGAATGAACCTTAAGGACATTACACCTAGGGAAATACGTCAGATATACAGGACAAATATTGTATGACTCCACTTAGAGGAAGTAGCTAGGATAGTCAAATTCACAGAGACAGGAAGTAGAACAGTGGTTACCAGGGGCTGAGGGGAAAGGAAATGGAAAGTTATTATTTAATGGGTAGAAACTTTCAATTTGGGATGGCGGAAATGTTCTAGAGATGCACAGTGATGATGGTTGCACAATAATGTGAATGTACTTAATGCCACTGAACGGTATACTTAAAAATGGTTAAAATGATAAATTTTATCCAAAAAAATTGTAAAGCCACCAATGGCTTCCGATCTCATTCATCATCAGATCCAAAGTCCTTACCAAAGCCTACAAGGCTCTACATCCTTGGGACCCTGCTGCACCTCTGACCTCCCCGGCTACCCCTCTCTGCTCCCATCAAACTGACCTCCTTCCGGTTTCTCAGTCAAGACACAGACACTCCCACTCAAACACGCCATGCCCTGCCCAGCACTGGGACCCTTGCGTTTGCTGTTCTTTCTGCCAAGAATACTCCCCCCTCCGAAGTCCACGTGGTTGTCTCCTTTACTTCATCCAGTTCCCGGCGCAGATGTCACCTCAGGCGCAGCAGTCCCTCACCAAAGTGTCACCCCATCCCACCTGCATTGTTCACAATCCCCCTACTCAGCTTTATTTTTGAAGCACTTATCAAAACTGACACTTTTTTTTCTTTTTTTAATTTGCTCAGCTATGGTCTGACCGTCCCCATTAGAATATAAGCTCTCTAGGAATAAGGATGTTGTCTGACAGATTGCAGTTTCCTAGAACAGTGCCTGACATATACTAAGCTCTCAAAATGTATCTGTCAGATGAATAAATGAGTTTTACCTACGCTCAGCAAGTGCCAAGAGATGGCAACTAAGAGATTATTTAGATGGTTCATTTCCAGATAAGTAAAAAGGGTTCTCTTAGAGGAGGTGTGCCAGACCCAGTTGCTTTGTGGGTTTTGTTTTCATTTTGTTTTTCTAGTTGTGAAAAACATGTTCGTTATCGAACATTTGGATCACACCAGAAAGTAAAGAAGAAAACGAAAGCCCCTCACACCGTTCCTGCTACTGATATTAGAAAGTTTCACTCAAGGAGCGCCTGGCTGGCTCCGTCAGAGGAACAAGCAACTCGCTCTTGACTTCAGGGTAGTGAGTTTGAGCCTCACATGGGGTGTAAAGATTACTTAAATAAATCAACTTTAAGGAAAAAAAAGTTTCATTCGAGTTTTTTAACGTATGTGTTTTATGCATTTTTCTTAGCCTGGGTGCTCTGCGAAGCAGAAATGCGTACTGAAGTGTTGACGCTGTATTTGGAAAGTCCAAGTTCAGGGTGGCGGGGTGGAGAGAAAAGGGAACGTGAGGCAAGAGAGATGTAAAGTAATTCCCTGTGAGGCACTATCCTGCTGGCCACCATTTCATGACAAGTCACGATAGAGTCCAAGCACGCTGCTGGGCAGATGTGTTCACACGGTGTGAGGGACTCCGGGAGGTTTGCAAAGGTTTGCGTGTCAAAGTAGTCCAAGGAATGGAGAAACACGGGAAATGACTGCCTCACTCCTTTCTGTCTCCTAATTCCTATGGATCAGGCTTCACCATGTGGGACTAACTTTCCGTATCTTCCAACTTACATCAAACATGTGAAACCAGATCCCACGTCTCATGGTGTGACATTTCAACAGAATCTGGAAGTGAAGAGGCCACTTAGCGTCGTGCACCGACCAACAAAGAGAAAGAAGGCAGTCGGGAGATTTTCAAAAGTCACACAAGATTCGTATCAAATGCAGTATTTTAAGCAAAATCGGGACCCTGCCGGCCACACAGGTTATTTGAATCATTGAGATATAATCCACGTCCCACAAAATCCACCCTTTTCAGGGGCACAATTCTGTGGTCTTTAGTGTATTCACAAAGTTGTGCAACCAGCACCACCATCTAATTCCAGAACATTTTCATCAACTTGAAGAAAGCCCCATATCTATCCGCAATCACCCCCCATTCTCCCTCCCCTCGGATCCCCAGAAATCACTAATTGACATTCTGTCTTTATGGGTTTGCCCATTGGGGCCATTTTCTGTAAATGTAATCACACAATATGTGGCCTTTTGTGTCTGGCTTCTTTCCCTTAGGATGTTTCCCGGGTTCCTCCATGCTGCAGCACATCTCAGTGCCTCATTCCTTTTCATGGCTGGGTAGTATTCCATTGTGAGGACAGACGCCTTCCAACTCTCCATTCACCCACTGATGAAAATCTGGGTTGTTCCACTTTTTTGGCTATTATAAACAATGTCGCTACGAACACTCACAAACAAGTTTTTATGTGGACATGTTTTCATTTCTCTTGAGTATACACCTAAGAGTGCCATATTTTCTTAGGTTTGTTTTTTGGCATATTTCTCCTTGTGTGTCCCAAACCGAACATCTAAAATGATATAAGGAGATAGCTCTGGAAACCCCAGGTTTTGCTGGTGCCATTGCTTCTGAATGCTGCTGTTTGGTGAGTTTCTTTCTTTTTTTTTTTTTTTAATTTTTTTTTAATGTTTATTTACTTTTTTTTTTTTTTTCAACGTTTATTTATTTTTGGGACAGAGAGAGACAGAGCATGAACGGGGGAGGGGCAGAGAGAGAGGGAGACACAGAATCGGAAACAGGCTCCAGGCTCTGAGCCATCAGCCCAGAGCCCGACGCGGGGCTTGAACTCCCGGACCGCGAGATCGTGACCTGGCTGAAGTCGGACGCTTAACCGACTGCGCCACCCAGGCGCCCCAATGTTTATTTACTTTTGAGAGACAGAGAGTGAGTGGGGAGGGGCAGAGAGAGTGGGAAACACAGGATCTGAAGCAGGCTCCAGGCTCTGAGCTGTCAGCACAGAGCCCGACATGGGGCTCGAACTCATAAGCTCTGAGATCATGACCTGAGCCGACGTCAGACGCCCAACCGACTGAGCCACCCAGGCACCCCGCTGTTTGGTGACTTTCTGATCTCATTCTGTAAAGTCCGTCAATTTTGTTGGGTGTGGTCACGGCAGTGTCTATTTAGCTTAGTGGTCAAGTTCTTTAAACGCCTGGAACCAATACATCATCCAGTTTTTGCTGAGGGCCTCTGTGTGCATATTGAGGGAATGCTTTCAACACTCAGACAGTGGAAGGGCAATTTACAACTCTGCCTCAGCTTTCACATCCTGCTTGCACAGAGCCTTCAGGTTAGGCAGATGTGAGAGCTCAGGCCTTTCTATGTCTCCCTGAGCATGCACACAGCCCTGGTCATATGCACAGCCACATGCACGAACACAGCCTCCTAGACTCCCAGAAATATTTGAAGCTTTTCAAAGTCCCTTATGGGCACCTACGCATCTGGGCATCTCATTCTCCAGATTTTCCTTTTCAGCTTTTTGGTTAGCCTATCTGTTTGCCCAGTGTTATCCACCAACTAAGGCACCCATCAAGGTTAAGCGTCATCTCTGATTGTTCTTGACAAGTGCCCCTGGAGAAAGGCTGTCGGCACTGGGAGGCCTCTGTGTCAAGTCAAATAACGACAGTCTTGTGAGGGGAGTCTTTCAGGGAACCACCAGACAGGTCAAATAATAACATTTCTCTGGGCATGGGTCTTTTAAGGAGCTCCAGGCCTCTTCTGCTCCCTCCGGTGGCTACCAGGCTGCTGGTTTTCAACATGACCGTGGGGTGTTCGTTTTCAAGGCTACCGAAGAACTGGGAAGAGCAAGATGAGAATAGGGCAAATTAAAATGCCACAAAGCTCACTGTTTTTATTGCAATCCAATCATTTTTCTTGAATTAACATTCTCTGGCTGGTTCTGACAATTTTGCCAGTTTTCTCATTGCTTTTATGAAAGAGAGGATTTGGGACATCTTTACTCTGCCATTTTCTCTGGCATCACCCATAGAGTTTTTTTTTTTTTTTTTTTTTTTTTTCCTAAGTAAACTCTAGGTCCGATGTGGGGTTTGAACCCATGACCATGAGAGTTGCATGCTCTCCTGACTGAGCCAGCCAGGGACCCCCTCCCCCATACAGGTTTTTTTCACATTTAAAAAAAAGTTTATTTACTTATTTTGAGAGCAAGAAAGAGCACAAGCAGGGAAGGGGCAGCGAGAAAGAGACAGAATCCCACGCAGGCTCCGTGCTGTCAGCGCAGAGCCCAACATAGGGCTCAATCTCACAAACCATGAGATCATGATCTGAGCTGAAATCCAGAGTCAGATGTTCAACTGACTGAGCCACCCAGGCACTGCACCCATATAGTTTTAAATATTAATTTATTATTATGTATGGCCATTTTCCATATTCTTAATCTCCCAAAAAATGAATGTTAACATATGCATAATGTATCATCTTATTGATATTTTATTTAATCATTCTTTTATATTGAACTTTTAGATTGTTTTCCATTTTGCCTCTCTATAGATAATGTTTTGGTCATTGTTTTTTTTTTTTTACTACATCTTGGAATCCTTTCTTAATCTAAGTTGATGGATACAGGAATATGGGACTAAAGACAATAAACATTTTTAAAGCTAAGTCAAAAAGTAATAGCCTCAAGTAACACAAAAGCTAACTAACAACTGGGATGTTTATTACTTGCATAACCAAGAAGTCTGAAAGAAGGTAGGGAGACTCAATGAAGTAGTCAAGAAATCAGACTCATTTTTTTTGCTCCAACACCCTCAGAATATTGACTCTTTATCTATGTGCTTGCTGCTTCTGACGGCAAGATGGCTCCAAGTTTTCTGTTATCACACAAGCAAAGTTCAGGAAAGCAGAGGTGTATGAAGCCACAACAGGGAGAGAGACTCCTTGTAAACCACCATCTCTAATTAGGAAAGAAAATCTTTCCTGCAAACCTCCTAGCAGAATTCCTTACGGGTTATCTCCAATGTGTGTCACATAGCCATCATTAATTGTTAGGGAATCTAGGAAAACAAGGATCTGGCCCCTTCCAGATTCAATCATGAAGTAAGAGGTTTGTTATAGCTGCTGAACAGTCAACTGTATTGGAGAGCAAAACTCACAATAGTGGGTGTATGACCACTCGCCCCAACCTTTAGAGTTAGAAAACAATAAACATTTTTTTTTCTTGTTCACATCTTGGAACAATTAAAGACTGGCTGAACTAGGCTGGGTTTGGCTAGACTTGCCTATGGGTTGGTTGCATGTGTGGTCATTTTGTTTGTTTTTGTTTTTACCTTTTAGTGTAAAATAAAATATAAATAAAGAAAACAATGCAAAACAAATGTATACCTTAGTGAATTCTTATAAGACAAACACCCCTGTAACTACCACCCAGGTTAAGAAATAGAACTTTGCCAGTTCAATTCCTTCTACCAAACTCTTACAGGGTGCCTGGCTGGCTGAGTCAGTGGACCATATGACCCTTGGTCTCAGGGTTGTGAGTTCAAGCCCCATATTGGGTATGGAGCCTACTTTAAAAAAGGAGCAGGGAAGCCACCTGGGTGGCTCAGTGAGTTAAGCATCCGACTTCGGGTCAGGTCATGATCTCAAGGTTTGTAGGTTTGAGCCCTGCATCAGGCCCTGTGCTGACAGCTCAGAGCCTGGAGCCTGTTTCAGATTCTGAGTATCCCTCTCTCTCTGCCCCTCCCCCTCCCTTCAAAAATGAATAAACATTAAAAAAAAAAAGACAAAAAAAAAAAAAACCCAAAAAACAAAACAAAACTCTCTCTAGTCACTTTGGTTGCCTAAAGCTTGTTCTCTGATAGATTCCTCAGGAAGTACTCATAGGAATAATATTCCCTAAGTTCCTGCATGTTCCTAACAGCTTGTCTGGGCCCTTATACCTGAATGTCACATTTTCTTAAGTATCCAAATATGCTATTCCATTTTTTTTTTCTGGCAAAGTATAGCATCAAAAAGTCTGCTGACAATCTTCCTTCCTTTATAAGCCACGCGTTCTTTTGGCCTAGATGCCTAAAGAGATTTTTCTTTTTTGTAATGTCCAGAAATTTCACTAGTATATGTCTTAGTGTTGGCCATTCACTTCAATATTTTCAGATGCATAGTGTGCTCTTTTAGTAAGTACTTTCAAATCTATTTTATTTCAGAAAACTTTTCTCGAATTAGAGCAGAGAGTATTTGTTCAAGTCTCTTGCCTCTGTGTCCTTATGTAGGGACTTCTGCTCACCGTATTTTAGATCTTCTTGTCCTGTATTCATTCAGTAGTGTTGTTTTTCAAATATTTATCTCCTAGTTTTTTTTTTTATTTTTAAAATTTCCCTTCTTTTCACTTTTTGTTCCTCTTAAGGCATTATCTGTGTGTTTATTCACTGGATTCCTCCATTTATTTTATTTCTGTATTCTTCTTGATCTCTGTCCCTTCAGTTCTGAGTTTCTCTATTTCTCATTCATTTTTTCTTTCATGTTTTATATCATTTTCTTCACGACATTTCTTAGTGCCTTTTAGCTCATTTTGAAATAGTTAAATTTCATTTTTCCTTTTTCTTTCTCATTTGTATAATGTTAATCTATTTTTTTAATTAGTTAATTTATTTTTGAGAGAGAGAGAGCAGAGACCGACAGGGGGACATACAGTATCTGGGGCAGGGTCCAGGCTCTGAGCTGTCAGCACAGAGCCCGACATGGGGCTCAAACCCACGAGTCGTGAGACCATGAGCTGAGCCGAAGTCGGACGCTTAACCGACTGAACCACCCAGGTGCCCCTAATGTTTACTTATTTTTGAGAGAGATAAAGAGAGGCCGAGAGAGTGGGGGGAGGGGCAGAGAGAGAAGGAGAGAGAGAATCCCAAGTAGGCTCTGTGCTGTCAACACAGAGCCCAATGCAGGTCTTAAACTCATAAACTGCGAGATCATGACCTGGGCCGAAGTCCAATGCTTAACTGATTAAGCCACTGAGGCACCCCTCTTTCTCATTTTTTTTAAGCAAGTCTTTCTGCCTGCTTTCATTATCTGGAAGGATATTATTCTCATTTTCCTTATGATAACTCGGCATGAGATTTGGTCTCAATACATTTCTGTTGCTCATGTTTGTATGAATTAAGTATGAACTTTTAGAAGGAAGCTTTGTTCAGGATAAGTTTTCTGACTGCATAAAGTTACCTATTCTGTTGTTTTTCACATAGTGCAAGATTTGTAAGATCTTCATGTCACGTTCCCCTCTTCCTCTTTTACCCGGACCTTCTTTCCTTCATCTCTACAGTGCCTTTTCTGTTCCCAGCAGTATCCGCAAGGAAGGGAGCCCCACCTGGTGAGTTTCCAGAGTTCACAGGGGTTAGACTGCTCCAGACTTTCAGACCTTCCTGCGGGCCCCCTGCACTCACGTGCTAACTGAAGTAGGCAAACAGTTTCAGCTGTTGTTCTAAAATTAGCCTGCTGAGCCTTCCAGGGAATACCTCTCGGACATTTTAGGGGGATTTTGTTCTCCAGTTTGTTAGATGCCCTGCTGCTGTCTTCTGCTTCCCCTTGCACAGATGCTGATACCATGCAGGTCTTGTGCTTGTCAATGACTCGTCCTCAGCTGCTTGGTTCAGAGTTCACGGGGATACTTTCTCACCTGGTTTTGTTGGAAATGTCTGTGGATTTCGGTTTTGCTATTTAATTGTTCTGTCTGCTTTTATATGGCGATTTGGCGAGTTCTAACACTATTCTGCCACCACGAGTTCATCTTCCCCAAATCCACGTGTTCACTCCGGGGCCCAGGCTGAGGGGCGGGTATACCCAGCAGCTGTGGGGCGGGTATACCCGAGAAGCTGCATGTCTTGCAGAAATGCAAGAGCACAAACTTGAAAGTGGAGGATGCTTAGACCTCTGTTATGCAGCACACATTTGTTAACATTCCCCTGGCCGAAAACAGCCACAAGGCCAATCGCAACATCAATATGCAAGAAAATATACTTTGCTTCTAGGAGAAGGGACTACAAAATCATGCAAAGAACTGTGATGAGGAACCGGAAACAATAATGCAGTATCCCGCACCAACCAACGGCATCTGCCCCCAAAGCTTTTCCTAAATCTTGTTAAAGTGCTTTCCAGAAATGGTTTGTTAATTCGACTTCCATCCTCACGTATGACAGTGCCCCTCACACTACCACACCCATCATTATTGACTATCTTTACATTGTTGTTAATTCAGCAAGTAAAAAATGTATGTGTGGTTTAATGTTTGGATTACACTTCTTCCACTTTTGTGAGGTTTAGTATTTTGGGTATTAGTTTCGTAGCCATTTCTCTTTCCTCCTTAATGACTTGTCTGCTCCTGTCCTGTATCTATTTCTCTAAGGCCGATGTTGTTTTTCTTGTTGATTTATAAGACCGCGTTACATACTAAAGATTTTAATCTTTATCTTTCATATTTGTTACATGTATCTGTTCCAACTTATCATTTCCCTTTTGTGTCATTTATCTAATTCTGCATAACGAATTGCCTTAAAACTTAGTGTTCTAAACAAAAACAAAAAAAAAACATTTACTATTGCTTACAAATCTGTGAGTCAGCAGGATGTATCTGATGACCCAGGCCAGGCCGGGCTGATCTCTGCTGGGCTCATTCATGTATCTGACATCAGCTGGTGGCACGGTTAGGGAACAGGTGACCTAGGATGATGGTCTCACTCACATATTGGCTGCTGGCTTGCTGTCACTTGGTGCAACAGGGATTACTGGGTCACGTGACCGCCATGCCTTTTTATTTGTATTGTTTCTTGGTATGCATTTAAACTTTTTATATATTCAAAGTCATTATTTTTTTCCTATGTGATTTCTTTATTGTTGTCATGCTTTAAAAGTTATTCCCCAGATCCAAGGTCTGATAAATACTCACTTAAGTTTTCTTCTACATTTTTGTTCTTTCATTTATTATCTTTAAGTCTTTAATCCATTGGAAATTGTTGCACGTGAAGTAAGAATTTAAATGGTTGTTTTTCCACATGTAGTTAACCAATCATCCAAGCACTGGTAATGGAATAGTCTTTCCTTTTCCCATGGATTGATGATATCACCTTTTATCACAGAGTGGATTGTGATGCAGTCCTTGGATCTGGTTCTGGGTTCTTGCCTTTGCTCCACTGATGTGTCCCTCATGGTTTCTTGCATTGCCCAAGTCTATACAGGCAAAGGGTGGAAGGAACTCAGGGTTGGGTGAGTATCGCCATTTTGTCTGCAAATTAAGTTCATCCCACATCATCCTTCAGAAGCCCAGGATTCAAAATGAGCTCTGAAAGTTCAGGAGCGAGTCACGGGGGGATCGATCCAGACCTCTCAGAGACCAGAAACCTTTGAGCAGAGGGAGGGCACTTAAGAAGATGAGTTTGTCCTAACCTAGCACTTGTTTGAGAACGGAAGAGCTATAATTACAATCCTGATCAGAAGAGAAATGCTTGGCTTTTTCCACCATTATCGGAGGTACCCAGAATGCTCCCAGAGAGCCCTGTGACCACTACATGCACAAGATGTAACTGCGTTGTGCAAAAGGGAGGGCTGCAGTCTTTCACCTGTGGCAGAATATATAATATTTATTGATTTTCCTCTGAGTAACAGGTTTAGGGAAGATTGCCAATTCTCTGGGGGGATAAACATGAAATAGATTCCCCCCCCCCAAAAAATCTATCAGTTATGCTCTGTGAAACCTCCCTTTCCCACTGAGTAAGCAGGCTCCATTTGCCATATATATGTGTGTGTGTGTGTGTGTGTGTGTGTGTGTGTGTGTGTGTGTATCAGTCTGATCCTATAACTTTTCATCATTTTAGTTATCAAAATGATTTTTCCTCAGTTATTAAGATTCAGCTCTGTTCAATTTAAAATTTCAATCTTCTATTTGATTCCAAGCCTTCCTCCTTGCCTCTAATGCAGGCTAGGCTGCAGGCTTTAGGGGAACTGGGGGTGGGGAAGGGAGCGAGGACATGGCCTACTGTCTCCCATTCCTCTCCTTCCAGCTTACCCCTCCGGCCCTGGGAAAAAAGGAAGAAAAGGCAAAGCTGAATCTGCCCTTTTGGGATCGCTTGCGCTGACCAAGAGGCCCCAGGGCCGCCCCTGCACTCAGTGGCAGGCAGCTTCTGGCAGTCCCTTGAGAAACCCATCTTCCTCCTCCCGCTTGCCCCCCAGCTGACAGCCTTGTGCAGCATTTCTCCAAGGCGCAACTCTCTGTCCAACATGTGGCCATCTTCCTGCACATCTACAGCCCCCCGACTCTGGGGCCTGTGAGCAGAAGGATCCATCCATATTCTTAACCAGGAGCTTGAGAGGCTAATCCCACTCACCTCACACCATCCTGTTACATTTTCATCCCATCAACTTCCTTCTGACCCCAGCCCCAGGTTCCTGCAGATCTCAGAGTGGCACAGCCCTGGACTCTGTACATCCATCTGGGCTCTTGATGCCTTAAACGTCTCTTAACATTTACTTTATTACACTTATTTTGATGACTTGAGTTGTTAAGTAGCTCGTTATAAGATCCTAAGATTCAACAGAGACGTGCATTTTCCTAAGACCCCCCCCCCCCACCAAATCAGCAGCATCCTCAGATTAGAAGGTACTTTCAGGGTATTGGACCCAGGTTTTCCCCATCAGGATAGGACTGCTCAGGCTTCCAGAAAGACAAGAGCTGAGAACCTGGGCTTTGCTGTCAGACGGATCTCAGGCTGAGTCCTGCATGAACTACCTCCTTGCTGGGCAATCTTGGACAATTTACTGAACTTAGTTTCCATTTCCTCAACTGTAAAATAAGAAGAATAACAGTATGGATCTTACAGTTTGTATCGCTGAAATGAGATCATGCGAGCAAAGCCCAGTGCCTGGCATCTAACGAGTTCTCATTTATGGTCCTTGTTTCATTTTGGCTTTTGTTTCTGTTGTTTTAATTGAGGGGTAATTGACATAGAACTTGGTATTAGTTTCAGGCGTACAACTTAATGATTAGGTATTTGTACATACTGCCAAAGGGTCACCACAATAACGTCTGTCACCATACATAGTTAGTTTTTTTTTTCCTCACGATGAGGACTTTTAACATTTACCGTGAGGGGGCGCCTGGGTGGCTCAGTCGGTTAAGCGTTCGACTGCGGCTCAGGTCATGATCTCACGGTCGGTGAGTTCGAGCCCCGCGTCGCGCTCTGTGCTGACAGCTCAGAGCCAGGAACCTGCTTCAGATTCTGTGTCTCCCTCTCTCTCTGACCCTCCCCCGTTCATGCTCTGTCTCTCTCTGTCTCAAAAATAAATAAACATTAAAAAAAAATTAAAAAAAAAAAGATTTACCGTGAGCAACTTTCGAATATGCAATACGGTATTATTAACTATAGTCATATGGTAGTTACTGATGTTCTAAATCAGGAAATCTGCTTGAGCCACCGCTAAATCCGAATACGTCCAAATGCCGCTGCCTGGCAGATGGTTGAGTCATGCATTATTGGGGGTAAGTCCCACTCAGGGGATCTGGTGCTTTGCTGTTGCCCTATCACCTCTGTGGGGACGGTTCCACACAGGTGGTGACACAGGCTGGGAGCGGGTGTGAGGAGGGGCATCTGTGGGTTGGTACGTGTGTGCAGTCACATTAATTTGCCCAAAGAAAATTATTATTTATGTTTTCCAGTTGCAGAGACTACGTACTAGAAAACTCTTAAGGTATTATTTGATGTTTCTTAATACTTAGACCTACTGCTTTATGACAAATTGCCAAGCAGTGGTCAGGAGTCAATTCACATTGAAGAAGAACAAAGATTAGGGGACTATTGACCCTTGAAAAGAACTCATTCGTGGATGTTCATTATTCACATTGCATCCAGTCTCAACCCACCCTCTGGGCTTCTTATTTTACATTTATTTCCAGATTAATAGCCCAATTAGAAACCTATTGACTAAGGCCGTACTAAAGGCAATGACCCTTCACAGCTGCAAGCTCCCTCTTTTCAAACCACCCTTAAAACCAAAGGCAAGTAGCATTGGCTCTCCCATTCCTGGGCTAACTCTGCCCCCTAGTGCTCACTCACACACTTGGGCACCAGCAACTGAGAGTCGCCTTTGTTATTTTTTTCCTCACAGGACGGGAACAGAGAAGGCCTGTCATCCCCACACCCGGTCTTTCCCAGCCCCTAACCCCCCTCAGTCTGTTCTGTGTAGATAATCAACCCAAAGGCTCAGATGTTGTTTCTGTCCTGTGTATTTGAAATGAATTTAGCACACCAATCTTCTTATGTGTTAAAAAGCGTTTCTCAGCAGGTTGGTGAGGATAAACCTCCGTGGGGGAAAGGGAAGGAGAGCTGTGATCGCTCCCGGACCTCCCCGGGGACCGGGGTGACGCCTGTAGCCAGGAGGTAGAGCCCTGGGCAGGCCCCTGACCCGTTCTGAGGTTTGGTTTCCTTGAGTGTAAGACGAGGGGAGGAGGCCCCACAGTCTCGCGTCTGTTGCACAGGAGAACCAGGTGATGATTGTGTGGGAAGAGGGCTGTGGCTTTCAAGCCCCACTCTTGGACTAGAAATTGACCTTTGTCAGCCTTGAACTTCCCATCTTACAAAAGGAAATGATGACTTGCCCTGATAGTCGCACCACTTACTTGTGAAGGGTAGCGAGTCCGCAGTGCTTTGCTGGGCACGTTCCAGCCGCCCCCGCTGCGTGGTCAGAGGGGGCCGCTGAAGATGCCGATTCTCACTAGTGCCGGGCAGGGAAGGAGGGTGGAAATCACAGACCTGCATTTCTGATGGCGTCCTGGTGAGACTTTGACGTCCCACTACATTGTGAAGGCCGGGGGTGTAATGGAAAAGAGACCGAGGGCCAGGAGGTCTGGGTTCGGTCTCCGCGGCATCATGAATTTTGTGACTTGGACGAAGTAAGTCACTTCACCTTGTTGGGCCTCAGTTTCCCCGTCTGTAAAAGGAGGCAGCTGGGCAGGGGATTCTGGAAGGACCCTTCTGACTATAGTATTCTGAGAGTCTGAGAGAAAACAGCAAGGCTCTGAAAAGAGTAAAATCTGCCCAGCGTAGGTCTTACTCCTCGAACCTCCCAGAAGAAAGACAGAATGTTAATTATTTGAGCAGCTAATTTTTCTGCAGCACTTCCGTGTGTCAGGTCTTGATCTAAGCTCTTCGCTTCCATGAACAGCTATCTGTAGAGTTATCTTGGTACAGAAATTATTAATGTGCAATTAATAATTAAGTGCTTTGGGGGAATGATTTCTAAATAGGAGCCTGATCAATAAGCCGGTTGTGGCGGGGGGGGGGGGGGGAAGGGGGGAGGGAGGGGGTGGGCATCTTCAGCTAATGAAGGGGGCTACTCCCTGTCTCTGCTATGAAAAGAAAAATGTCACCAAACATTACACGCAGCCTGAGGGGTACGCGTGGAGGGGGAAGGGGCTGCTGTTGCCAGGCAACTAGCTCCTCATCACTAATCATGTGCATAAAAGCCATGGGTCTTCGTTTTCTGCACAGCTAGTGGGCCTCTCCCCCTTCTCCCACCCCCTGCTCCCCACAGCTGGCCTTCGGGCTCTGGTTCCAGACACTTGGACCTTGAAATAGGCCCAGGACCCCGTCAGTAATCCAGGGCGGGCTCTGCTGCAAGAAAGCAAAATGCAGAAAGATTCTTTGTGTCCATCTTAGAGGAGAGGAAGGCCCAGCACCAATATTCCAGAACACCCTTTCCTCCACTACAGCCTTTTGAGTGAGCCATCACCCCAGAGGCTTGCTCAGATTTGAGGGAAATCCCTTTCTGACCCCCGCATTCAAGGAAGGCTCTTGCTGTTTGCCATGCGGATGCTGAACAAACACGTGGGTCCCTGGGCTAGCTTTCAATGCGCTCTGCAAACACTTCTCTCTGGATGCGGCCAACTGTCCAATTAGGCAAGCTGTAAGCCTCTCCCTCTGGGGATTTGTTGTCTTAAAGAGCAAGGCCCCAGTGTGACCAGAGAATTTACAGAGCACATGTCCTACAGAGAAAATGCTCCCGCTGGGGCCCGGTCACCTTTCGGAAGAGGAGTGGAGAAGGCTGTTCCGTCCACGGAGTGCACGGGCAGGGGAAGAGCCGATATTATAATAGGCGTTTGCATCTGTTTCCTTCCAAAGCACACGGGCACTCTAGGAGGACGGAGGACTGTCTGTGCTGTGGGGAATTGGGTTGTGGCTCTGGAATTGTCAGAGGGCTGCTTTGGTCGATTTCACAGACAAAAGTCATAATAAGTATTGACTTAAAAGATCGCAGCCCAGAATGTGGAATGTACCGGCCCATTGACCTGCCCCAGTTCAACGGCTGTTCCGATCAAGTGTCTGCAGCTCAGAAAGGGGACACGTCTCCCTCAGGAATCCCGGAAGCGTGGGCACCACCCCCGCAGGCCAGGCAGGCTGTGCTGCTCCTGGAGAGTGGTTGATGTGGGGACAATTTTCAGCCGCCTGTCACGGTCCTCTTCTCTCTCTCTGCTCCAGTCACACTGGCCTCCCTACTAGTCCTCAAAACACCCCTTGTCGGGCCTTGGCACTTGTCCCCTGGATGCTCCTACCCCAGGTACGTAGATGACATGACACCTTCTCTGATGCCACCCTGTCTACAATAATAGATCTGCCATCCCTGCTTACTCTCACCACATTCCTTTTTTGGTTTATTTTTTGATTTGAGAGAGAGAGAGAGAGAGAGCACGAGCATGAGTGGGGGAGAGACGCAGAGGGAGAGATGGAGGGAGGGAGGGAGGGAGAGAGAGAGAGAGAGAGAGAGAGAGAGAGAATCCCAAGCAGGCTCCACACTCAGAATGAAGCCTGACACAGTGCTTGATCCCACGAGCCTGAAATCATGACCTGAGCTGAAATCAAGAGTCAGACACTCAACCGATTGAGCCACCCAGGCGCCCCTCCATATGCCATTTTTAATATTCTTCAAAGTACCTGAGTTCTCCTTCCTTCCTTCCTTCCTTCCTTCCTTCCTTCCTCTTTCTGTCCATTTTACAAACTCCTGCACCCCCGGCATCTGCCACAGTGTGTGTCCTGCAGCCAGCCCTCCACTAGCATCTACAGAGTCAGTCATGGACCCTGTGGCTCCATTCTGTTCCAGGAACGCATGGGGCTCTCACATCCTCACCCTCCAGGGGCCCGGAGCTCCTCTCTGGAGGAAGTGCTGTGTGACTTTCTGGTATACCTTTACAGATATTTTATGTTGATCCAAACAAGTACACATACAGAACCATATTCCTCCCATCCATCCTTTGGAAAACAGTAATAGTAGAGGACTTTACATTTCTACTACGTCTTGCTTTTTCCACTCTGTGTATCTTGAAGATCATTTCAGATCAGTTCGAATAAAACATCCTCATTTTTTTTCTAAGGCTGAGGAATATTCCAATGTACAGTCATTTATCTGGTTCCCCACAGATGGATATGTAGGCTGCCTCTCGTCTTTTGTTTCGGCAGAGTGTTGCAAATAATGCAATATATGACACACTGCGCATATGCGATCACATCCAGAGGGTAAATTCTTAGGAGTCAAACTGCTGAGTCAAAGGGTATGGCACTTGTAGTTTGGGTAGATACTAGCAAGCTTCTCTCTACAGACATTTACATAGCACCTGTCACACAGCACAGAGCACATGCATCTACACCCCTGCCAACAATCTATGAGGGAGCTTATTCCCTGCAGCCTCACCAAACTTTCTTTTATCTTTGCCAACCAGAGAGTTGAAAAGTGATATTGCAGTGCAATCTCATTTTGCATCTTCTTACTGTGAATAAGGTTCACCATGTCTCCCTCTAAGAGGCGCGTGGATTTCCTTTCTCAGGAACCGCCCATTTTTCTACTAGGTGGTTGGTCTTTGAAAAAAAAAATCGATCAATAGGAACCCCGACCTATTAGAAAAATTCATCTTGACTGTGATGTAAGTCACAAATATTTTCCCCTATATGTCATTTGCTTTCGGATAAAACCATAGTTTTCTGCCTTACAGATTATGTGTAGTCAAACGCATTCATACGTACGTGTGAGAGACTGCCACCTTTTAGTTTACTTTTTAAATACTTTATCATGCCATTATGTGTTTAGCAGTATTCTTGGAAGCTGCATCTTTTATTGGTTATTTTTAAAGTGGTGCTTCCCAGACGGGGTTTTAGGATACGCTCTTAACTCTTGATGACTTGAGACGCTACCCTAGTCCTTGAAGAATCTCGAGATTCTGGGGAAGTGCCCAAACCGTGATAACCCTCATCTGTTTGATGTTGGCTTTTAGAAATCTCTGTTGCAGAGAGTGACATTTTTTTGACTCTTTTTCAGGATTCCCGAATATACCACCTGTTTCGGTCTTTAATCATCTCTCGGCTGGTTACAGGTGCAGAAGGTTGAAGCAGCTGGAAAGCATCTGTTTCCAGAAAAAAGGACCCCCTCCCTCATGCCACCTCCTTAACACACCAAGCAAAGCGCACACCATGCCCCCACTGTCAGCTCAGTGGGCCTGCCCTCCCCGCACCTGGCTTTTCCATGTCCTCCGTCATCAGGGTCCCCCACTCTCTCCCTCTCTCCCTGCCGTGACTCCTCATTTGCTGGCCTCCGCTCCAGGCAGGCTGGCCTTTCCTATCTCTTCCTTGTAGCCTGTGGGCGGGGCGGGGGTGGGGGGACTCACCCAGCTTTACTGGGGCCTGAGTAATGTTCATTCTTTTAAAGAAGATGAATACAGAGTTACCAGTACAAAGTTAAATATGAAAATAAATAGAATATAACAAAAACTATAAAGTTTTAAAAGCTGGAAAACACCACAAAAACACAAAATAGAGATAAATTACGTATTAGTTTGTATTAATTGCCCGACATGCTTCTAAAATACTTTTTTCCAAGGCGCCTGGCTGTCTCAGTTGATGGGGCATGCAACTCTTGATCTCGGGGTTGTGAGTTTGAGCCCCATGTTGGGTGTGGAGATTACTTAAAAATAAAATCTTTAAATAATAAGAATAATAAAGTAAATTAGGGTCACCTTGGTGGCTCAGTGGGTTAAGCGTCTGACTTCAGCTCAGGTCATGACCTCGTGGTTTGTGGGTTCGATCCCCATGTCAGGCTCTGTTCTGACCACCCATAGCCTGGAGCCTGCTTCGGGTTCTGTGTCTTCTCCCTCCGTCCCTGCCCCTCCCCTGATCATGCTCTGTCTCTCTCTCAAAAATAAACATTAAAATTTTTTAAAAATAAATCACTTTTTGCCCCTCCTTTTTGGCTTCATATTCTTTATCTGTTAATATGCTGACAAGTTTGAAATACCATTATCCATAGGAAGCATAGACTTTAGTCTTTTTTCTAGCAGGGCTGATCGTCTAGAAAATATACTTTAGCATCATAACATGTTATTGGCAGTGTCTTGCTAATACATAGCTCAACATGTTAGAGTGTACGAATCACGCAACTTCACATGCAGACATACTCACTGTTGTTTCAATCTTACAGAATTAAATCCACAGGAATCCGAGGAAATTCCATTTTTCACAATTTCCGTCAAAAAAGAAAGACATGCATCGTATGTTTATATAGCTTTATCTGGTATATCCCTGACAAGGGAGAATTCAAATTTTGGCCAGAAGACAAAAATTCAGTCCCCCTTTTTACGATTCTACACATCTGATAACTGGAAGAATTTTTCCACGGACCAACAGCTGGTCCTACGTTTCCAACCTGTTTCTCCTCCGCACCTCACGTATTTCTGGAGGCCACCACTGTGGGACACATTGATATCTGAGACCACCACTAGCCCTGCACCTTGTTGTCACCAGGCCGGGCAAGTCAAGGCTGCGAGAGTCTTCCTAAACACCACTCCGACACCCTGCCAAGAAGCAAACTTAAGAAAACAACTGGAGGCCATATAAATCTATTGCATTTAATACACAGTAAATGTGTCTTCATCTCAATTTCCCCTTTGGTTGCTTTCAAAAATGCCCATGGTCACAGCAAAGCGAGGGAGAGGGAGGATTCAACAGGGAGGAAGCTGAAATGGAAAGAGACTGATGTGGTCGTCATAACTTGCAACTGATGTACCTCCTAAAAATTGTGCAGAAGCACACGAACACGACTCCCAGCCAGGACCGCGGCGGGTCTCCTGTGAGTGAGTGGCCTGAAAGCTTACACTTCCTTAGTTTCAAGACAGGGGCACTTCTGTCCCTGCTGTCTGGCCCCACCCCCACCCACCGCCCCACTGTCTGGCCCTCATTCAAAATAACTTCTGTACGTGTCAACATGGTCTTGATCTCCAGGGACAGAGACCCAAATGAAACAAACTAAACGGAGGATATACCGATTCCTAAACTGCCGGCCCCAAGAACAACCGGAACCAGTCCTCTCCACCTGTCCTCTCTCTGCACCTCACTTTCCATCTCGACAAGTACAGAATAGAGCTTCACCCTCACGGAGGCTTGATCTCCAGCAACTCCATACTTGAATTGCATCGTGTGGCCACCCACCCAAGGGAAACTCAGGCTGGGACTCCGCCTGGGTCGAGTTCAAGGGACTCAGGCTGGGCCGGCTTGCCTCTCTAGCACTGTGGGGGGTACACCTAGTGGGGAACATCCCCACTAGACGTTCAAGGTTGGAGTAGGGAGGAAGGGAGGGGTGCTATGGTAGACAGGACAATGGCCCCTCAAAGACGTTCAAGCGCCAATCCCTGGAACTGAGAATGTGTTTCCCTACACAGCAAAGGGATTTTGTGAATGTGATTAAGTTAAGGATCAGGGCTTTTTGTTGTTGTTGTGTTGTTTTGTTTTGTTTTTTAAGTAGGCTTCATACCCAGCAAGCGAGGCTCACCCACTAGGCCTTTTCTCTCCTCCCTCCGAGTCCTACCCTTCTGCTATGGGGCCTGTGTCCCCTGGATTCACAGGTTGAAATCCTAACTCTCGGGATCTCAGGATATTATATTTAGAGTATGTGGACTGTATGTGGAGAGAAGATCTTTAAAGAGGTAATAAAGGCAAAAATGGGGTCATACCAGTGGCCCGTAGTGCAATGCGACTGGTGTCCTTATAATGAGAGGAGATTAGGACGCAGACACGTACAGAGGGAAGAGATACAGAGATGCCGGTAGAAGACAGCCATCCCTAAGCCCAGGAGAGAGGCTTCCGAAGAAACCAACCCCGCAGACACCTTGACCTCTGACTCCCAGCCTCCAGGATTGTGAGCGACGACATTTCTGTTGAAGTCACCAGGTCTGCAATATTTGTCATGGCAGCAAAACCAGGCACTGCCCTTCAAGGCAGCGGTGAAATCCTACCCCCTTTCTCACACCGCCTTTGGTTAGCCCAGCTCACGGTGCGGCCATTGTCTCCCCATTGTCTCAGAAGGCCTGGAGGCTGAGAGTCGCCAACAGTTTAACACCAGGATCACAAACCCTAACGCCTGCGGGCCAGGAAGAGAACTCACAGCGAGTGACGTGGCTAAGTATAAGGAAGCCATAGAAAACCGTTCCCAAAAGTAGCTCCCTCCTAGTCAATCCTGTCTGTCTTTAGTTTTCTCACCTCCCACTGAGGACAGATACAAGAAACATTCTTCTCTCTTCCTGTCAGAGCTGCGGGTCAAAGTGGCAATGGGAGGGGAGCTGGGCACCTGTCCTCATCCTCGGGTCCGGGAGCCTGCGAGGAGGGGCTGAGCTGAGCTGGCACATACACCCTGCCCTGTGCAAAGGGCAGCCGCTGCTCAGCTCCAGCCCGTTGTCACCAGGGGCCAGTGCAGGTACCAGGGCTGCTAGAATTCTCCAGGTTTTCAAAAGAAGCCGGAAATCTTGGTTTAAAACAAAAACAGGAAATCTGATTTTTAAAATACTGACAACTTATTCAAAAATCTCTTAAATCTCTGCTGGCTACTCCAGCTGTCAGGGATGGCTGCTCTCAAAAACCAGAAGTGTTGACAAAGATGTGGAGAATTTGGGGCTCTGGTGCATTGTTGGTGGGAATGTAAAATGGGGCAGCCACTGAGGCAAAGAGTATGGCACCTCCTCCAAGAATTAAAAATGAGACTATCAGATAATCCAGCAACTCCAGTTCTGGGTATATGCTCAAAAGAACCGAGAGCAGAGTCTCAAAGATATCTGCACAGCCATGTTCAGAGCCGAAAGGTGGAAACAACCCGTGTGCCCATTAGCAGATGAATGGATAAGCAAAATGTGATACATATACACACCCGTACACACATACACAATGGAATATTCTTCCGCCTTAAAGAGGAAGGAAACGGATGACCACCTCCATTTCAATGAATACAATATGGACGAACCTGGAAGACATTCTGTTAATGAAATAAGCCAGGCTTATTGTTTTATTTCACAAAAAGACAATACTGGGATCTCTGGGCAGCTCCGTCGGTTGAGTGACCAACTCTTGCTGTAGGCTCAGGTCAGGATCCCAGGGCCATGGGATCGGGCCCTGTGTCAGGCTCTGTGCTGGGCCCCTCTCTTGGGACTTGGGTCTCTCTCTCTCTCTCTCTCTCTCTCTCTCTCTGTCCCTGTCCCCTGCTCATGCACTCTCTCTAAAAGAAAAAAGAAAAAAATTGGGGGCGCCTGGGTGACTCAGTCGGTTAAGCGTCCCAGGTCACGATCTCATGGTTTGTGAGTTCGAGCCCCGCATCAGGCTCACTGCTGTCAGTGCAGAGCCCACTGCGGGTCCTCTGTCCCCCTGTCTCTCACGTGCTCTCTCCCTCAAAAATCAATAAAGAGGGGAAAGTGGGTGATGGGCAGAGAGGAGGGCGCTTGTTGAGATGAGCACAGGGTGTTGTATGGAAACCAATCTGACAGTAAACTATATTAAATAAAACAAAAATCAATAAACATTTTAAAAAATTAAGAAAAAAAATTGTTAATTTTTAAAAATTAAGAAAAAAATTTTTTAATTTTTAAAAATTAAAAAAAAAAAGACAAATACTGCATGATTCAATTTATAGGAGGTCCCTAGAGTAGTCAAAATTATAGAGGCAGAAAGTAGAGTGCTGGTTGCCAGAGGCTGAGGAGGGAGGGGAGGATGGGGAGTTAGTGTTTAATGGGACATAGTTACAGTTTTGTGAGAGGAAGAAAGTTCTGGAGAAGGATGGTGGTCATGGTCGCACCATGAATGTACTTTGTAGTACTCAAGTGTACGCTTAAATAGGGTTAAGACAGTGAATCTGATGGTATGTTTATTTTATCAGAATAAAAATTTTGGGGGCGGGGAGATCTTTGCCGGCTAGAATGGTTATTGCCAAACAAGACACATGTAAGGGCTAGATTCAGCCCACAGGCCACCAGTTTGCAAGCTCTGGTTTAACACTTTATTTTTTCCAGTTGTTCCATGTGTTCACGTCTTATTTACCCAGCCAGAAGGTACTAGAAGGTGAAATTCTGTGGAAGTAGGAGCTGTGTCTCAAAGTCCTTTCCTGTCCATCAGAGCAGGTGCTCAGGGCTCTGCAGTGGGCAAGTCACAGGGGCCCTGCCAAATGTCTGATCACACACACAGACACGCACACGCGCACACCTACTTAGCATAAAGTTGTGCAGCACACAGAGCGGTGCCCAGAGGAGGCTGCACTGTGGAAGCTTCGGAGTGGAGGAAGCACAGCCTTTGAAGCAGTGAAAGGAAATCCCTCTGAGTAACATGTGCAGACGGTGTCAGAAGAGACGAGGCCGAGAGGGTGAGTGAGTCAGAAAAGTGGGCCTTGTGCGCTGCATGGAGGAGCCTCACCCCACCCCAGTCGGAGGGGAGGGCACTGAAGACCCTTCAGCAGGAGGTGACAGGACTGGATTTGCTTTTGAGATTAAATCATGAGAACCAGAGCCCGGAACTCACACTCAGCACACAGCCAAGCGCCCCTCAGCTACAGCCCTCCAGGGCCTCGCCTGCTCGCGTTCAGACAATGAGGAGGTTGGAACCCGGAGAAGCCTGAGGGGCTTCAGTGGGAGGGGCGACACTCGAATACATGCCCTGTTCAGAGCGGGTTGCCGTGTGTGTGCGTGTGTATGCGTGTGTGTGCCTGTGCTTGTGTATGTATGTGCACATTGCATGTGCGTGTGTGCGCTAGAGGGGGAGGGTATGGATCTCAGCAAGCTGACCGTCCACAGGTTCTGCCTATTTCCTTCCTTTATACCTTCGCTAACGAGTTCCAGGCCTGGTCAGTGAAGGAGGTGCAGCCAACAGATCATCTTTGCCCCCTCCTCCCCCTCCCCCCCCCCCCCCCCCCCCGGGGAAACCTGGAGGAGGTATTTATTTACTGAGAGCCCTCGCTTTCACCTGATCCCAGACACCAGTCCCGAGCACTCAGTAACCCGTGGAAACCCCTAGAGGCTGCTACAGGCTCAGTTATGAGGATGGCTACCCAGGGAACCTGCGGATTCCCCAGACACCGGAATGGCTGAGCCGTGGGGATCGCGGGGCACGATCATGAGCTGCCTAGGCATGTGTGGAATTCTCGCGCCGACGAGGTCTGAAGGGACAAATGCCCGTTCCCCTAAGACCGTTCTCTGAGGGAAAGATAAATCTTAGAAGAAATGATGTGAACAAACAGGATCCTTCTCGGGTGGCCAACACGTATTCACTGTGCACCGTTTAATAACTGCACGTTTATTAAGGGTATGTCTCTCACTTTGCTCACGGGCAGCTCTTCCAACACTGGGACTTGAAACAGTTTCTTCAGAAAGGACCACAAGTAGCGGTGCCTCATAATGACTGGAAAACTGGAAAACACTGGCGAGAGCAGCCACGTGGAAGGGGCAGTTTGGGAAGTGGTGAAGTGTAGGGACGGACGGGGACAATTATTTTTGGAGGTCTGGTGATTAGGAACCAGGTGGCCGCTGGGCTGCCGGACCCAGGGATTTTGTACTTGGCGATGGAGGCTTCCCTCTTTCTTCCCAATCTTGACCATTGGTACAAAGGCCAGGGTGCCCCGCGATTGTCATCAACACATACTCAAATCAAGATGCATTATGCATATGAACAGGGATGCTTCCAAAGGAGCCCAGAGCTCTGCACTGTCCTTTCTTCTCTCCTTTCCCTGCTCGGGATCTCATCTTCACACCCCGTCTGCCTGTGGACCAACTGGGATTCTGCGGGAGGCTTCCCCTAAGCAACCAACAGCAGCCACCAGAAACATCGATCGCTTCAAGACAAGTCTCAGCCCCTGCTTCCAACCAGATGGCTACTCCAACACCCCACGCTGGACTTCAGACCTCGGCGCGGGAGACGGCCGTAGCCCCTGCCTGACACGGGGCGGCCCTGCTATCGATGTCCCATGGGTGACCGAGAGAAGTCACCTAGAGGTGCGCTGAGAACAAAGAAGCTCAATGAGATGGAGCCCAAGAATGCGCCCCCTCCACTTGGGAGAGAAGGGTTCCATCCTCCCTGAGCCCCACATTCCACGTATTCTGCTCCCAGCCTGCTCTCAAATCACCCATTCTCTGGGCTCCACCGGACCCCCTCACCCCACCCACTCTCCAGGCTCAAGGCCTGCACGCTCAGCCAAAGCAGACCACTTGCTGCGCCTTAAGCTAGTGCACACATTTCTGCCTCCACCTGCACATTTGTTGGAGGCACATGCCATGTGACCTTTCTGACGCACGTCACGCTTCATGTGACCATTCTAAATTTTTTTTTTTAACGTTTATTTATTTTTGAGACAGAGAGAGGCAGAGCATGAACGGGGGAGGGGCAGAGAGAGAGGGAGACACAGAATCGGAAACAGGCTCCAGGCTCTGAGCCATCAGCCCAGAGCCTGACGCGGGGCTCGAACTCACGGACCGCGAGATCGTGACCTGGCTGAAGTCGGACGCTTAACCGACTGCACCACCCAGGCGCCCCTCATGTGACCATTCTAAAACACCCACCACAAAGGTACTCAAAGTGCGGCTTACTCTTAAAACTTAAAAGTAGTCCTGAGTGAAAAGGACAAATGAGGGATCGGATCAGCGTTCATACAGAGAGATGGATATGTTATCTCTTGAACACACTACTCAGCAACAACCGCCACGAACTCAATATTTAATCATTTGTTTCTTCCCCCAGCTACCTAAAAATATCCTTCACGCCAGAATAGCTGCTTCAGGATTGCCACATTAGTATGTCACAAGTTTGCTCACCCTGTTTTCTCCAGCTTCCCGATCCCTGAGTCAGTTAGAAATGCCTTATGGCTTAATTAGTGGCCACCAACAGGGACTTAAGCAAGAGAGATATTTATGACTTCACATCACAAGAAGTCTGCAGGTGGATGATTCTTAGCATTGATTCAGCTGCTCAGCAGAGCCAGCTGACAGGGTCCCAGCCTCTTTCCATTTTTCGACTGCCATCCTTAGCACATTAGCTATGAGTTCTCACTCTTGTCACCTCATGGTTACAAGATGGCTGCCACAGTTCCAGGCATCATATCTTTATACAAGGCATGGCGGTGGGGGGCGGTGCGGGGGGGAGGAAAAGAAGCAGTAGTTAAGAGGCTGTTACAACTGTCCTGGGACAAACTGAATCAGAACCAACCTAATGGTGGTTGACATGGAAAGAGGACAGATTTGAGATACACTTAGAAGGCAGACGGGGCACCTGGGTGGCTCAGTCAGTTAAGCGTCCGATTTAGGCTTAGGTCACGGTCTCAAGGTTCGTGGGTTCAAGCCCCAGGCTGGCTCTGTGCTGACAGCTCAAGCCTGGAGCCTGCTTCGGATCCTGTGTCTCCCTCTCTCTCTGTCCCTCTCCGCTCGCACCCTGTCTCGCTCTCAAAACTAAACCAACATTAAAAAATAATTTTTTTTTTAAAGGTAGAATTGGCATGATTCAATCGTGGCAGTGATGAGGAAGATGGCTTCGAGGTTTCTAGCTTGGGTGATAAGGTAGATAGTGGTGGTGGTGGTGATGGAAGAAACAGATCTGGTGTAAGGGAAAAACAGTGATCTTGGTTTTTTTAGTCTGGTGTTTTAGTTCGAGGACCTCTAACATCCAGGTATAGACATTTTATAGAAAACTTAAAAATGAATCTGTAACTCAGAAAAGAGGTAGGTGCTATGTAATTGTGGTAGTATTTGTCACACTGGTGATACCGAAATCACGCAGAGTGTGTAGAAAGGAGGTGGGTTGGAGATAATGGAGCCAGAGATCTCTGGTACATAGAGAAGTAAAAGGAGACCTGGGGGGCAGGAAATTTCCTGAAGGAGGACAGAGACTCAACAAACAGGAAGAGATCTGCAGTGTTGAGTGATCCAGAGCTGTGAAATATATGCACTGGTTTTGGCACTTCGATAGCTGATGACCTCACTGAAACCAGTTTATGGGAGGGAGGCACACTCCCTACAAACTCTACTTTATAGGGGTTTGAGACATCTTGGGAAATGAGGAAGTAGAGACTATTCCTGTTGGGGGCTTTATAGAAGAGGTATTCCTCTCTGTAAAAGGCAAGTAGTATGGAGAGCCTGCAACATCTATTGTGCTTTTCTGTGTGACGATGTGATGGCTGGATCCGAGGCAGCTATCTTGTGACCAGTGGGGGAGACATTGTTGATACACTGAGGTTAGCAAAGCAGAAGGATGGCATGAGGTTGGTCCTTGGCCTTCACTGAGCTGATGAACTAACCTTGTGGACACCTACCTCTCGACTTCTTTTTAAGTGAGAAAAATAAGAGGTCCCTGGGTGGCTCAGTCGGTTAAGCGTCCGACTTCGGCTCAGGTCATGATCTCACAGTTCGTGAGTTCGAGCCCAGTGTCGGGCTCTGTGCTGACAGCTCAGAGCCTGGAGCCCGCTTTGGATTCTGTTGTCTCCCTCTCTCTCTGCCCCTCCCCCACTTGCTCTTTCTCTCTCTCTCAAAGAGAAACATTTAAAAAATTTTTTAAAGTGAGAAAAATAAGTCCTTGTTGGCGAAATCACTTTTACTCTTCTTGTGAATGGTGTGTTCAGCACGCTGTTCATGAGATGGGATAAAAATGAACTTTATTGTTCCTCACCATCCCTGGAAACTACTTAGCGGAGATCGTATCTCCATACTCCTAGATGAAAACTCTGGCAGATCCATGACTTTGTCCTCACCCTTAGGTGACAGACAGTCTGAAGTCACTTTCAATAGCAAATGCAGTCACAGTTCTGGAATTCAAATGGCCCAAGATTCATAAAAATCCCTGCACCTGATTCTGCATCAAACCTCCCCTCCACCACCAGGCCAATGTGAGGCCCAAAGCCTGAGGTGGAGAGGGGCACAGAGCTGGCTTCTTTCTTTTTCTACCTCCTGCTTCTCCTCCTCCCACTCAACTCTTACCTCTACCAGTCTTCTAGGGTACATTGGTCCCTTAGGAGGTGGGGTGGTCTTTCCTGAACAGGTACTGCTGTAAGCTGGCTGAGGCTCTCTGGGCCAGGCAGATGTGAAAGCTTCTGTGGGCTCTTAGAATATTCCCGTCTCTGAGGGTTTTTCTCTGCACTTCCCTTGGCCTGAAGGGATGCATTTGTCCTGGGGTCTCCTTCCTCAGTCTCACAGGGATGCTATGCTCACCTCTAGCTTCCTTCTGCTGAGATCCTCCTACCCAACACACACACACACACACACACACACAGGCTCAATCCAATTCATATATCATGCCAGTTTCCCTCCTGTGTGGCCCATTTCAGACCGAGGGAAAACACTGGGCGTCCTGTGGCTGACCCCAACACAGCCCCCTCTGTCTGCCAGCCACAGGCCTCCTGAGCTTTCCCACTTGTCAGTCAAAACTCTCGAGACCTGCTTTAAGGTGAGGGCGGTAGGACCCCTACCCCAGGCACTGCAGACGGAATGCGAAGGAAAAACCGTTCAAGAATGCTCTGTCTCTCCCTTCTCAATCCTTTTGGGCTCCCCATTCCAGGGGTGGTTCAGGAGCTTCTGGAGAAGTTCTCAATCATTCTCTTTGGAAGTTCTGCACAGGATAGCCTGGACTTGGAACTTGACCTTTCGTATTCTTGCTCAAAATTCTGGTTTCACCACCCGCCTCCAAAATGCTTATTAGAGAGAAAAATTAACCTCTATTGTCTTAGCTAAGCATCTACTACCCGGGCCTGGAAAGCAGCCAGAAAGCTTCGCTGTGCTGAGCGGCTCCGTGACTCTCCTGACACAATCAAGTCAAAGCTGGTAATTTATAAGGGTAAAAAGTTGTAAATGTCCACCAACAAGAGATCAAACAAATGAAACATGTATATGATGGAAAATGACTCGGCCATTTAAAACAATACTTTGGAAGTATTCAAATATAGCAACATAGGACAATGTTTCTATTTTGTTAAATTAAATATATGCAGGGGGAAAAGACTAACAGGAAATACGTAAACATTCAAAAGGTCAAAGTTCAATTTGGTTGAAAAAAGTAACACGTATATTACACACACACTGAAAGCAGAAAGTAGCAGGGCAGATCCAGGGGCACCCTATCTGCAGCTGCCTCGGGGGAAGGACCTGGGTGGGAAGGAATATTACTTCTAAAGTTTTCAACCATATACAGATATTCCTTTTTCAACTAAAGAAACCATAGTTTGGGTTCTTTAAAAAAAAAAAAAACTTTGACATTTTTGGAGGAAAAAGGATAATAACTTTTTGTTCTCGGTGGAAGAGAATTCCTAGACATTTTTTAAAAAATCCTTTTCTGGGGCGCCTGGGTGGCGCAGTCGATTAAGCGTCCGACTTCAGCCAGGTCACGATCTCACGGTCCGTGAGTTCGAGCCCCGCGTCGGGCTCTGGGCTGATGGCTCAGAGCCTGGAGCCTGCTTCCGATTCTGTGTCTCCCTCTCTCTCTGCCCCTCCCCCGTTCATGCTCTGTCTCTCTCTGTCTCAAAAAAAATAAATAAACGTTGAAAAAAAAAATTAAAAAAAAAATCCTTTTCTTCTTTTCCTCTCTATTTCTAAATCATTATGTATTACTAAAACACACACACACGATACGATTGCTTCCCCTCTCCCTGTTCCCTTCCTGAACAACTGAGCTCTAAAGCCATGAGTGATGGATGAGCACAGCAAGGTGGGGATCCTCCGGGGCCGGGGTGGAAGGCGCAGGGTGTGGTTGCAGAGATCAAGCAGGGTGATGAGGATACAGCATGGGGGTAGACTGGCGGAGGTAATGGGACTTCAGAGGGTTGAAGAGGGCTTCCTTGTATTTCCCAGCCTGCACAGGGAAGGGAGGGCATCCATGCAGTGAGGCGACCCAGCCAGAGTGTCTTAGTAGGATGGGAGGGTAGGCCAGCGGAGAGGCAGCTTGGTGATGAGCGTCAGGGCCCCAAACCACCCACGTGGGTGGGGGGCGGGCAGCAGAGATGGAAATGAGTTACACATAGGGGCAGGCAAATGAGGGAGCATATTAGAGGCAATGAAAACCAGTGTCTCACTGGTGGAGAAGGGAGTTGCAAATACGAAAAGGAAGAAAATGAATAAATTCAGGGGTGTTGTTGGGATCAGAGGTATTGGTGTGCACCATGGTTTTTCAATATATAGATAGATGCAGAAATAAGCATCGAACTAACTGTGTAGCTGTATGAATTTATAATACACAGAGACAGATGTTGTCTTAGCTTGGAATGCTATAAATAAAATACCACAGACTAGGTGGCTTAAACCATAGGCATTTACTTCTCAGTTCCAGAGTCTGGGAAGTTCAAGAGCAAGGTGTGACAGACCCCTGATGAGGGCGCTCTTCCTGGCTTACAGGCACCACCTTCCCACTCTGTGCTCAACTGGCTTTTCCTCAGCACAGCCATGTGGAGGGAGAGAGAGAGATCTCTCCTCCTCTTTTGATAAGGCCACTAATCCCGTCATGAGGGCTCTACTCTATGACCTCATCTAACCCTAATTACCTCCCAGAGACACCATCACATTGGAGGTTATGGCTTCAACATACGAATTTGAGGGGATGCAAACACTCGGCCCATAAGAGATGTATGTGTATGTACATATATCATATCATATCATATCGTATATCATATCATTATACACAAGGCACATATCCATATACAAATGCTACAGGGATTCCCTACTTCTGTCCAATGAGTGGGCCTGGAAGGGGTGATACCTCCAAAGCAAAGAACAAAGCTAGCACCCAAATCTTGGCTTCTAAATACTATTTTCCACGAAAAGAAATGAAGATTCCTCGCAGAAATGACCATTTCCAGCTCTGGGAAGGGAAAGCACAAAATGAGCCTAGAACAGAAAGCAAGGTGTGGTCAAAGAATGATGAGGGCCGTCAGAAGGACACAAAGACAACTTGAGTGAGTCCTCACTAGCCAAACAGGGGGCCACATGTCATTGCAATGAAGACTAATACTCATGGGTTATAAAACTTTGAATAAAAGAGGAAGTCATGATTCCATACTGATACAATAAATGAATAAATTGAAAGTTTGATGAAGACTAGGAGGAACATAGTACCTCCCCCAAAATACTTATTAATTACCAAGGGGGGGGGGGAATCCTGGCAGACCCCCCGCCCCCTTAAACCAGTGATCAAAGCAAAATCATCAGTAATGGGATAAACCAAAATAGTGGCCCATATGACCGGGCACGATAACACAGTGTCATTTCTATGATGTTCTTGCCAAAGATGGATAATCTGAATCTAATCATAAGGAAATATTATACAACATAATTGGCCTGTAATGTTCAAAAATGCCAAGATCACAAAAGTCAAGGTGAGTCAGAGGAACTGTTTCAGACAGAAGGAGACAAAAGTGAATGCAACTCATAATTCTGAATGGGCCTTTCAGGCTATGAAGGACATTATTGAGACAACTGGTGAAACTTGAACGAGGTCCGAGGATTCGATGTCAGTAATATATGTTTCTAACTTCCTGATTTTTGATGGTTATATTGTGCTTATGTAGCAGAATATCCTTATCTTTTTTTTTAAGTTTATTTATTTATTTTGAGAGAGAAAGAGTAAGCAAAGGAGGGGCAGAGAGAGAGGGGGACAGAGGATACAAAGCAGGCTCTAAGCTGTCAGCACAGAACCCCTGCCACACAGGTGCCCCGAGAATGTCCTTATCTCTAGGAATTGCAAACTAAAGTATTTGTAGGTGATTGGACATCAGATTGGAAACTTATTCTCAAGTGGTTTGGGAAAAATATAATTTTCTGTACTAAACAGCCAACTTTTCTCTAATTTTGTGATCATTTCAAATTAAAAATATTTTTAAAAGAACCAATAAATTCTATTTATATATATATGTGTGTGTGTGTGTGTGTGTGTGTGTGTGTGAATTAAATAGCCCTAAATATATGATATATGTGATTACATACTACATATTTTGTTAATGCACTGATAGCATATAAATATACTACATGTGGGGACACCTGGGTGGCTCAGTCAGTTAAGCGTCTGACTTTGGCTAGGGTCATGATCTCACGGTTCACGGGTTCGAGCCCCACATCAGGCTCTGTGCTGACAGCTTGGAGCCTGGAGCCTACTTCGGATTCTGTCTCCCTCTCTCTCAGCAACCCCCTCTTAAAAATAAATAAAATATTAAAAAATTAAAAAATGTATATATATGTCACACACACACACACACACACACACACACACACACACACACTACATGTGGAAACATACAGTGCTGGGACCCAGAAGCAGAGGGGGAGGGGGACCTCCTTGTGCCAAAGGGGAGGCGGCAAGCCCCGAGGTTCTGGAGAGGTTCTGGAGAAGTGGGCTGCCCTCAAGAGGGCTGTATGACTGCAGCTGGAGGCCGGGCCCCTCCTATAACACCTAGACACCTCCTCCTGATCAAGTCTTCCAAACATCCTAGAAAACTCAGAAATTCAAAATTTCCAATATTCTGCCTCTCTGTCCTCAGAGATCGCTGAAATCCCAGAGACTCTCCTATTTCAGGATCCCCGACACATGCCACAGACAGCCTGGGGCTCTCGGAGTGGCCCCGTTGTGGCCCGAAGGTTGAGAGTCAGACAGAGGAGGGTCTGAGTTCTAGCTCCAGCACGTCTAGTCTGGTGGGTGCTTCTTCCCAGGGCCCTGGTGGGGCTGGAGTCACAGACCCCGTAAAGCCCCCACCCCACCCCCCAAGCCTGGTAAATGACAAGGTCAGTGAACAGGAACTATTTTTCTCTATCAGCTAAAAGTTTGTGTCTCCTTGTTTCAAGTCCAGAAATGTGGTTCACAATTCAGATAAAAGTGAAAAGAGCAAAAGCCAGCCTGGGGCTGGGCTCTGCCATGTGGTCTGTTTTTAGCCAGGGTTGACTTCGGACCCCAGCAGGGTTTTATGACACATTCTTTATGGTTCCAGACTTTCTTCTGGGACAGGGTGAGGTACAGGCGGGGTGGGGGGGGCGGGGGGGAAGGTCAGGTATCCGGGAAAGTGACACCGAAGGGAAGTTTTCCTAGAAGCGCCACTGTTCTAGCTTGATATCCTCAGCCCTTTGCACTGGGAAGAGTTTCTGGTGGAAAGTCTGAGTAAACCCAGCCCACAGTCAGTAATATTTATCGGACACTAAGTGTCTAGCGATGGCAGATAGAGAAAGAGACGCAGTCGCAGCCCAAATGCTCACAAGAGTGGGGAAGAAGGGGCACCTGGGTGACTCAGCCAGTTGAGCGTCCGGCTGATTTCAGCTCCGGTCATGAGCTCACGGTTCACGAGTTCAAGCTCTGCATCGGGCTCTGCACTAACAGCACAGAATCTGCTTGGGATTTTCTTTCTCTCTCTCTCTCTGCCCCCCCCCCTCTCTCAAAAATAAATAAATAAACATTAAAAAAAAAAACAGAATGGTGAGGAAGGAAAGTAGCCCCACTAAGAGCTTCCATTTTTACGCTTGAGGCTTTTGAGCTCAGCGCCTCTGTTGAACACCACCCACGTGCTTGGCCCTCGGTGAGGTCCCAGGGCGGAGAGCCAGGTGGGGAGGATATGGCTCAGCCATGAGGAGCTCACCGTTTATTACAGGAGAGAGACCGACCCAAACACCTCCCAAGCATTAGGATAAAGGTGTTCTCACAAAGCATTCCCTTGTAGAGAATGGTGAGGTGGGGGGAACCGTGAGGGGGTCTGGAAGATCACAGGCAGAAGGGGGCGTTCGTGCATTGCCCTGGGGAGTGACCTGCCAGCTGGGTTCATGGGGCCTGTGGGGAGTGGGAGGTGGGAGGATAGGACGAGGCCACGGAGCGCAGTTGGCTCTGGTACCCTGAGGACCTTCCTGGGCCCCACTCAGAAACTCAGACTCGACCCTGTGGGCAGTGGGGAACCACTGAGGGGTTTAAGCAGAGGGACAACGTGGTCCGATTTGCATTTTAGAAAGATCACACTGGCAGGCGCATGGGAGATGGCGTGGGGGGGGGGGTGCAAAGCCAGACACCAGGCGTACCATTTTGGAGGCCGTTACAACTGTCCCGGGGAGAAATAATGGCGCCCGGAACCATGGCGGTGGCAGGTAGGGTAGACTGAAGTGGGCAGTTTGGGGGGTTACTTAGAAGGGAGAACTGGGGTTGCCTGGGTGGCTCAGCCGGTTAAGTGTCCAACTCTCGGTTTCAGCTCAGGTCATGATCTCGCTGTTCGTGGGTTCGAGACCCACTTTGGGCTTCATGCTGACCAAGTGGAGCCTGCTTGGGATTCTCTCTCTCTCTCTCTCTGCCCTTCCCCGGCTTTCTCTCTCTCTCAAAACAAGTAAGTAAACTTTAAAAAAATATAAGGGGGAACGGACACGATTTGATGATGCTGGTGAGGAGGATGGGCGGCTCTGAAGTTTCTAGTTGGGGTAGGGGAGGGGGTGGCGGTGGTGCCTTTAATGGCAGAACAGAAAGAGCAGATTAAAAAAAAATTTTTTAATGCCTATTTATTTTTGAGAGAGAGAGCACATGTGAACACACGCACTAGCGGGGGAGGGGCAGAGGGAGAGAAATGGGGACAGAGGATCGGACGTGGGCTCTGCACTGACAGCACAGATTCCCTAGGCGGGGCTCAAACTCACAAGCTGTGAGTTCGTGACCTGAGCCGAAGTTGGACACTTAAGTGACTGAGCCCCCCAGGTGCCCTGGAAAGAGCAGATTTGATGCAAGGGCAAAAGAATGAGCTTGGCTGTATATTCTGAGGTGCCCTGCAGAGACCCATGTAGAAATGAAGGACAGGTCAGTAATTGGAAATATGGGTCTGTGGCTGAAAACAGAGGCAGCTACTCACTGCACGAGATGGCGGTTATTAGTCAAGGGGATGGCAGCCGAATCGTGGGGGTCCGTACAGAGGTGAAGGGACACAGAGCAGCCGAGGAAAACCAGACAGTGGTCAAGGGGTAGCAGGAGGACCAGAAGAGGGGTGGCAGGGAAAGACTCAACGGGAGCACAACGCTCCAGACCGAAGGGAGCCTCGCAGCGGCAAACGGGAAGGTACGGGCTGCGATGTGGGTGCCAGAGGAGCAGACAAGTGTTAGGTCGGTGCTGGGGGCTGGATGAGGTTTTAGTAGATGAAGAAGTCTTGGGAGAGAGGAGTGGAGACTATTTCTTTCTCGTTTGTTTTTCTTTTTGTTTATTTTTGAGAGAGCGTGCACAAGGGAGGGGTGGGGGGGGGGGGGACAGAGGATCCGAAGCGGGTTCCGGGCCCGATAGCGCAGAGCCCGCTGTGGGGCTCGAACCCAATGAACTGTGAGATCATGACCTGAGTCACCCAGGCGGCCCGAGACTATTTTTTTTTTTTTAATTTTTTTTTTTTTCAACGTTTATTTATTTTGGGGACAGAGAGAGACAGAGCATGAACGGGGGAGGGGCAGAGAGAGAGGGAGACACAGAATCGGAAACAGGCTCCAGGCTCCGAGCCATCAGCCCAGAGCCTGACGCGGGGCTCGAACTCACGGACCGCGAGATCGTGACCTGGCTGAAGTCGGACACTTAACCGACTGCGCCACCCAGGCGCCCCAGCCCGAGACTATTTCTTTAAAAGACGCGGTGGTGAAGGAGAAGAGAGATGAGGAAAGGCAGGATTCAGGTCACACGGGACCTGGTGACGCAGGAGCAGGCAGGCAGGGGGCCTGCAAGGACAGTGATGACGGGGAGCGGCGGGGAGCCGCGGAGGGAAGTTAGGCAGGAGGAGTGGGCCTCCGTGAGGGAGGGAAGGGAGTAGTAGGGAAGGGGGCTCCAGAAGGGAGTGTTGTCCTTGGCACTTGCTGTGGGGGAAGGCCCCAGGCCCCAGCGGGACCCACGGGCCTGGGCTCAGGTGCGGGGAGCACCGGCCTGAAAGGGGGGCAGGGGCGTGCCGGGGCAGGGGCCACGGGTGGGGGGTGCAGAGTGAGGAGCCCGCAGGGGAGGCCGCGTGTGTGCGCTCAGGGCTCAGCATCCTGCCGAGGGGTTACTCACTGCTGACTCAGACCCAGGTGCTCATTTGCATGTTGTTCATGTCAAGCCAAAATGAGCAGGGATGGGGGGGGGGGCATCGCACCCCCTTTCTGAACAGAACCGCCCCAGATCTTCGAAGCGCTCCTGCTGTGGTGCTGAGTCTCTGTGACTTAGACATATTTCCTTTGTAAAGGGCTCTGTTCAGTCCTGCCCACGTGGCTGTCTGAAATGGAGCTGAGGAGGAAAAAAAAAACCACTCAGGAAGTTCATTTCCTCCTTAAGAACATGGAGGTAAAATTTAATTTTAGGTTGAATGCTCCGAGCACGGCCCTTCCCGCTGCCAAATATTTTCCCTTATCATCTGTCTCCTCCCCCAGAATGTAACCAGGACGGGAACACTGTTTTGTATGCCTGTGCCTAGAACGGTGCCTGACACACGGTAGGTGCTTGACAAACACAGGATGTGACTGAACGTCTCGTTCCAAGCACTTTCTCTAAACCTTGCAGCCCTTAGGCACCTCACAGTTTAGGAAAGATGGACTCTGAGAGGTTAAGCGTTTCCCTAGGTCAGGGCACCTGGGTGGCTCAGTCAGTTAAGCGTCTGACTCTTGGTTTCGGCTCAGGTCATGATCTCACGGTTCATGAGTTCGAGCCCCGTGTTGGGTTCTGTGCTGACAGCATGGAGCCTGCTTGCGATTCTCTCTCTTCTTCGCTCTCTGCCCCTCCCTCCCACTCTCTCTCTCTCTCCTTCAAAATAAATAAATAAACTTAAAAAAAAAAAAAAAAAAGCCATTTCCCTAGGTCAATCAGACTGCAGGGAAGGGGCAAGTCCCTACCATTTCAAGCAGGACTTCCCGCATGTGAAGCAATAGTTCAGAAACTACTTATGAGTTTATTAGGTGACTACTCCTGTGAAACCTATTCATGCTAACCTAACTCTGACAAGAACATCCCTGACAAGAACAAGCAAATGGACTGATTTCCACTCAAATATAAATAGCTTTCAACAGGCTGAAATGCTCTGGCCAGCTGACTAGCTCAGTCTGTCCCAGTAGGTCAGGCCTACTAAGGAAGCCAGACCCCCCCCCTCCCCCCAGTGGCTAGGAGCCCAAGCGGAGTTAAGTACTCTCGGGGAGACCGTGAACCAGCCCCATGAACTGGACACACAGAAGGCCCGTGGCCATTGGCCAGTCGGGGTGCCTGCCTCTACCAGGGCCAACAGCACACTGCTGGCCACTGGCCACCTAATGGGAGAGCCAGCCACCAGCCTTCAGCCCCCTTGTGTCCTTCCAGCTCTTCCTTTCAGGGAAAATACTTGAGCGACCGAACGATACTTAGGCGAAAATACTGAAAATACTCAAGCGACTGACTCATTCCAGCTCCATACCGGTTTTCGTCGATGCTCTCAGATAATTACATATTGTTGACAAGGAGAAACCCTACACATAGCAGGAAGTCACCTCGCAACAATTCTGACCATAGTGTCTGGGGAAAGGCACCTCTCTGTGAATCCGGGCCTGTGTTTGGGTCCCTGCTGGCTTGAGCCACCACGCAGCGGGGTGTATGTGTCCTGCCTCTGACCTAAATTTTGGGTGTCTATCTTGTATTTCTGTTCCCTACAGCTAGAGGGCTTTGATTTCAAACCACAGGGGGAGCATGATGAGCAAATAGCTCTCAAAACCATTTTGGGGCAGAAACAGCCAATGGAAGGTTCGGTCAGCATCACTGCTTGTAAGTGGACAGTCCAAGAATCAGAGAAGAATCCAGGCCCCTGAGAGTTTCCTCGGTAAATGGAGTCCCTTAACTGTTAGTACAGGCTTTGTTTCTTTTTCTTCTTCTTCTTTTTTTTTTTTTTTTTTTCCCCCTCTACTACTCAGTAGCTTATTTTCAAGCAGAACAGGGGGAAAAAAAAATCCAGTCTCCAATGCCTGGGCCAGAGCAGAGTAATCACCAGCAAAACAGCTGTTAACATGGCTGACGCTCATTCCTGTTAACTGCTTTAGTTAAGTTAAAGGACTGGCAGGAGAGAAATTCTGGCTGGCTGAGCAAGGAAAAACATTTCAGAGGTAAGTCACCAAAGACAGTAGCAGATGTCATGGAGCACAGAGCAGAAGCTACCAGGGACTTGACCGTCTCAAAGCAAAGCAAAACAGCTGATAAATACTCAGCCAAGCCAACTGCCAATTATACAAGAAACTCAGGAAGCCAGAGAGGGTGTGAGTTTATTATTTTTTTACTAAAAAAAAATTTTTTTAATGTTTGTTTTTGAGAGGGAGAGAGACAGAGACAGAGCATGAGTGGCGGGGGGGGGGGGGGTGCAGAGAGGGAGAGGGAGACACAATCCGAAGCAGGCTTCAGGCTCCGAGCTAGAGTCCGACGTGGGGCTCGAACTCACGAACCGTGAGATCGTGACCTGAGCTGAAGTTGGATGCTTAACCGACTGAGTCACCCAGGCGCCCCTAGAAGTTTCTTTAATTAACAGTTCACCCTTCTCTTCATCCACAGATCCGTCAGCCCACGTCTCTTCAAAGATCTAGGATGTTGCTTCAGGTAACTGCCCTCTCCACAGGGAGCCAATCATGCAAACATGTAAATGTATGATTTGCAACTATAGCACTGTTGCAGTCTTAGGGTTACAAGTGGCTCCTAGGGTTCACAGGAGCTGGGAGCTAGTGAGCTAGAGAGCCAGTCGTTCAACCCCTTTTATTACGGCGCAGGGTCATGGCGACCAGGATAGGCTCCAGAGCGACGCGAGTGTGGGGCTGAATAGACAGTCCTGCCATTGCTCGTGGCATGATGCTGCTAGTCATGTAGCCACTCTGAGCCTGTTTCCCCATCTGTGAAGCAGGGATAAGTCCCTCACTTAACGGGTGATGGAAAAATTACATGTGATCTAACAGGCAAAGCCTTTGGCACACAGCATCGTACCCAGCAAATGCTCAAAGAATGGGAGCTGTTCTCCCACGTCTATGAAGGCCCAGAAAGGTGCTGTTGGGTATCGCCATGTGGGTCCTATAAATTTCTACATCTCACGGTCATACCTATTAGAAAGTAACTTTGTAAGGAGAATTTGCAGATAAGAAAAGCTATTATGTAACGTTGTTAGGCTGTAACTTTGTCAAGTTGTGGCTATGAACATCCTCAGGCATTTGAGGATGAACAGATTTTTTCTGTTAGGAGTCCATACGTTACTCAAAATCAGAGAGCACTGCTTTATCCCACAGCATTAGTATTGTTCAGTATTAGCTAGAACCCACTAGACTTTTCTTCCATCTCCATCTCTTTTTTAAGGAAATACAGACTTTGTAAAGCAACATTTGGGACTATGCTGGGCTGGGCACACATGTACTGTAATCACTTCCGTGTTCTGTCTTTACCTCTTCAGATATCAGATAACAACGGGTGTGAAATCAACAGTGGACCCTGTAAGATTTCCAGAGTCCCATGCACTGTTTTCTAGGGCAGGAATGGGCTGATGTATTACGGGCTCTCCCATCATCTAAGAGCTCTAGTTCTTTTGTCCGTACAAGGCGGTTACTGGATGACCGGGAAATTGCTCACGGCCTGCAGTTGACTGGAAGCAGAGGGCTAACCAGGCAGGATCAGAAGCAAAAGCAACGAGAATCCCGACTCCCTCCTTCACCAGCGATGACCTTGGGAAAAGCACGTGTGTCTGACCTTCAATTCCGTCTATATAATGGGGATGACGGTGTGCCCACATCACAGGACTGGCTCAGGTGAGTTACTGCACTATAAAAGAAAGGTGCTTTGTAAACACCAGAGCACCAAACGATAAACCCCACTAACCAGACTGCTTCAGCCAGAGGACTCTGCTCACCGTGCTCTGGTCGTGTGCACACCCGAGCAGCGTCAGCACGGCCTCTCACTCCAGCTCATCATGTCCTCAGCATCCTCCCACATCCCCCCTTTCCATAGCACCGGGACACCTTTCCTAGCATTCCAAGCACTGTGAAGAAACAATCCTTCTCTCTCCCACACATCACACACCAGCAACTTTCTATGGAATAGACGTCAGTTTAAAAATTTATTACAGGTGGTGGGGCCGGGGGGAGGGATGAATAGGTGAAACACAGAGGAATTTTAGGGCAGTGAAGCTATTCTGTGTTACTTAGTAGTATGGTCGACACACCCCGTTATATATTTGTCTATTCCCATGGGACGTCAAAGAGTGAACCCTTGTGTAACTATAAAGTCATGAGTGATAATGATGTGTCAATGTAGGTTGTAGGCCGTCATTTTAACAAATGTACCCTCTGGGTGGGTGAGGGGTGATAGGAGGGAGGTTATGCATGTGTGGGGCTTGGCAGGGGGCAGTATACAGGAAATTTCTGTACCTTCTGACCAGGTTTGCCATGAACCTAAAACTGCTCTAAAAAGTAAAATCCATTAAAAAATTGATTTCACACACACACACACACACACACCCTACTACTGAGATGGGCTCTGACAAATATGAAAATTTAAGAAATCTAACTCTTTATTTAACATCAAAGCTAACATCAAGTGTTTATTTAAAAAAATAATGGCACCTGCTTTGAATAGGGTGACAATCTACGCAGAATTTACAATTTTAGGCTGACATGAAACTATATGGTATCTCACCAAATGGAAATTCTAGAAAAGACCTCACAATAAACATTCTAGTTTCCATTTTCAGAACTGCTAACTACGGCCTAAACATATCTTAAACACAGAGCACGTTTTGTTGAAACATTTCTCTTAGGACAAACACAGGAGACATGTTTTAAATAAATTAAAATTGCAACACATAAATTATTCCTAAAACAATCAAGATACATTACTTTCCAGCTTCTTATAAACAGAGAATTGTACTGACTTTAGAAAATTATAGGTTAGTTCTGCTTTTTATCTTCTGGGTTACCAAACTCTTGTTAACTATACCTTCTTTTAGCTTCATAACCATTTTTGATGTAAATGGCCAATATTATTCTTTTCAGTGATTTATCCTTTCAGACCAACTCCTTCCTTAGCACGTGTGTTAAACTTCTTGAAACATTTCTCTCCAGCTAAAGCCCTGAATCTTAAGTGCCATTTCACCCTACTCCTGGCTCACTCCTCAAAATTACAGAAATATGCAGTAGAGGTTGTTTAATCGCACATGCTCATTTTAATAAGCATACCGAAATGCTTTTCCAAACCAATACAATCATACTTAGATTCCATACAAAGATGTTCCTATTTGATGCAAAACAATTTGGTATTTAAACTTCAATCCAAAAGGACAAAAATAATTAGTTGCTTGAGGGACTCCAATTCCCATCACAGTTATTGATCCCATAATTAAACCTGATATGCTGGAGAAAAGGCAGGGCAGTAAACATACCTAGCAGGGCAATATTCCAATAAAAACAAAGAGTGACAAAGTAGAAGGGCTAATTCCCACGGATGCTAATTGATGGAGAGGGATAACTGCGTTTGGGCCGTAATGGAAGCGCGGAGATCTCAGTCTGTCAACAGTTCATACTCATCACGTAAGCAAAACCACATGCTAGAAACCGGGGGCTGATCCTACTCTCTGTACAAAATCAGCAGTGGAGTACTTTTATTTACTGCTTCACTGTGGTTTGAATTGGGGGGGGGGGGGGTGGAGTTCAATGTTTTGTTCTGGCTTGATCATACTCAAAATGTAAACTGGGATAACTGATTCCAATACCCACATAAGAGGATTTTTAGATTTTTGTTTTGCCCTTAGCGAACTATCATTATCTTGGTGATCATGAAAATAGTATGTCACAAAAAAATCCTGTGCTAGAATGCAATATCCAGTATCTTTTAATTTTCATGTTTATTATTGAGAGAGAGAGAAGAAAAACAAGCACGAGTGAGGGAGGGGCAGAGAGAGAGAGGGAGACACGGATTCCTAAGCAGAGTCGTCAGCGCAGAGCCCGATGCAGGGCTTGAACTCATGAACTGCAAGATCATGACCTGAACTGAAGTCGGCACTTAACCGACTGAGCCACCCAGATGCCCCTGCAACGTCCAGTATCTTAAAGCACTAAGTCTGCTGAGTGAGCAGGTGCCTGACCATCCCATGACTGGCTTCATCTTTACTACGAATGAAAGGTGGGGAAAGGGATTAGCTGACTTAAATGTAAATTAAATAACCAATTCCATGATATATCCCAGTTGGATCACTATTTTTAATTGAATAATGTATAAAATTTTACTTAATCTTACCCTTGTGCGGGAAAGGAAATACAATGGGAGGGCTTATTCCTTAAGAGAGCAGTAAACCACAGAGGGTAAAGGTCTCCTTGGAGTGTATCAACTTATTAAAAAGCTTCATGAACTTTCAACAAGACTCTAAAATAAGCATGCCATGTAGGTTGAGCATACCCAAGTGAAAACAAAGTTATCTGACGTCTCACGAGAACTGGTGGACATACAGATTCTGTGCAAAAGAAGGCATGATCAAAGGGGATGATTTAGACCCTAGATTTCAGAGCAGAGCCAGTTTCTAGCCGCTTCTGTTAACAGCTCCAGACTGGAGGGGGCGGAGTGTGTGGCTTTCCATTTCCTCCCCTACTTCTGCAGTGGAGAGGAGACACACGGATGCAGGTCTGGGAAGCGTCAAAGCGAATGTCGAGTGGAGCGTGGTGGCCAGTGAAGCAGGGCCACGTCCCGGGTCCTCCCCTGCAACCCTTAACCTCAAAGGGCTAGAAATCTCTCTCCCTCTCTCTCAAAAATAACAGCAGTATCTACATCCGCCGCAACCTCTGGCACATGCAAAGTGCCTCAGAAAGATGCGCAGAGATTGAGAGGCGCCCACCAGGACCCAGGGGTGGAAGCTGCACCCAGCCCTCAGCCGAATGGAGACTGACGCCCACACGTGAAGGAGAATGCTGGCCATTAAAATACAGAAGCGAAAGAAAGCACACCGTTCTTTCTCCCTCCCATCCCTGGATCTGGAACTCTTTTCTGTCCCCTGGGTTTGATGGATCACAGTGTATTTACAGCCAACTTGGCAGAACAAGGGCGAGTCTGATGGTGGAAGGGGACACGGCCATGAGATGGGGGAAGGGCTGCTGACTCCGTCTTCCCTGAATCCAAGATGCTTAACAGCCAAAGATTTCACGAAATGATCGTTACTGTTTTTCAGTATCGCAGAATTAGATAGTGGGGACAGTTGAAGAAGTTTGTGGATTTACTAAAACCACTGAACTGTCAAGTTAAAAGAAGAAAGCTTGAGTTGTCTAAGTCTCACGCACGCTGGACTTGTACCAAATGCTCGACTGTTCCACTCTCTCAAACCATGGCGCACTGTCACATTTTTTTTTTTTTTTCAGGAGATTTCCCTAAGAGCAGCTGTTCGCAAAATATTGCACTTAATTTAAATCCAGGCGATTTGATGTTTTCTGGAAGAAAATGTACACTAACATACATCTTCACGCCTTCAGAGAACAGAGCGGATGGCAGGAGGCAGGACTGAACAGCCGTTTCCATTAAAATCTCCTAACTTCATTTTCAGTAGGTACAGAGAGAACGAGATTTAAAGGGGAGTATCATCTGGGCTGAAAGTAGTAGCAGAATCCCTCAAACAGGTTGAGGATGTTAACTTCTGAATGCTTTCACCTCAGGGGAAGGAGCACGGCCCCTCTATTGCCTGGGCCCTTGTCTCCAGGAAGATCCCGAGAGGTGACAGACAGCCTTCGCTTGGACACTGGATCAATCTGTGTGATTCCGGCTGGTCTCACAGGGTCATAAGAGGACCTTCTCAGTCTCCATCCAGGTCGACTGCTCCCCCTGATCCGACTGCCACCCCATTAGACCACACATCCTATTTCCCTCCTGCTTCCAGAGCGCCTACCTCAGTGCACTTTCGCTTTATAAAAGTACAATTCTGTTGTCGTAAAGAAAAACAAAAACCCCACGACACGAGCATCATTCGTTTTCATTTGTGGAGTGAGATTTGCGATCCCTCGCAAGCCAGGGAATAGAGTGAATCACATCCTCACAGGGGGTCTATCACAGTTAAGATGCGCTGAAATACAAACCTCCAGAGTAGTGCTTACTGGACCCTGCTGTTCAAGCCATGGCTTGATGTGGGATTTGGAAGAATTTCTACATGCTTGAAGGCAAGGCATTCAACGGCCACTTCAGATAAAATCAATGCGTGGCTCCCTGGATGTTAGAAGGTGAAAGCCCCACTCATAAATCTTCGGATCTTACCGTTTAAAGTGCAAGACAAAACATCTAAGTTAGACGTCTGATGGATCAACAGACGTCGTGTCGTAAGATTTCCGCGTTACTTGTGAGTCACGCACGACCGACCGCTATGGACACTGGGAACAGGTGGGGCCTAGGGTCCTCTGGACAAGTGGACTGGATGACACAGGATTTTCTGTACTTTCAAAGGCCACGAGGGTTCACCGTGGCCAATGCGTGTACTTCCCCTCCCCAAGTCCTGCTACATCCTTGCTGCTAACAGGACTCAGGGAAAAAACGCAACCACAAGCAACAGTGAAGCTCGACTGTGATAGAGACTTAAGAGAGAGACAGAGACTTAAAATCCCTTTTCTTCTGGATCATTAATTATGTCAAGTGCTCAATAACCAGAGGCTGGCCATGCTGGGCTAGTCAGGTGGGCAGAAGATCTGGTGTGATTAAGGCAGTGAGCGACGTGGGGAGAGCTCTGAAACAGATTCACATTCGCTAAGGATGGGGACTGAGCTGGCAAGTACTACCGTGTGAAGGGAACTGTAGTTATTTACAATGCACAGCCCAGGCCTGGTCACCTCTAGTCGGCACAACCCCGTTCGTTTGAAAATTTGGTAGGATGCACAGTTTTCTTTAAAACATAAATCTGAGAGAACCCGAAGACAGGAACCCGCGGCTTCATCTGGGTATTATGATCCTTTCTATGGCACACAGAATATGGTCCCAGTTTTTACAAAATATCGCAAGAAGAGTCACGGCGAAGAAAGTGCCGAGAATGTGGAAGCGGCTCTTCATCATGGGCGAGACAAACTTGGCAATGGTAGACACGCACACTAGGATGACAGTCATGAAGGCCAGGATCACGTTTATGCACCTCCCCAGGAGCACTTTGGCATTCACGGTGTCCGTCTGCAGGACTTGCTGCTCTTGCTGGTGGAGCTCCAGCTTAGAAATGCGAGTCTGGCAGGATTCCAAGGCTTCCTGTGGGCAAGAGGGAGAGCAAGGGTCACATGCTGTCGGGACCACGGGCAACACGTGAGCACATGCCTGGACGTGCACGAAAACTCCCTGGCTCAGGACACTCGATGCTGAGGCAGCTTCAAACAGCCAAGCTGACGGTGATGACGATGACAAAGAAGGGAAACGAGAATCCCAAGGCTCATTTATTCTGTTATTCACAGACGGAACGAACAACCATAAAACACCATAAACGGGGACTTACGGTTAAGTATTTTGAAATAAAGCACATAAACTATTGGCATCCATTGGTATCATCAGGACCAAACCAGAGGAGGGGTAGGCCATTGTGGGATAGGCGACTACCCCTAGCCACGGAGTAGGTGGTACCTATTTCCACTGCTCAGTGGATGTATGCATCCACTTATATAGACTGCGGAGGATGAAGGGAGAAGGGATGGGGACAGGACTGACCACGGGCGACTCGGCTCTCACTTGCTCTCTGAATGCTGTTACTCAGGACACTATCCACTGCTGCACATCCTTCCCAGAGCTCGTTCTTTCTAAGGCTTCAATCGCTAAGACACAGAGGACCCCAAGTGTCTCTCTGGCCAAGTCACCTCCTCTGAGTTTGACTCATGTATCTACATGGGTTCTTTTTTTTTTTTTTTTTTTTTTTAATTTTTTTTTTCAACGTTTATTTATTTTTGGGACAGAGAGAGACAGAGCATGAACGGGGGAGGGGCAGAGAGAGAGGGAGACACAGAATCGGAAACAGGCTCCAGGCTCTGAGCCATCAGCCCAGAGCCCGACGCGGGGCTCGAACTCACAGACCGCGAGATCGTGACCTGGCTGAAGTCGGACGCTTAACCGACTGCGCCACCCAGGCGCCCCATACATGGGTTCTTGACATCCCCGTCTGAGCTTCTCAGAAGCACCTGGAATGCAACATGTCCAAGTGCGGATTCACATACCGCACCCTCTCCTGCACCTGCCATCGGTCCTGTTTCCCTTCTGGTGCTCCTTTCCTCAGAAAACAGCACCTGGCTCACCCAGTTCCTCCCACCAGACACTCATTTCCGCTAATCCGTCCCCAGCCCTGTCGATGCGACCTACAGCATCTATCTTTAGGGGCCCATTTCTCTCCCCTCCCAGTCTCCACTCCCCCTGCCCCACTCACCATGCTCTGGCCATGCTGGCTTTTTAAAGTTTGGAAAAGGAGCATGTTCGGGGCCTTTGTACATGCATATACCGTGCCTGAAACGTTTGGTTCCCTACTCCCTCCCCTCCTCACCGGTGGATCTCCCTCCCCTCTCAGGTCCCACCTGGGAAGCCGTCCCAGCCCCATCGGACGATGTGAAGTTTCCCCCAGCCTTCTCCCCCAACCAGAAGACCACAGCTGCACAAGGATGGGGACTGGGCCACCTGCTGTTACCCCAGCAAAGGGCCGGCCATGCAGCAGGGAGCAGACGGGCGCCAGGAAGGAGGCATGAGGCTCATGAGAGGAAACTCTGTGCCTCTTGGGAGAACAGGACCTGACTAGAGGTGGTACAACGAGCCCCTTTTCAGTTCACTAGCCTACTGTCTAACTCGTTTACCAACATGTGCTTGCTTGGTTACAACACAGCCATCTTGTCAGGTTTTAAACAACCATAACAGCTGTAACACTGATTCGCTTTTCTTCCGCTGAATATACTCTACGGGCCAAAGAACAGAGTTCTCTGTTACTATAGTAACTTTCATGACATGGGTTACCAACAGAGAAGGTAAAACTCCTTCAGATTTTCACATTCTAAAAAAGCGCTGGCCTCCTAAAAGAGCAGGCAAGCGCCCCAGAGATCACGAATTCTTTTCAACTATTTGAGCTCACGGTCTCCTCTTTTTTAGACGCGGCAGGGAAAAGCTGACAGAACAAGACAAAAGACCAACATTTTTGGCAAATTCATTCATCTTTAATTGGGTACACACATTATATATATATAAACAGACTAATCCCAGAACTGAATTCCTTGGAACTGCTATCAAATTTTTTACCAAAAGGAAGATCCAAGAACATTAAGTAGTGAGTTGCAAGGAATTTTAGTTACAGCACCCACTAAGTGATGGCCCCATGATTCTTAGCGCTTCTTTGGATCCAGTGTTTAACTTAACTGGGGACAAGGACAGAGAACTGACTGAATTATCCTTAAGCCTGTTTTAATTGGGAATTCTAAGAAAACAAAACTCAATTTCTTAAAACAGTAAAACCCTTGCCTCCCTGTGGACAACAGCCACCCTCACCTGTAGCAGCTCTTCCCACTGTAGAACCCTGCCTGTACGAACAAAACAAACGCGAACTGAAGACGAACTTGAGGGGGCCCGATTGTGAAAAGCCCCGAGGAATAGGGCTCCTCACCAATATAACAGAAAACACGGCCAGCATTTATTTTCTGACTGCCTGCTATGCGTCAGGAAGATTTAAGTACTTTTATATATATTATCCATTTAATCCTCCTGACAGCCTTTTGAGGTGAAGCTCACTGATGAGATTTCCATTTTACAGATGAGGAAACTGAGGCCCAGGGAGCTAACTTATCCAGAGTCACACGGTAAGCGGTAGAGCCAGGACTCTCACTATCTGAACAAAGAAGACTCTATCGTCACACACACAGATGTCCTCTTGCATTTGTGAGCTGGAGACGAAACCAGAAAAATGTTCAAATGAACTACTCTATATAGTGAAGCTCGCTTTCTGAAGTCCCTCACTTTATCTTACTCGTTCATCTTTAAAGTATGTTTTTTTTAAAAAAAGAAAAGGAAAAAAGGAACACTAACCCAAACTATCCCCTAAATAAGAAAACCACATATTTAGACATAATCCAGTGGCATCCCAGACATGTTCTAAAAACAGAATGTTTTAATAAAACTGACTGCACTGTTGGCCCTGCAACACTTAACATTTAAATGGGTCACATTCTTTAAACCAGTCAATGGTGATGCTAAGTCTCCTAACCCAGAGCAAGGGCAAAGCCTCCCTAGTGTCTCCCACACCTTGGTCCTCAGAGGTAGAAGGTCTCCCACCAGCTCCGCCTGATGCTCTGGATCCCAGAAACATCCAAGTAGATGCCTGGGATTGGCACAGACTCACAGCCTGCGACACAGAGAAGAACAAAACGTAGGCAGCTGAAACTCCAGCTCACACACTGTGGGGGGAAAAAAAATCTCCCTTTATATGTTTCAGTTTTCTCCCGCATAAAGTATGGCTGGAGAAAATCACCACTGCCTACAAAGACAAGTTGTAAAAAATGGAGCTGAGCACTACTTGGAGAGTGTGCTTTCTTGCTTTTTAATTATTTTTTTTTTGTAAAGTTTATTTATTTTGAGAGAGAGAGAGAGAAAACAAGTAAGCATGAGTGGGGGAGGGGCAGAGAGAGAGGGAGACAGAGAATCTGAAGCAGGCTCTTTCCTGTCTGTGCAGAGCCCGACGTGGGGCTCGAACTCACAAACCGTGAGATCGTGACCTGAGCTGAAATGAAGAGTCGGATGCTTAACCGACTGAGGCACCCAGGTGCCCCTACCTTTTTGCTTTTTTAAAAAAGATGATGACGGTCCCTGGGTGCCTCAGTCGGTTAAGCGTCTGACTCTTCATTTCAGCTCAGGTCACGATCTCACGGTCTGTGAGTTCGAGCCCCGCGTCGGGCTCTGCACAGACAGGAAAGAGCCTGCTTCAGATTCTCTGTCTCCCTCTCTCTCTGTCCCTCTCTCCCTTTCTCTTTCAAAAATAAATAAACTTTGAAAAAAGAAAAAAAGATCAATAGGAATGTAAATTGCTGCAGCCACTATGGAAAACAATATAGAAATTCCTTAAAAAATGAAACCTAGAACTGCCTATGATCCAGCAATTCCACTTTTGAGTATATACCCGAAGGAAATGAAACCGGTTTCTAGAAGAGAACCCCCATATTCACAGCAGCATTATTTATAATAGCCAAGACACAGAACAACCTAAGAGTCCATCAACAGATGAATCAAGAAATGTGGTACACATATACACAATGGAATATTATGCAGCCATGTGTCACTTGTGACATGTGGATGGACTCTGACGGCATGATGCTAAGTGAGGAGTCAGACGGAGGAAGACAAACAGGCTGTACGATCTCACTTATATGTGGAATTGAAAAAACAAACACACTCATAGAAACAAAGAATAGATTGGTGGTTCCTAGAGGCAGGGGTGGAGGGTAGGGGAAATGGGTGAAAAAGTGGTCAAAAGGTCCAAACTTCTAGTTATAAGATGAGGATGTAATGTGTAACGCAGATGACTATAGTTAACAGTACTGTATTATGTATTCGAAAGCTGTTAAGAGAGTAGGTCTTAAAAATTCTCATCGCAAGAAAACAATGTGTTAATTATGTGAGGTGATGGATGTTAACTCACTTAGGTGATCATTTTGCGCGTGCTCACTCGCGCTCTCTCTCTATATAAATCATTATGTTGTACACTTTAATGCAAAGTTGTATGTCAATTATCTCAGTGAAAGTAGAAGAAAAGAAAGAGACCCTCTAGTAGCAGGGGAAAAAAAAAGCACTCAGGAAGACTAGGGCTGTTTCACTACAGTGCTGCCATCACATTAATCCTGAGACGTGCTTTTGTTTACACTGACTCAGCAACCCCTTCCATCTATCCATCCATCCATCCATCCATCCATCCATCCATCCAGATCCTACCGATCCCTGCCAAGTCCCACCCTTTCTGGACATTCGTTCATGTTCATTATTCAAGGACTGTCCACAAAACCTCGTCCAAGTCACTTAACCTCTCTGCCTTAGTCTCCACAGCTGAGAAATGGGGAAAATAGTAAGAACTGCCCGAAAGGGTTATTGTAAGGAGGAGCTGGAGAGAGAAGGGAGACATCGCAAGTGCTCTGCTAATGTATGGTATATGGTATGCACTCAAGTCCTTGAAATTCTTACAAATATCCAAGCTATTCTTAGTCTACAGATGAGCAAACATATCCAAGACTTGCTCAGGGTCAATGGCTGACCTGGGACTAAAATCTAGTATCTGACCGCAAAATGACCAACCGTCCCACCAGTTCATAGCTTGTTGGGCACTGTGTGTCTGAATCCTGTGGCTTTTACTGTCTGGATCACATAATTTGGCCCCTGTTCACGTTTGCTTGAGCCGTTTGGCAGGTTACCCAATCCTGACTCCCCATCTAGTCAGTAAGCTTCTTGAAGGCAAGGTTTGCCTCATATTTAAAAAGTTTTGCAATTTTGGTAGAGGTGGTGGAGGAGGCGGGGAGGGAGAAGAGGTTATAGGCGATGGGCTTGGGTAGATAATAAATATTTGTTAATCAAAATAACTACACAGAGAATAGCCTCTTTACTCAGTGACACCTAGAACATGAGCTAATGGGGTTAATAAGGTAGAGAATGTTTGTGCAGAGAAAACATTTTGCTGCACGTGCCAGGAATCCTGTCGGGTTTATGGGATAATGCATTTAGAGTTCGTTGAGCGACTTAAAGGCTGGGAAGAGCCCGCGTGGAGTGCCTGACGGCGAAGGGAACGGTACCTGGATGTCCCGTGAGCGCTCATAGGCCTGGTAGGCCACCTTCTCCTCGATGCTGGCCAGCTCCTGCTTCAGGTTGGCTGTCTCGTGCTGATGCAGATCCGTCAGGTCGTGCAGCTGGTCTTCCAGTCGCTCGTACCTTTGCAAAGACAGGAGCTGATTCTGAGTGTGACACTTCAAAGGTCTCCTGGTTTTCATTCCCCGGAAGACTATGCTTCCAAAAGAATACATCCAGCTACAGGGAACATGCTTTTGGCTAACCGTGAATTCCAGCTAAAAGCACTGGTCTCTGTCACATTAACTTCTGCGTCCTCACTCCTGAGGTTTCACGCACACCGAAGTTGGCTTTCCCACCTCATCAGACAAGCTGAGAAATGGGGAAAATAGTAAGAATTGCCCAAAAGGGCTGCTGTAAGGAGGAGTTGCGGTGACGACACAACAGGCCTGATGCACTCACCAGTGCTGGTCAACGGACAGGGAGGGCTGTCTGGGGTCCGGCTCGAGACAAGGACCTGCTGGTGTCCCTCCCCCCCACCCTCTTCTGCCTGCACAGTGCCTTCTGGTTCACAGGCATGGCTCTCAAGCCCAGAGAGCCCCGTAAGGAAAGAACCAACTTCTACACTAGAGTTAACTCCATTTCCCAAGGCATACTCTGATTCTGAAAACATGCTTCGATTCTTGGAACTTAGTGCTGATAAAAACATTAAACTCATTAGAAATTATAGGGGAGCCTGGGTGGCTCAGTCAGTTAAGCGGCCAACTTGTCATGATCTCAGGTCATGATCTCATGGTTTGTGAGTTCAAGCCTGGCGTTGGGCTCTGTGCTCCCTGCATGGAGCCTACTTCAGATCTTCTGTCTCCCTTTTTCTGGCCCCTCCCCCACTCAGGCACTCCCTCTCCCTCTCTCTCTCTCTCTCAAAAATAAACTTTAAAAAAAATTTTTAAAGAAAGAAATTATAAATGACTTACAAGTGGCATTTCCAAAAGTCCAAATCTTTTTTTTTTAATTTTTTTTTAACATTTATTTATTTTTGAGACAGAGAGAGACAGAGCATGAACGGGGGAGGGTCAGAGAGAGGGAGACACAGAATCGGAAACAGGCTCCAGGCTCTGAGCTGTCAGCCCAGAGCCCGATGCGGGGCTCAAACTCACGGACCGCGAGATCATGACCTGAGCCAAAGTCGGACGCCCAACCGACTGAGCCACCCAGGCGCCCCAAAAGTCCAAATCTTAAGTAACGGAAGAACAAAGATTGTCATTCCCACCTCCCATTTCCCTCAAAGAAGAGGGATTTGTCTTATATTTGAAAACTTAGAATGTTTATTTGAAAACAGGAAGCACTATTTGGGTAATGCATTAGCCTGAAATGACTTCTATCAATGTGTTAGATGCTTATATAGGTCACCTGACAGAATCATATGAGAGAGAGACAGAGGGAGGGAGACAGATTATATGTCAATTATACCTCAAGAAAAAAAGTGAGATCAAAAAGTAATTTCATGCAGGGGTTCCTGGGTGGCTCAGTCGGTTAAATGTCCGACTTTGGCTGAGGTCATGATCTCACAGTTCGTGAGACTGAGCCCCATTTCGGGCTCTGTGCTGACAGCTCAGAGCCTGGAGCCTGCTTCAGATTCTGTGTCTCCCTCTCTCTCTGCCCCTCCCCCACACGTTCGCTCATGCTCTCTCTCTCTCTCAAAAATCAATACACTTAAAAAAAAGTAATTTAATGAAGATTTAATAATTATTCTCAGATAGGACTTCATAGGTACCCAATGTTGGCGTAAAAGCCTTTTAAAGATCTCTTACGGCAAAGAATACAGTCAGAGGCTAACCCTTGGACAATCACAAACATAACTACACGACAAATGAGGAAACTACCCTAAATTTATATAAGTGGGTATTTGTGAGTTGGAATAAAATTTGGATCTAAAGAGTAGTATATCCCGAACTATTCAGATGGAATTGAAGTCAGTATTTTCTGGAAAACCTGTGACTCAAAAATAGTTATGTGAGAAAGACACTAGAGTCAAAGATGTATGCTGAAAGTTTTAAAAAATGGTTTCATAGAATATAAGAGCTGAAAAAAGCCACATTTACAAATTAATATGTTTAAAACCATTTTGAGATATAAAGTATGTAAGTTAAATTTAAAGTTTAACCTTACAATATGTAACGGGCTTTTAATATTTTTTTAATTTTTAAAATTTTTATTTATTTTTGAGAGAAAGAGAGACAGCATGTGAGCTGGGGAGGGGCAGAGAAAGAGAGACACAGAATCCGAAGCAGGCTCCAGGCTCTGAGCTGTCAGCACAGAGCCTGATGCAGGGCTTAAACTCACGAACCACCAGATCAGGACCTGAGCCAAACTTGGACGCTTAACTGACTGAGCCACCCAGGTGTCCCATGGGCATTTAACTTTTTCTCTACATTTTTATAAGTTAACATGTTCGTTTTGACTAAAAACAAAAAACAAAACAAACAACCACAATTTTGGGGGCGCCTGGCTGGCTCAGTTGGTAGCAAGCATGTGATTCTTGATCTCGGGGTTGTGGGTTCAAGCCCCACACTAGTACAGAGATTACTTAAAATCTTAAAAAAAACAAAACAAAACTTTGGGGAATCTTTTTACTGAGAAACAGTAGAAAATCACTTCTTATTAATATTTTTATTAATTAGTTATAGGCACATAAAATCTAGCCTATAAATAACTTTTAGAAGTAGCTAATATGGGGTGCCTGGGCGGCGCAGTCAGTTAGGCATTGGACTCTTGATCTCGGCTCAGGCGATGATCTCATAGTTTGTGGGTTCGAGCCCTGCATGGAGCTCTGCACTGACAGTGTGGAGCCTGCTTGGGATTCTGTCTCTCCTTCTCTCTGCCCCTCCCCCACTTGTGCATGTGCTCTCTCTCTCAAAATAAATAAAAATAAACTTTAAAAAGATGAGCTAATACAAAAAAATAAAATTAGCTAATAAAATTCACAAGATTTGAATTTATACTTTACTCTTAAGATTTCTTGGGGCGCCTGGGTGGCGCAGTCGGTTAAGCGTCCGACTTCAGCCAGGTCACATCTCGCGGTCCGTGAGTTCGAGCCCCGCGTCAGGCTATGGGCTGATGGCTCAGAGCCTGGAGCCTGTTTCCGATTCTGTGTCTCCCTCTCTCTCTGCCCCTCCCCCGTCCATGCTTTGTCTCTCTCTGTCCCAAAAATAAATAAATAAACGTTGAAAAAAAAAAAAAAAAGATTTCTTTTGAAAACTCTTTATGGTGAAAAGTTTAGTGAGCAAAATATCGTACATAAAAAAAATGTACACTATATAAAAACTTTAAGATTAATGTGCCAAAGAAAATCTACCTTGTTGAACAATGCAGTGATTTCTTTTAAAAATGGTTATTTATTATTTTTGAGAGAGACAGAAACAGAGAGCATACGCATGCAGGGGAGGGGCAGAGAGAGAGGTAGACAGAGGATCCGAAGTGGGTTCTGTGCTGACCTGATGTGGGCTCAAACTCACAAACTGTGAAATTATGACCTGAGCCGAAGTAGGACGCTTAGCTAACTGAGTCACCCAGGTTCCCCAACCATACAATGGGTCATTTACTTGACAGCTATCATGGAGGAAAATAAAATACAGACCTATGAATCAGTGTAACAAAACTTGATGACAGAAGTCTACTGGAGCTTAAGAAGGAACTCCATGTGCACATGAGCCACAGACTATACAGCGACATTTTAACAGACTCACACAACTCTCTCTGAAGTATCAACCTGTACGTCACAAACTATAAAGTTTAGAATCACGAAGTATGGAAGACACTACTGATTTTAAATGTTTTTTTGATCCACATCCATATTCATGGAAAACACAACCACGAGCGTGTCACTTCCAAGCAATCTCTCTGCACTTAGTAGGTCGTGCTTCTAGAAGAATTCCAAGACAACAGTCTGACATACCTGTATCTTTCCTCTTGCAGCGTCTGAGAAATAAAACCGTATTCTCTCTTAAACTGCACCTTCAGCGCCTCGATGTCCTCGGCCAGCTGTGCCTGGGTGTCCTTGATCTCCCTCAGCTCCTCCAGGATCACGGTGAGCTTGCCCTGGCTGTCCAGTGTGCCGGCTCCGCTGGCCCCGAAGGACTGGTTCCCGTTACTGTCAGCGGAGCCCGACGTGCCACTCGAACACTCGTCATCGCTGCCGTACTTGGGTTTGTTCACAATGGTGGCGCTGCCCCCATAGGCCCGCGGACTCCCTTCAGGCCTAAATTCCTCCAGGGAATTTTTTAAGTGAGCGATGTTATCGGCGCTGCCAAACTTATTCCGGATCAGGTTGGCAAACTCCCTGGACTTATTGAAGACGAACACGGGCGGGGTGAGGGACACGCCCGGCATGCCCGATTTACCGCACTCCGTGCCGTGGGGAGCAGTTCGAGACTTCGCGTGGGCATCTTTCAGGGAGTGCGGCACGTCCTTCAGGTTGTCTTTGGCAATGTCCTTTGCGCTTCTGGAGGCTCCATTCTGCTCGATCTCCCTGAGCTTTCTATGATACTGTTCTAACTTCTTCTGAAGCTGGGCAATGGAGTGAGCGGACTTCTGATTCTTCTTCTCAAAGACTTGCTTGATGCGGCCCGCCTGCTGCTTGTCTGCGCTGTTGACTAGTTTCAGATACTCTGCAACATTGCCGTCGCGGGACGTCTGCTCGATTTTGATCTGCTCTGTCACCTTGAGAATTTTTTGTTTCAGGCTGTCCGCACTGAGTTTGACCTTGTGGAAGTCCAGGATGCCATCCGGTACGTCAAAGTTGAGGTTGGTGTCAGACCCCCCTCGGCGAATGTTCAGGGGCAGGCTTAGGGTGTTCATGTCATGTCGCTCTACCTGAAAGAGACAGGGAGGAAGCACTTGAAGACTTGAAGGCTTTAAAGGCACAGTTACTGTGATAGAATCTGTGCACACACTACAGACATACTTCAGGTCCCAGATCTTTAAACTGCAAGTATTCCTAAGATAAAAACTCCCTACTATGCTCCCAGTTGAACAGAGGACAGCCCAACTCCTTCCTGCATCCATGTGTACTATGAGATTCAGGTTTCCCAGGGCTTCCAATGTTTTGCCTGATTACATGTAATTGTCAGTTGCCAGGGTGGAAAATGCATAATGGGACAAGGTTGCCCTCAGTCCTAGTTTCCCCAAATGCCCAGGTAACTAGGGTGCCTGCCATGCTCCACGCACGGTGAATTTCGACACTGTGGGAAATGCATCCAGTTCAGACCTCAATCACTTAAGAAGAAGAATGAGGGAAAAGTTCCAGCAGGTACATTCATCATCAACACAAGAAATTATTTTCTTACTGGAATCATTAAGCAGATGTGATGGGATAATATGATGCAAGATTAATTTTACTGAGTAACGGGACAGTGTGTACAGGTGGAAATAACCCAACCACAACGGAAGTGATTAAAAAAAAAAAGAACAGCAAGTGATAATACCCTGTGAAATGGCTTTCTCACTCAAGGGCCACCTGGGGAAGAAGTGCAAAGTATCACTGAGCACCACAGGTTTGTGCCGGGAAAGGGAAAGGGAAAGGGAAAGGGAAAGGGAAAGGGAAAGGGAAAGGGAAAGGGAAAGGGAAAGGGAAAGGGAAAGGGAAAGGGATAGGGCAAGGGCAAGGGCAAGGGCAAGGGATAGGGATAGGGATAGGGATAGGGATAGGGATAGGGATAGGGATAGGGCAAGGGCAAGGGCAAGGGCAAGGGCAAGGGCAAGGGCTAGGGCTAGGGCTAGGGCTCGGGAAGGGGAAAGGGAAAGGGAAAGGGAAAGGGAAAGGGAAAGGGAAAGGGAAAGGGATAGGGAAAGGGATAGGGAAAGGGATAGGGAAAGGGAAAGGGAAAGGGAAAGGGATAGGGCAAGGGCAAGGGCAAGGGCAAGGGCAAGGGCAAGGGCAAGGGCAAGGGCAAGGGATAGGGATAGGGATAGGGATAGGGATAGGGAAAGGGAAAGGGATAGGGCAAGGGAAAGGGAAAGGGGAAAGGGAAAGGGAAAGGGCAAGGGCAAGGGTAAAGGGCAAAGGGAAAGTGAAAGGGAAAGACGAAGGGAGCCTGGGTGCCAGGTACCATGGATATGTGTCTTGTTTGATCCTACCATGCCAAGTAAAGACTATGTTAAACCCATGTATGTACACAGAGACATCAAGAGCCAGGATTTGAATTCAAGTCACCCTTATGGGGTTCTCTGTGTCAGGACACTCTACCAAGGTGTCCCCAAAGGACTAAAGACAAGCCTTTGCAGAGTCTGAACACAACCTCGAAAGATGTGTAACCTCTAAACTGAAGCATCTGATTGGTCAAGTTAACTACCTCTTGATTAGAATAATCCCTTGATACAGAGTCTCACTGGAAACCAAATGGGAGACAATATTCAGCACAAGTTATTTTTTTTTTTAAGGAACAGTAGGCAGAAATAGCAAAATATTAATAAGATATTAACACACCTCACCCTGCCTAAGTGACCCAGGCTCGAATGTGTTCATTTCCAACAATGAAGTATTAACACTCTGTCCCATGCACAATCCTGCCCAGTGCTTTCTCCCAGAGAAGGGAGCCCAATGGCATAGTGGGACACAATCCCAGGCTGGTGAGTCAGTCCTCCTACACAACTTACAAAAGTTTGTTAACATTATTTCTTGGCCCCTCTCTTCCAACACACAATTTTGCTATGAATAAGAGACACTGGGTGTTTTATCTGGCAGAAGAGTGTCACATAGGAAAGGCTGGAAGTAAATAAATGCCAAGTCACTTGTAAGACTACAAAAAAGGAGAAAGGAATTCTGACGTCACCTGATCAAGACAGACGGGTGGGCGTAGGGAATAAAGAAGGTATGGGATAATCATCTTCAAGTCCTAGAGAAGACCAGAGGGAGCTCAAGGAAACTCTGTATCTATGGCTCACTAGTGAACCCAAACAGGAATGGGTTCAAATTACATTAACAGAGAACGCACTAAATCTAGAAAACGTTTATCTGGGGCAGACAGGGTAATCTGTGGTAACCACACAATCAGGAGCCTACAAATTTGTATCACTGCAGGGATTCACTGATCTGATTATGCGTTTCTACTTCTCAGAAACTTTCTTTGGCTCCCCAAAGCCTCCCAAATTGAATAATACAACGCAGCCACTACAAGGCCCTAGCTTACCTTTCAGGCCTCGCCTTCACCTAATGGATGACATTCATCTCAAGTGAACCTTACAACCCAAAGTTCCCAGAATGTAGGGGAATGTCCTATGGATTTTCTCATATGAATGATATTCACAATGCCTGCCACCCATCCACTTCTGGTTATCAAAATCCCACATATTCCAGGGGCGCCTGGGTGGCTCAGTTAAGCCGCTGACTTTGTCTCAGGTCACGAGCTCACGGTATGTGAGTTCAAGCCCCGCGTAGGGCTCTGCACTGATAGCTCGGAGCCTGGAGCCTGCAGCCTGCTTCGATTCTCTGTCTCCCTCCCTCTCTCTCTCTCTCTGCCCCTTCTCCACTTGTGCTCTCTCTCAAAAATAGATAAACTTAAAAAATTTTTTTAAATCCCACATATTCTTGAAGCTCCACTTAAAATCCCACTTATTCCACGAAGCTTTCCCTAGCCCATCAGAAAGCTGCCTGTTCTTTCTGTGGTCCTCCATGGTGCTTTCACGGTGCCACGTGACTCATCCTGGCATCACTCATCTATGGATTTTAACCCCTCCGCCCCCAATCCCAGTTACAGGCTCCTTTAGGGAAGAGACTTGTCATACCTACACCCGGTCTGTAGCGCTAGCACTGTCCCTATTCACAGGAGACTATCGACAATGTTTGCCGAACTCAGATGACATCATTCTTTATTCCAGGAGAGTCACTCCGAAATCACTTAAGTTATATTTTAATAGAATCAAGACAGTGACCTTGGATGTTCTTCCCATACAGACCTGAAAATTTCAGGCAGAGATGTTTTCCCCACAGCTGGGTAGTAAGTTCTATACCATTTCAAACAGGTTCAACCAAATGAAAACTTTTCTGGGGCACCTGGATGGTTCAGCAGTTGAGCGTCTGACCCTTGGTTTCGGCTCAGGTCATGATCTCACAGTTCATGGGACTGAACCCTGAACCTGGGAGTTCTCTCTCTCTCTGCCCTCTCCCCCACTCGTGCTCTCTCCCAAAGTAAAAGAAAAAAAAATGGAGATTTTTCTGAGAATCAACGTGCAGCAACACAACACAAATACAAATAAGGATTTTTTTTTTTTTTAAAGTAGGCTCTAGGCCCAGTGAGTGTGGAGCCCAACACAGGGCTTGAACTCACAACACTAAGATCAAGACCTGAGCCGCGATAAAAAATGAGATGCTTGACTGACCAAACCACTCAGGCACCCCACAAATAAGGACTTTTAAACTTTAAATGAAGTATAACTTACATACAGAAAAGAACACATTGAATAATAAAACTCAATACTCAATGAACTGTCACAAACTGGACATACTGTATAACCGTGACCTAGTAAAAAACAGTAACAACAACAACAACCAGAACCGAAGCTCCCGTGCCCCCTTCCATCACAAGTACATCACCCCCATCTCTCTAGGGGTAACTGTGAGCCTCACCTCTAAAGGCATGCATTAGTTTTGACCAAACATCACGCACTCTTGTCTTTTTTGCTCCACTTTGTCTGGGACACTCTGAAGACCTCGCTTTTGCCCTCTGGAGCTCGAAGATCAGATTAAGTTATTTTTAAAAATCCACTGAAACCTGCTTGGCTCTGGAGAAGTCCACCAAGTTGGAAGATGCGGAGGCTTTTATACCTTACCTTCCCAAATGCAATAGTAAATCAGCTCCCGTTCTTCCTTTAATCCTCAGCCCCACGGCAGCTGGCCAGCCAACGCTGGTGTTGCAATGCAACGGCCTCCTCCCTTACAGACTGCTGGGCCAGGACAGCCTCGAACACCCAGGAGCGTTTGCACACAGAGAGCTGGCTGACTTCTGGCTCACTTTAAAACTATAACAATGCTTGGCATGTCCTCGACGGTCCAGGCTGGGGAAAGCAACAGCATTCAGAGCTCAAATCAATCTACCTCACTGCTTGTCAGCAAATCTCAGGTGAAAATGTCTGATGAGGGTAGAAGGTTGAAACTATTGTTGGGTCACACCTTTTTATAGCCTTGTATAGCCCTCGCTCTGCAGGGTAATGAAGGGCGAGGTGTACACATCGTTACCAGATGCCCATGCATTCCCTAAACCCAAAGTGAAATTTCACATACGTGCTGGGGAGAAAGCTGTGGGCGTCCCCCACGTCATCCGGAGCCGGCCCCGAGGGCAAGTGCACGGTGCAGCTGTCTCAGGGCGGGACCCAGGGCGGACAAAGGTTCACGGATCACCCGGAGTCAGCGTGCACGTGAACTGTGCGGATCAGGAGATGCATGCTCCAGTTTCGGCACTGACAGTAACTAGTTACGTCGTTAGCTAAATCAGGTCATGTCTGTGGGCTTCAACTTCCTCATCTATAGAGACGGAACCATACAAGTCGCAGCTAACAGTGCAAATTCCATGACCTTTAATCCTAGTTATCTTTACTGTGAGATAGTATCGTGGAATAGTCAAGACCCTGGGCTCCAGAGACAGACTGCTTTTGCTTTCTGTCTAGGCACCGTTTTTACGAGCTGTGTGGCTTTGGGAAAATGATTTAGCCTCTCTGTGCCTCAGTGTCCTCTTCTGTAAAATGGAGATCATCTTTCTTCAAAGAGTTGTGAATGAATGAATGAGATAATACGCATAAAGTGCTTAAAGAGTTCCTGGCACAGAGAATGGTTTCAAAAAAGGTTTGCTACTGTTGTCATTCCAATTTCATTTAAAAATGTACCTCCATGTAAAAACTGAAAGGAAACAAGCTCCAAACAATGGTTATTTTTGCATGGCGGGGTTAAGAGGAGTCATTCTTGTTTTTATGTTTCCATATTTTCCAATTCAAAAAAAAAAAAAAAAGAACATGAAATACCATTTTGGCAGAATAGATGCTATTTTTAAAAATGACTGCTAGCCCCTTTCAGTTCTCTTAGAATGACTTGGCTATTATTAGTTTACGTGAAAGGCAGACCACCGACATCCTAGTGAAAAGCCATCGCTAATAATGTTTTCCTTCCGGCAGCAGCAACATTTCCACGGTCACCTCAATGTTCTGGAACAAAGGCTACAGAAAAGCCTAAGCCCTGGACTAACATCAAAAACCGACACTGAGTCACCTCTGCCAACATGCCAAGGCTCCGATACAACGTAAGCGAGCTCACCTCGCTCACTGGGAAGCCAGGCACAGCACAAAGTAATACAGTGGCTGCGGGAACACACTGTTCCTGCTTCCAAAGAGGGCTCTCTTCGTGACATTTCATATCTACCCCCTAAAAGCTCCGGAGGAAAACGAACAAAAGGGAAGGACAGTCAATGCAGGGGCACACCACCCGAACCCCACCCAAGAGAAGTGGAAAAGGGAACGCAGTGCGCAGTGGGGGGGGGGGGGGGGGGGCGGGCCTGTGGATGCCTAGAGGGCACGGTCCGAGGCATGAGTCCCCGGAGGCTCTGGGGGTCACGGAATGGCCCAAACAAGCAGAGGCACAGAGAGATCAGAAGGAAGAGGGGATGACAACTGCCTGCCTAGACCCGAGGCCGGATACAATGGACCTTTTGCGTTAAGAAAAGCTGCCTGGGGAAAAAAAGAAAAGAAAAGAAAAGCTGCTTGAGCTCAGTCACGCTAGGAAAGAGTCAGTCCTTGAAACCGGCGGCCATTTCCTAGGCAACAGGTATTCCCCAGCGCACAAGAGCGTGCTCTCAGAGACAGGCCCACAAAGGCACTCCCAGGTCTCTGTGGCCCGGGGTCCAGGCCCACACGGCTGACATTCTGTACCCTTACTCATTTTAGCCGGAATCTAACTTCAGGTCCAGAGGCAAGGCTGCTCCTGTGGCGTGCCAATCAGAATGTGCTAGGCTTTGCTGTGGCAACAATGCCAAAATCTCAGTGGCTTTAAAAAAAAAAAAAAAAGAAAGGAAGGAAGAAAGGAAAGGTTCATTCTTGCTCGTGCTAACAAGACTGCTGGGCATCAGCTAAGGGACCCCAGCTGTGAGGGAGCCTCCACCTTCTGCAGTGTTGCTGGTGGCCATGGCAGGGGACTGGGGGAATCGTTCACTGGAGCCTAAAGACTTCCATCAGAAGAGGCACTTATGGCTTCGTCCGCTCACTGTACCGGGCCTAGCTAACTTCAAGGGGGCTACAGGACGGGGGAAGACAATCCCACCACATGCCCGGGAGGAAAAATGTCACGTTAGGGACACACGTGTGGCATCTCTTTTGTTAAACATTCTGAGATAGGTTCTACCGTTACTATTTTACGAATGAGAAAACTAGGCACAGAGAAGTTGGATAAAGTTGCCTACAGGCACACAACCAGTGAACAGCAGAGTGGGGACTGAAATCCAGGCAGTCTGTCTCCAGAGCCTGCCTCCCTAACAATGACAGGGTACTTTTACTATGAGTCAGGCATTGTGCTAAATACTTTTTTTAGCATTCATATATTCTATACACTAACCCTCTTTCATGCGAAAAGCCAGGCTGATAAACAAATAGATTTCTTGAGGTCCTCCACAGATAAGGAATAGCTTAGCTGGGGCTACACTCTGACATACGAAACAGGTAAGACTTTGCAGGACCTAAGCTCAGCCACCAATAGTGTGAGAACCTGCTCTGCAGTGGCCCTACCGGGGGCACCAGGACTTGTGTGAACGCCCTGGGTCTGGTTAAGACTGCTCTGTCAGCACGCTTACCCTCCCTCAGTCTGAACTTGAAAAATTCGTCCAGGTTGCTGCCTAACCACAGCGCTCATGTTGCTGGCTGAAACCACACCAATCTCAGGTTTGATACGGCCTGTGACATTCATTCTTCTCCACCTGTGCTTTAAAATAGGCACAGTGGTGCAGGCAAAGTAATTCTGAGGACAATAAAAAAAAAGCCTATTGCTTTTACTGAAATCACATGCAGCATTTACAATCACTAATGGAAGAAAGAGAAGGAGAGAAACAGGTGGTAAAAATCAGAGAAGTGAGATAAGAGACCCCTGGAGAAGAAGCCAGCCACGTCTAAGGGCCTAACAACTGAGGGGTTCAGCTCTGGACGCATGTGGGGAAGGTGCTCAGTAGATAAGTCACAGATCTGCCTGGAGAAAAGGGAAGACACTCGTCCCTCTGCTGGGTGATAGAGCAGAGAAAACAAGGGACTGCCTGGCATGGCCCTGTAGGGGTACCTTTTTTATGTTTTACCAAAAAATGCGAGCTTTTTATCACTTTGCTGCTAGTAATGCATATGGCACGACTAAGCCATCTTCCGTCTTGCTTTGTGGTAACTTGACGTGCACTTGCAAAATGTCTCCCCACTCAGTGAACCCAGGGAAGCCAACCAAAGCCCTGAACCCCAGCACCAAACGCTTGGTTCTCTCGCTAACTGAGCTAACCTGCACTGGAGAAGTAATTCTGAAAGCTTGTTAAGCAGCCTCATAACGAGATACTAATACATTCATGTTGATACCTACACAAAGTAGTCAATACCTGTATTTTAGAAGAATGCCACTTTCCCTCCCTCTACATGCTAGAAATGAAAAACCCTAGGGAGGCCTGGGTGGCTCAGTCAGTGGAGGGTCTCTTAATTCCAGCTCGGGGCATGATCTCACAGTTCATGAGTTCAAGCCCCACCACGTTGGGCTCTGCGCGGACGGTGCAGAGCCTGCTTGGGAGTCTCTCTCTCCCTCTCTCTCTGCCCCTTCCCTGCTCTTGCTCTCTCTCAAAAATAAACATTAAAAGAAAAATGAAAAACTTAAAGATCTTCACATAGTATCCCAAAGATATTTTATTAGTAAAGTGACTTCATAAAATGTTTGTTCTAATTCGTTTAGACAAGGAACACTTACTTCCTTTTGTAGCTCAAGTCTGACAATAGTACACTATGAACTTTTAAAGAAGTTCATGGTGTACAGAACAGGAACTGAATCACTAGTTTTACCGTAAAGGTTTTATTTCCCCTGCCTCTTCCTCTCTTAGCATCATGGACCAAAGAAATTCGACAGCATCAGGAGTTTTAGTCCTTGCCTGCAGGTAAAGTTCACCTCATAACTCCGGGATTAAGGATCGTTTGGAACAGGGGACAGACTACGTGTACCTTTGCTGGCCCAATCCTTTATCCCAACACTGCGAATTAACATATGCAGGAGATTAGACAAAGTGTTTACGGTTCTCAAAAACAAATTCTTCAAGCATCTTCAAGCACTTATGAACACTTGACACTGTAATTAGAAATAATTATCTTCTCATTAAGCCTCTACCAGGCAACAGTGGTAACCTACTTTGAACTACATGCACTAGAAAATATAGATGTCTTCAAAATAGCTTAGAACTCACTTTCAATTAATACAAACTAATCTCTTACAAAATTAGTCTGACCTGATAAAAATTTACTAGATGCCGTGTAATCTACAGAAGAATTAAATCAGAGGGGGAGAAGAAGCTAGAAGGGACAGGCTAGGGTAATGAAAAGCAAGCAACGTACATTTAATACCAACCGCAGGTAAAGGACAGCCATGGTCCCCTGGGGAGGAGACTGGAGAGGCATGTGAAGCAACACCAAAAGAGGGCTATTTCTTTTTCTTTTTTAATATTATTTTTGGGAGAGCACAAGTGGGGGAGGGGCAAAGAGAGGGGGACAGAGGATCCGAAGTGGGCTGTGCTGACAGCAGTGAGCCTGATGTGGGGCTGGAACTTCTAAAATGCGAGATCATGACCTGAGTCAAAGCCTGATGCTCAACCAACTGAGCCACCCGGTGCCCCCAAAAGAAGGCTATTTCTAAGAGAAAGAGTCTCTGGGCATCCTATCTATCTTGCTTCAAAAACAGGCAAGTCTGGGAAAGGGAAGTGAACACCCAACACCTGCCCCCCATCTCTACAGGTCGGGCACGAAGAACTCGGCCTTCTTGAAGGAAGGGCTCACAGTTCCTTCTGGTGGGGAGATATGGGATGGGGAGTTCTAAAGGGGGAAGCAGGAAACCCCAATTTTAGGACTAAATGCAGAATGAACATCATTGTGGCTTTTAGTTCCTACACTTAGAAGAAACTTGGGGTGTGTGAGAACCCCTGGGTGCTGAACTAACCACTTCCAGCGTTCTGGAGTCCTTCCTACCATGGGAGTTACTCCCCCACCGGTTTCTGGCAGTGGGAGGGTCAGTAAAACCCTCCCAGGAAAGGGACTGAGCACTTGCCTTGAGGACTAGGGGAGAGGTAGAAATACCACATTATACCCCAAGAGAACCACCTCAGGAATCGAAGCAGGAGAGACAGCTCTGAAGGAGGAGAAAAATGGGTCTCTGAGGCCCTTAGCCAGTGAGCAGGGTTCTTGGGAGGAACGTGTGCTTAACCTAAGTTTCTGAATGATGACCACACAAAGCCAGCACTGTCCTGCAGTCTTTCAGCATTTCCAATCCGAATGAAGTCTTTGAGGATTTCTTAGTGCCCTCTCAGAGGCACATGACAACAGCTAACTTCACCTGAGGGGCACTGCTCTGCAACAGAAGTCAGACTGTCGGCACTGGAAGAATCTTCGTAGATCTCACTTGGCTTAACGCCCGTTTTAAAAAGCAATAGCTTCAATACGAACCCAAGTAACTTTTCATTTCAGTCCACAATCTGTTCATGAGAGGTACTCTTCACAGGAAAAGTAATTTTCCCTACAAGGGGAAGTAATTTGTCCACTGAAGTATAGCTTCTTAGCTAAATACATAAAGTAAATATAATAGTCAATATGATAGGGGTGTCCTATCAGATAATAATGTCTCCCTTTTTGCTAGGAAGTTCAGCCCAAATGAATAACTGTTAGACCTGGTGATTAGCATTCCCCTCCTTTTTAATTTTCAATTTTATTTTTGGATATTACTGCTACTCTATTTCCCATGCTTTATCACACCCTCTTACGATAAAGAGGTAAATGTGCCTCAATCTACAGATGTTAGGTAGGTCACCCTGCCTGGCGGTGAGCACCATACTCTTGCTCCCATATGTAACAGGGGGAATATGGTCAAACACATCCAGCTCATAAGCTGACACAGTTCCTTCTGTCCCCCATTCCCAGGGCACCTGGAGAAAGCCACACTGAAGATTACAACTTGGCTTGTGTCCTTTGAAAAGTTGCTTAGTAAGACTGAGCCAGGAAACAGAACTTGATACTTGGGTCCCAAAGCACATTTCCAAAGCAAACCTAAGCCTCCTTATTAAGTTTTTCTCTGTAGGTCAAGGTTTAATTTGGTTTTGGTACTATAAAAAATATTGCATGCGTACTGGATAATTAGTACAGAATTTTGTTATAAATAGAACACAACTAGTCATCAGATAGGGCTTAGAAATAACATACCTAATTCTGTAGTAGAAAAAAACTGATCCTTACTAGTTTATTTCCCTTTTGCAATATGGAGCTTATTTCCTTTAAGCAATTTTATTTTGCCTAATGTAAGCCAGGAGTATTATCACCAACTAACAATTAGAAATAAAAATCTCCCTTAGTTCTACCAAAATAATAAATAGCATCATATTCAAGGAAAAAAATTTTCATGTCCATGAAAAGAACAATCAACATTTTAGTATTTATTTTTCATGTGGAAGTTACGTTAGGCTTCAAAGGAGGCCAAGCAATGTAAAAAAAAAACTCTGACTGCCTTGGGCCAAATAAAACTATCTTTTTAAAAGACAAACCAAGTCCTGTTCCTTCTGAAAATCTTTAAAATTCCCTAGACTAAGGGTGCCTGGCTGGCTCAGTCAGTCGAGCATGTGACTCCTGATCTCAGGGTTGTGAATTCAAGCCCCACATTGGGTGTGAAAACTATTTAAAAAAAAAAAAAATTGATAATAAAAAAAATTCCCTGAGGCGCCCGGGTGGCTCAGTCGGTTAAGCTTCCCACTCTTGGTTTCGGTTCAGGTCACGATCTCATGGTTCATGAACTTGAGCCCCACATTGGGCTCTGTGCTGACAATGCAGAGTCTGCTTGGGATTCTCTCCCTCCCTCTCTGCATCTCCTGCGCATGCACTCTCTCTCAGAATAAATAAACTTAAAAAAATTGTTAAAAAAGAAACTAATACGTGAAATCCTCAGCAAAGAATTTAGAACTCTCTTGATCAGGGTCCTATCTTGGCCATATTCCAGGAGACTTGCCCATGATGTTTTGAGCGCATCTATGCAAGAGGCACCAGAGTAAGGCTGGAGCTTTGTATACACTCTCATTTCATCCCCACAGCCCCATGAAGTAGGTATCAATAGCTACGCTTTACAGATTTGGAATGGGAAGGCATGAAATAGGTTGTGGTTATAGCTAATAAGCACAGAACCAGGATTTGTACCAAAGCCTGTAAGCTTTCAACCTTCATCTTATTCCATTAATCCAACAAGCCTCTGAATGCTTCACGCACTTTCCTATTTCTGTGTGTTAAGTACCTCCTAGCTCCTCACCCTAGGGTGGCCTTGCATGCCTCCACCCCAATTTACCTTTCCAGGACCAGTTCAAACACTGTCTCTTCCACAAAGCTACCCCTACCCCCACGCTCTGCTAGAACAGACGGCTTCCTTTGTGCTCTCCCCAAAATTTGCATTTACCCCTTGAACAGTGTTTATCCTGCTAGGCATCTAAGTATTTATATATATAAACATTGGATCCCCCTCCCCACCCCCCCCCCATACTGAAGCCTCAAAGCTCAAAGGGACGCAATGTCTGATAAGCCACGTGTGCCCTGCCCCACATTCCTTCTTCAATAGGACCTTAGTCTCTTGCTCAATCAATGGTAGACAAACAGCCAACTGGGGCAGCCAGCTGTCCCTCCTGTTTACATTCTCTTGGTTGCTGGCCAGGAGGGAATCAAGGAGAACCCGTAGCCAAGAGGTTATTCAGGGTTGTATTCCAGACAGACTGGACTGCAGCTGGTTAATGCCTCTCGATTCAAGCAGAAGATCAAAAATTCAGGAAACTGACGTGTCTCATGGCTTTCTGTTGCTCCAAACAACACAGGTGACCAACTAACACATGACCCACAATGTACAGAATACACAGGCGTACGCCCTTCCTCCCTCAGTGACCTTCTCCCTGCCGGCATCATCCTAACTGTTGCTGAGAATCCACATGCTTGCTCCTTCTTTCACACCGTGTTTTAACTCAATACGCTATTTGTGATGGCATAAGGATGCAGTCTTAGTATTGTAATAAATGAAAAACTTTTTTCGAAATAACATATCTACTGTGCCAGCAACATTATCAGGTGTAGTTCCCTGTCCCTTAGGAAAACATAATTCAATAGAACGTGAACACAAAAATAAAGAAGTCCTCTTATCCTCCAGAGTCTAAGGAGACAATGACTTGTTTTAAAGGACAAAAGGAAAGGGGTGCCTGGGTGACTCAGTCAGTTGAGTGTCTGACTCTTGATTTTGGCTCAGGTCACGATTCCAGGGACATGGGATCAAGCCCCAAGTTGGGTTCCACACTGAGCACAAAGCCTGCTTGAGATTTTCTCTCTCTCTCTCTGCCCCTCCCCTCCTCAGGTGCACTTCTCTCTCTCTCAAAAATAAATAACTACACATAAAAAAGAAAATAAAGGACACGAGCAGGCCTCAAGAAGAATGGTTCAAGAGAGGACAGGATCTTGGCAAAACAGTACAAGTTGATTTTAAAAAGAGAAGCTACTGGTTAAAGACTTAAGCATCATATAATTTTCCACTTGCTTCACATACATTATTTTATTTTTCCTTTCAAGAATATGAGATGAGAATAATTACTTTACAGATGGAAAAAGCAAGCGACTTGTCTGAAGTCACAAAGCCAATAAGTGGGAGACCCGTGATTCCAGCCGGCTGCGAGGTCTGCGCTCTAACATTCCCACCTTTCACTGAGAGTCCTGCTGCCTTATGCCAGACCCTTTACTAGACACAAACATGTTTCCCACACCCCCCCCCCCAACCCTACATTTTCGTTCACTTAAAGCACTGTGTATCCATTAAATATTGCAAAGTGGAAAATAAGTACCGGAGAGAAACCAGGAGACCAAATACTAACAAACAGCTTTAGGCAGTTCTTGGTGCCACAAGGCAATTACTGGAGATGTTGCCAATTTAACATTAATGAGTTAGAGAAGAAACTAGCTTAGATCCCAAGATATCTTGAATACAAAATGTAGCCTGCTTCTGTTTTAACCACCGCTACTGACTCTCCACGCCAGTGAAACATGCCAGTTTGTACAGAAAGCCCCTCCTCTGAGTACAGCCCTAGGAGGCAGATAATAATCAGAGGCTCTGCTACGGAGATGAAGGAAAGAGGAGGCTTCTTTCTCCCACAGCCACAGCAGTTTAAAAGCACTGAAGATTTGTATTTCAGATACGGGACAGTCCTCTAGGAACACACTGCTTTGTAATCTGGAAAAAAGGAAACTACAAAAAAATAAATTGAACTCTGCATTGTGATTTTTAAGATAAACACTATACCGTGACCTTTCTTGGAACCCACGTCTATATTTGGGGTGACGATATTTCCAGAGGGAACAGCCTTCCAGGGCTCCCTCACACCTGCAGCAACCAGCCAGCTGAGATTCACAAGAAAGCCCCAATTCCAAAGCCATGTGTCCTAAACAGAGGTTAAATGTATTATGGTGGTAGCATATGTTCATGGTTAAAAGCAGATACAGGGCCAGACTGTGTAGGTTCAAATCCAAGCTCTGTCACATTAAATGTATCATCGTAGGTGAGCTGCTCATTCTCTCTATGCCTCGGTTTCCTCATCTGTAAAGTGGTGACAGCAGTACCTACTTCACGGGGTGACTGTAAACTTGAGATGAATTAATATTCGTGAAGTGCTTGCAACAGGGCCTCATACAGAGTTAAATGCTCTAAGTATAGGCTATTGCTTATCAAACCCAACATACCCAGACAGGTGGGAACTTGGGAAAAGTCCAGAGCCAAGAGCAATGATGCTGCTGTCACCACGATTACGCTCTTCCCAGAGAAGCTGGTAACTCCCTCCCCACTCCACATCATGGAATCTGCTTATGTGTGCATATGCATCTTGCAGCGGAGACAGGATGGGGAAAGTCAGGCAGAATCTCAAAGCACACAGGAGGTCCCTTCAGAGTCAAGTTCCAAGGAATCTGAACTGAACTGTAAAGAGAATTTTTCAAAAGATGCCCATTCACCCAAAAGCAGAACACCTAAGTATCTGAGTGATCCAACTTTTGAAAAGGTACAAGACCTCAAATGACTAAAATTTAAAATCTCAATATCTGATCCTTAATTTTTTTTTCAGTATCATTAGTCTTCTATGTTGCTACTTAAGTGAAACTAGGACTCTAAATTAAGGCCCTAAAGAGACATTATCTAACATTTCCCTAAGTCTTTAAGCAAAACAAGGAAAAATTGTGTTAGAAAAACCTAATTATTGTAACTTGCTACTTCCTGTAAAAAAATAAAAAATAAAAAAGCCTCCCAAACTAATTCTTGAGAGTATTATGTCATGGAAGCTTGTTTTTACAGATGATGCGTGGGGTTTTTTTGAACTGGGTGATCGTTAACTCCATAACCTTATCTATCAATGGCATCATTCGCTAATTTTGCCCAGGTTCTCTCCACCCCTGACTCAAGCTGTCACCAAATCCTGTTATCTCTTTGTCCAAGAATCTCTCCCTAGATTGACCCTTCCTCGCTCTCCCCAGATCCACCCACTGAATCCAGACCCTCACTTCCTATTTCATCTACACAAAGGGCAAGAGTTTAAATGGGTTTCACTGTGTTCAGTGTTTCATTTCCTCAATGCAGCCACGGAGAGTCATTATACTCATCTTCTTCGCATTATAACGCTGCTCAAGACGTACAACGGCTCTTCCTCTCATAAAGGAATTGGGTTCTTCCTCCTGCCGGTACTTAATGCCTGAGTAATTTTTCCTACTCCAACTTGCCTAGGTCTGTCTTCCTCCTACCACCTCCCTGACAGACCCCAGGGCTACGGTGCATTGAATACATTTCTGCACTTTCTTTCCACCCCAATACTTACGTCATTCCTTCTGGGCACACCCATTCCAAGACCTCGGTCTTACCCATATCCTACCATCCCTTCAAGATTTCCTCTATGAGGCCTTTCCAAAGAACTCCTGCCCAAGTTACTTCCGCTCCTCCCGGATCCATTCTGGCCCTTGTTAATACTACTTATTTTATTCTCCTTACTAGATCTTTACGTTGCTGCAAGTATTCACTTTTTTAGATTCCGTACAACAGCACAGAACTAGCAGTATCACTGACTAGCAAATACTTATTTAAGCGGCCAGCTTCTTTATGCTATAAAGCGGTATATTCCAAATTCTGAATGAGACCCACAGTAAGAAATATGTATTTATACCAATATATACATACACATGTGTGCATGTATACATGTATGTAACTTTTATGAAATAATACTTGTATTTACTACATGCAATCCAACTTTATAAGCATATTTTTAAAAACAGCTCATTTTTTGGACCACTGCATATCAGGAAATTATAATTAATTTTAATTTAAGGGTATGTTAATTTTATTATGTAGAGAATGTCCCTGGTTTTGTATACATGTCAGAAACCAAGTACCTTAATGTCTACGTGTAACTTACTTTGCAACAGATTACATACACACTACATAAAACAAATATGGAAAATTTAATTGTTGAATCTTGATATGGTAGGTGGGTATTTGCTGTACTCTTCCTTCTACTTTTCCATATAAAAATATAAAATGATAGCTGTTATGCATTAAATTTATTCCATGACCAATGAATGAGACTCAATCCTGTTTGAACTAGTGCTTTATAACTGGGAAAAAGACAAGCCACATGTTTCTGTGTCCGATAATTAAAGAGGCTCTAACATACTGAAGAATGTCCTGTGGTTACTTCCTGGCCAGTGGGGTCAATAAAGGATTAAACTTTCCAGTGCTGAGTCCACTAATCTCTCCTACAACATTCTTTCTATGAAACTTTCTATGAATCATTACTAAGAGTAACATATCTGATCAAGGAACAGTTTCTTACTTGCAAAGCTCGCAGACTTAGAGTTTACCCTAAAACTTCTCAAGAAAAAGCTTTGTGGTTTTCATCAAGGCTTTAAGAGGACTATACCTGGAAACAGCAGAAGTTCAAGGCTATGCACCGAAACTACAGAACTCATAATAAGCATGTGCACACCTTAGAATTTTCCCCTTCCTTCTCCTTTAAGAACTGGTTCTCAGGGTGCCTGGGTGGCTCAGTCTTGGGCGTCCAACTTCGGCTCTGGTCATGACCTCATGGCTCGTGGGTTCCAGGCCTGTGTCGGGCTCTGTGGGCTCTGTACTGACAGCTCAGAGCCTGGAGCCTGCTTTGAATTCTGTCTCCCTCTCTCTCTCCGCCCCTCCCCCACTCATTCTCTCTCTCTCTCTCTCTCTCTCTCTCTCTCAAAACTAAACATATAAAAAAGATTAAATAAAAAAAATTGGTTCTCATAAAGGAATAATTTCCATGAACAGAGAAACACCTCATTTAATGGATACTGAAAGAGAAGTTTTATAGATGAGTGAATGAAATCTCTAGATAATTAACATTCTTACCATTTAAGGGCCAACATTTTTAAGCCTTGCTGATGTTGGATTTCTAAACTGCTAAATTCCCACGACTTCTTCCCGATTGACTGGGGTCATCCATATGATCAGGTGTGAATTGTGACAGAGCATCGTGAAGTCAGGAAGAATCCTAGACCAGGTCAGTCGGGGACCTGGGGGTCTAGTGAACTCTCCAGTCTTAGGTCCCTCATTTGAGAAAACAAGGTGGATGAAGTCTGTGACCTTTAAGGCCCTGGAGGCTTTTCTACTCAACAGTTCTGTTACTGTTAGGTCTGTGAAGCTCGCAGCCCTCAGCACATACCAAGTAACAAACATCGAATAGGTACCCTTCCTTATTCTCTTACTCTTACTACCAAAATGACGATTAAGCAAAATGCAGTTAAAAACCATATGTGGCAAATAAAAAGAACGAACAGCTACTAACACACAACATAGACGAATCTCATTGTGTCACACTTCATGCTGTATGATTCTTGTGATGTGGAGGTCGGAACCGCTCTTGCTGGGGAGCAGAGGCAGGGAGTGTGATCTGCCAGAAGGTGGCACAAGGGAGCCCTAGGGTGCAGACAATGGTGAGGCGGGTGGTGGTTAACGTGGTACACACAGGTAAAAATCATCCGACTGCACATTTAAGATGTATGTACCTGCAAGTCATTCCTTAAAAAAGTAAAAAATACAAAAAAAAAAAAACTTTAGACAATGAAAATACAGGGGCTGTCAAATTACTATTTTATCTTTACAGTACTTATAACATTGAAAATAAATGAATGTAGACTAATACAGCATTGTATTATATACAATTGTACTGTTCAGTTCTAGCAAAATTAGAACTTTAACTTCATTAGTGTCAATTCATACTGCGTTTTATCAGCTCTTTAACGTTTTTTTTTTTTTTTTTAATTTTTTTTTCCACGTTTTTATTTATTTTTGGGACAGAGAGAGACAGAGCATGAACGGGGGAGGGGCAGAGAGAGAGGGAGACACAGAATCGGAAACAGGCTCCAGGCTCTGAGCCATCAGCCCAGAGCCCGACGCGGGGCTCGAACTCACGGACCGCGAGATCGTGACCTGGCTGAAGTCGGACGCTTAACCGACTGCGCCACCCAGGCGCCCCATTCTCTTTAACGTTTTTTAAAAAATGTTTATTTATTTTGAGAGAGAGCGAGTGAGTGAGCACTGTGAGTGCAGAGCCCTATGCAGGGCTTGATCTCACAAACTGTGAGATCGTGACCTGAGCTGAAACCAAGAGTCAGACGCTTAACCAACCGAACCACCCAGGAGCCCCCAGCTCTTTAACATTTTTAAAGTTCCTGAAGCTTTCAAGACTCTGCCTAACAAGTATTTATTTTTACTACCAGAATATAGCAGAGCAAATGCACAAAACACAGAAAGCAAAGAAATCTGTATGGTATACTAGCAAAGCACTAATATCTGTGGTTGTAACTAATCCCATCAGGTTTAGATACAAAAATGTTTAATCTTAAATTCTGCAAAATGTAGCAACATCCAAAACACCATGCTGATGCAGACTGCAAATGACCTGGTTCATTACATAACAGTTATTTAGAAAGCCAATGTTTCTCTAAGAGGCCGAATTTAACTATAAAAGCACACAAAGTACAATTAGAGCTTATTCACTTACTTTGAACCAAATGTTTTTATGATAGTTAATGGAATTGATTTAGACCAAATGTTTTTATGATAATTAACAGAATTGACTAATTTAGTTTAATGGAACTGATAGTTAATGGAACTGATTTAGGTTCCACCAAGCCCCCCCCAAATACAGAATTTCTACTCAAAAAATGTTTCCTTGTCTATCTTTTGTGAGCCGGGCAGTATGCTAAAAGCACCAGAGTCAGAAAGGTAAAAATGACAAACCGTGCCTCTGCCCTAGGAGCTCCCTCTCTGGGCAGGGAGACACATGGAACTACAGAAATGCAGAAAAACGTGAGGAATAAAGAGGCAGAAAAAAGTAACTAGAAGCCTTCAATGAGACGGCTTCTAAGAGGATGATATTTGACTTGGACACAGAAGAGGCAGCTCAAAAATCAGCCAAAAGAACCTAGCAAGGAGCATAATGTGTCCACAGAGGCAAAAAGCAGAATATTTGGGAAACTGTGGTTTCTTGAGGTGTCTAGAATTTAGAAGGACTGAATCAGGGTACAGTTGAGAAGGTTGGGGCAAAAAAGACGTGCAGGGCAAGTATCTGTGAGAGGGAGGCACGAGACAGAACACAGACCCTCCCGCAGCTGGCCGTGTGAGCCACACTAGACTGGACACAATACCAGGTGAAAGGGGAAGCCAGGGTTTTTAAAGTAAGTTGGGATTTTTTAATCATAAAAATACTGAGAAATAGAGATCTTGAAATATCAAAAATGCAAGGGAAAAAAATCACCCATAACACCCTCCCTTAATTAAATTTTTTTTTAACGTTTATTTATTTTTGGGAGACAGAGAGAAACAGAGAATGAGCAGGGGAGGAACAGAGAGATGGGGGAGACACAGAATCCGAAGCAGGCTCCAGGCTCTGAGCTGTCAGCACAGAGCCTGACGCGGGGCTCGAATCTATGAACCGTGAGATCATGACCTGAGCCGCAGTCGCTCAACCGACTGAGCCACCCAGGCACCCCAACACCCTCACTTGAATACAGACACTGTTTAGACTCTTAACTTTTTAGAAACACAGAACTGTCGTTATGTTGTACATAGAGATTTCGGATACGGTTCACGTGTCGTGTATACAGAGACATAAGAAGGATCCGCTAATCTGTAGGATTTGGTCATTATATGCCTGTATACTCACACTGCATTGCATACCAACACTAAGCGGGCCTCTGTTGGAGACACAGAGATTCTATAACCAGACCCACTATTAAAAAAAAAAAATCATTTGAAGCTAAGGATAGCTGAGTTCTCATCTAAAATATTATCTGTCACATAATAAGAAATTGGGCATTTTGCCTCATACACACATGACAGATCATTTATTCCATCTCTACTCTCTCTTCTGGAGACATGAGAGGCTACACACGTTCCAATGATTGCCGCCCTCACGCTTTTTACCAGAGGGCTCGACAGATTACAAAGGATAGAATTTTTACGTAAAATGCAAGAAAAGGCAGGAGTTAAAGATGACTTCCCTGAAGGCTACGATTCCTTTGGTCTTTTATTTATGGATTGAAAAGAGAAATCCTTCAACGTAGGCCACAAATCCTATTCCCCTCACTCTAAGCCATCCATAGTTGGAAAGTATCCCAGATTCTTCTGGCTAGAGGAAAGCACCACAATGTACCTGTGTATCTACAGTATCTATTATGACTCAGATTCTATCTGAAAAAATTTAAAAATCCAAATTAGATTAGTAAAAGGGGAGAAGAGGCATGTGAAGAATAGACAGAAAGCCGTCTGGCAAAGTTTCAATGTCAGATGCTTTTTTCTCTGTACTGTCAATGGTAATGAACCAAATCCTGGGTCCATACCTGGCCTAGAACCCTAACTTCCCAATGAGATCACAAGAACTCTCAGACGGGACACCTGTTCTGAACGTATTACAGAACCACCTATGTGCAGAATTGCCGTCAAAAAACTTATTAATTTTATGCCCAGTCAGCAGACTGCCTTTCTTAAGAGGCTTTACTCATACCTAGTTCCCTAAGATATATGAACGATGGGGTTTTCTTTTTGCCTATACTGGGAAAGCTGATGAACTTATTAGTAAGACTCCAGGGGCTGCTAACTCCATAACAGTATTCCAGTGTGGTGCACTTTATTAATTCAACAGAGTCCACCAACCTTATTCAGCATTTCAAAATGTTAAAGAACCATCTGTTCAAGATTCACCAACTGCGAACATTATGAAACCTCATTCAGCCCAAGATATTACTCTGAATTTGATGAACTGAAATGTCTTTGATCTCTATACTTGATGCTTCTGATGTCATCTCGTTACTCTGGATGTTGTTATGACTGATGTTCTATCAATAAGGCACTGTAAATATATCTGTAAGTATGTCCACAATCCTTGTGTCAGAGAAAAAATGCTCAACTGCTTTTCATCCTGGATAAACATGTAGTCAACAATCAGTGAATATACACTTCATATTACAGGATTGACTCAAAGTGTTCAATCATATCTAATCAGAAGCAAGGGTATGTTTATCTTATTAAGGGACACATTTTTCAAAGGAACCAAACTTTATATATAAACAGTGGGAAAGTGACAAACATAATTAGACAAAATTAAACAATAAGCAGATTTGGGCACCATCATTTATTTTCCACTTATATAACATCTTTCATCAAAAATTTCAATAAATCTTGCCAAGTGTTCAGTGTTCATGTCCCAACCTGGGATATGATTATCTGAAAGTGTTACAAGTCTACTATGAATTTCACACTCAACAACAGACAGGCATTGTCTTTAGAACCTGTTAATTCTTTCCTCCCTCTTGCTTCTCATATCACTAAATCCTCTTTCTTTCTTGATCATCTCTCCAACTCCTAACCCCTCCCTGCCCTCCATCTGACACTGCCCAGTCTAGGCCTTTTATTCTGCACACTGGGCCACTGCAACCACCTCCTTACGCGTCTCACTATCTCAGGCTGCCCCTCCCAGCGGCAGCACTTGGGTTGTCTGCAGGAGGAGGTCTAAATTCAGTTCGCTGGAAATCAAGGCCCTCTGTGTCTCAACCTGAACCTGTCTCTCCAGGGTCTGTACTCACACCCCATTACCTGGACCAAATGGCCTATCCAGGTGACCTTTGACCAGATCAAAAGCGACATGCCCACGTGGTTTCCACTGGCTCGCCTCCCCTTGGCTCATGAGCTCCCCCATGGATGCAGTCTCACTACCCCCTCCACCTCCACCATCTACGTGGTGCCTGCCTGTTGGCATGACAGGTGTCTGACATATTTTGTCTCTATTCCTCACCCCAATTCTACAGGTTATGTTTAGTCTATCATAAGGAATATCAAGGAAGTCAAGGACCCTGAAAAGGTCACAAGCCAGTGAGTGATGAGCCCGAGTTCCAACTCAGGTCTGAGTCCACAGCCTGTGTTTGTTGTAAAACCTCAGGCTTCCTCGACCGCCACCCCCAACTTTTTACTTACCAAAACCATGGGTTCCCTCAATCTGGCTCATGTTAACCTTTTCCACACGAAGTCATTTATCACCTCCAATCTAGAAACCACTGCTTACTCAGAACTCCTGCCGCTCTGAGTCCTTCCTGCAGCACTACATTTTCTACTGCCTCGTATTATTAGTTATCTTATTCTTTCCCCCGCTTTTCTGCAGTCCTAGAGCCTCACAATGTCTTCTGAACACAGCAGGCACACGGCTGTCTTACAACGTTGTTTTGTACTTTGATATTATTTCCTCTGGGTGAAATGCCAAATCAGGTAAAAAGATCAGACGAAAGGGCTAATTTTGGTGACTTAAAAATGTTATCAAAGACCCAAGCTCTCTCCATTTTTCCGTTCCACCACTCTTGGGACAGCTGCTTGTTCTCTCACGGAGGCAAAAAGAGCTACTGAGGTTCTAAGAATCACATGCAGACCATTTCTGGCTGCAGACAAGCAAACCACTTTTCTTTCACATTTTATTAAAGAGGAAAACGTTTTCTAGAAACGGCCCAGCAGATCTCCTCTTAGGGCCCTTTGGCCAGGGCTGAGTCACAGGTCCATACACTAGTTGCAAGGGAGGCTGTGGAAGCAGGATCTAACATTTTCAGCCTCTACTTCAGGAGCCGGCTCAGCCAGAGAAAGAGAAAGAATCGTGCTTGCACAGGCAACCTACAGTGTTTGCAAACAACACCGTTAGAGAAAATATTAATGCGATGATAAGCTCTGTAAAAGGAAACCCCTCCATATCCACACAGATGAATCAGCAGAAGTTTGCTAATCGGGTAGAACAGTCCGGTGCTCACTGCACTAGAGGTGGGAGAGAACGGAGCTGGAGTTCCCCAGTTCTTGAAGCAGGAACTTGTGAATACGTTTCTTTCCCTCAGAAAATTAGATACCACAGTCTCTTCCACCACAAGGAAGGAAGGGCAAGGAGGAAAAAGAACCTAGTGCTTCTAAGCTTCCTATGTTCTCCAAAGAGCTGCAAAAAGAAAAAAAAAAAAAAAAAAAAAAAAAAAAACCTCAAGAGATTTAAAGAACAGAAGTGTTATCCAACTATTTATAGGTCTTTGCCTCTTTTTCCTATTCTTTGCTGTTTTTTTAAAAATTTTTAATGTTTATTTATTTGAGAGAGAGAGAGAGAGAGAGAGAAAAATGAATGAGTGGGGGAGGGGCATAGAGAGAAGGAGACACAGAATCCAAAGCAGGCTCCAGGCTTCGGGCTGTCACCACAGAGTCCAATGCAGGGCTCGAACTCATGAACCGCAAGATCATGACCTGAGCTGAAGTCAGACGCTTAACCACTGAGCCACCCAGCTGCCCCCCTCTTTGCTGCTTCTAACTGGACAGTCTCCTTGAACCACCACCACCAGCACAGTCATCTATTTCCAGTTCCAGAATCAACACAGACACCTATCAGAGGGGAACCGCTTAAGAAAATGCCAGCACAATGGAAAACAATGTAGCCACTAAAACGGAGGTGAATGTGAATGGGCTACACGGACAGCTACCCAAGCCTCATTGTTAGGGGAGAAAAGCAAGATGCACAGCTAGGTCTACACACGCTCATTTGTGCTTTAAAAGAGATAGAGTTTTGGGGTTTATATAAATATATACAAGCGTACTTTAGTTGTCTGGAAAATTTCCAGAAGGAAATCTCAGGAACTATGAATGGTGGTTACCTCTGGGAAACAGGGTTGGGAATTTGGGGACAGTGATACTTTTTGTTATATATTGATTTCTGGAAGGGTCTGTTGTTACTCACTTTGATATTATTTTTAACAAAGTTCCCAGGGCTTGTACCCTCAAAGTCAGACTAATATGCAAATACCTTTAAAATTTCATTAGCACTCTCAAGATACTTTCCTGCTCACTCCTCTTAGGCCCTATGATTTTACTAATAGCAAAATAACATATTTTTTTAAAAAATAGCAAAATAACTGACCTCAGTATTCAGGATAGTAAGTCGAAGAGAGTCACATAGTGACTACCTGGTGACTGTTTGCATATATACAGCTCATGTGACTCCTGAGGGCTAGACTGCTTTATTTGTGACTCTCAATTTTTTTTTTTTTTTTTTTTGAGAAAGAGTGTACACAAGCGGGGGAGGGGCAGAGAGAAGGAGAGACAGAATCCCAAGCAGGCTCTGCATGCAGAGCCTGATGTGGGGCTCAAACTCACAAATCCTGAGATTCACGAATCTTGAGATCAAGAGTTGGACGCTCATCTGACTGTACCACCCAGGCACCCCTGTGTTCTCAATTCTTAAAGTTTGGTTTTGCCCTTCAAAAATGGTTTCTGTAACAACTACGAAAAGCAGTAAGGGTATCTCCTTAAGGTTAAAGTGTCTCAGGGGCCAAAATAGGGTGGCCCTACTAATTCAATGTAAAAACATTTTTGATGGCTCCAGGATTTAAACAAAGCAATGCTGAAATCAGATTACAAGATACATTTAAAATGTTCATAATTTAATGAATTCTTAAAACATTAAAAATTGTTTGCCACATGCTCTAGAGACCCAGAAATTCCATCCCTAGGACCAAATGCTCATGTTAAGAAAGTGTATTAAAAATATTCATAGCGGGGCACCTGGGTGGCTCAGTTGGTTGAGTGTCCAACTTCAGCTCAGGTCATGATCTTGCGGTTTGTGGTTTGAGCCCCGCGTTGGGCTCTGTGCTGACAGCTCAGGGCCTGGAGCCCGCTTCAGATTCTGTGTCTCCCTCTCTCTCTGCCCCCCCCCCCCCCCGGCTCAGGCTGGGTATCTCTCTCTCTCTCAAAAGTAAATAAACATTAAAAAAAAAAAAATTCACAGCACAGGGGCATGCACTTTCAAATGTTCCCTCTGTAAAGAGAGCTTTCTTACTATTCTTCCTTTCTGATCTTATACTCTAATAAACTTTTGCCTGCTGCTAAAAAAAAAAAAATCATAGCCACAATGTTCACAACAGAAAACCACCACCACCCAGAAATAACCCAAAGGTCTATAGGCAACAGAATGAATATATATATACACTGTGTGCATTTGTTACATGGAAGGAGATGAACCATAGCTACAATGTACAATTAAAATAGATCAATCTTAAAATAATCAAGTGGAAAAAACTACATGCAGTACCAATACTACTTTCTAAAGTTCAAGCACAGGCCAACACTTATTTAGGTTTAAACACACAGGTGGTAAAATGACGAAGAAAAAGCAAGAGAATGGTTAACACATACCTTAGGACAGCCAGACCACAGGCTGGGGGCAGGGGGAGAGGCAGGGGTTGTGATGGAGGGGATATGCAATCCCGGAAAACGTCATGGGATCAAGTTCAATTTCTTACCCTTGGTTTTAGGTGCAGGAGTGTTTCATGTTATTTTTTAAATGCAATCTTTTATGTTTAGTATTTCACAATCTATAAACATTTAAAAAATAAAAGCCATGGAGTAAGTTACACCGTGTGATAAACTCTGTGTGGGTGTGTATCGTTTAAGTTATACATTGAGTGACATCTATCTTTTAATCCTTTTGGTCTATCTCTGGTTCTATGCTTAACTCTTGGGTAATAATGTTAAAATCTGAATTTGAGGACCTGCTTAATGTGACCTGAACTTAAAGGCCTCCTAGCCATCCCAGGAGGGGGTCCTGACTTGGTCCTCTGGGTCACACCCAGGAATGTAAAGGGTATAGTCTAGATAAAGAGAGAAAGAAAGAGAGAGAACGTACAGGAGACCAAATTTCCCTCAGGCTACACACGAACCCCCAGGCAGCCTGCAAACCACCCCTTGTCTGCACTTGAGACAACTCCTCTGTCAGCTGCAGGACGGCAATCAGGAGGAGGCAGAGCCGGGAGGGGCCTGCCCACATTGAGGAGGCTTCTCCAGAACAGCTTGGTAGACCAGCAGCTGGCAAGAAGAGACCCCTTCCTACAACCTCTTGAAGAGCGGCCAGCGGCAGCAGCTGTATTACAAGCGGTGCCCTCGCGGTCTGGGCGGCCATCTCCCCTTTCATTCCAACCCAAACTGTACGTGACTGTTGCACTCACTATGCTGGAAGGCTACTAAGATGCTTTGTTGTTAGAATAGGCTCTCCAATTTTTTTTTTTTTTAATAACAGAAATTTAATCTTCAAGATGCAAAAGATCAAATGATAAGCAGCACACTCCTCCAACTTTCCACACCCCTCCTCCATCACCAATTGTTTGTTTCCAAAAGCTAGGGATCATTATCAACAGTAAGCCGACCTTTGCAATATTCTAGATCAACCTTTGAGACCAAACTAATGTGTTCAAATAGTTTAATGTCCAGGAAATGAAACAGTATAGGCATTTTGTAGCAATGTACAGAAACCTTCCGTGGCCCAGGCACCCATACAAAGTCACAAATTGAATACAATTTCCCAGGAGATCGGGCAGCTCACAGGGGCAGAGCTCGGGTGACATGAACATTCTCCAGCCCACAGGGAGCCCTGCATCCATCACCACGGGGTGGTGTCCCAGGACAGCAGGAGGCGCCCTGCCTACAGACCTACACTTCCCACTGCTGCTTCCTCTCCCGGCCCACAGCCACCACACCCATCTTTCTCATGGGGCACTGACAGTGGCCGACACTGTCACACAAAATCTGTTTTATGGAGTCTGAAGTTTTCAGGAAAGGGAGGATTCAAGGATATCCACTTTTCAAAAGAGCCAAAGTCAGGATACAGAGTTAGACCCAACTCAGTCTGGGTAGAGCCAGGGGAAGTGGATGGAGAACCAGCTCGCTTCAGCCAGGAGCTGGCACACTCAAACACCGCGTGTATTTGCTCATTTCTTAAATCACACAGGCTGGGTTTACATTCTTAAAGGCCCCGGCGAGACGGTTTGGTGGTTCAGGAATTTAGGCAGTTTAAATACCTAGAAAGCCTCTGGGCAATTAGGGAGGATTTGGGGCAAGCACAAAAATAATTTGTATTTCTTTTAAGCACCTCATAAACCATTAATGACCACAAAGCTCTACAGTATATATTTACAGAGGCTGCCTGGAATGGGAGAGCGGGTGAAGAGACTTACCGAACACCACACGACAAATCAGAGGGCAGAACAGGGTCAGCAGCCTGCTCACCTTCCTGCCCAAGAGGCATCTGAGGCTGTAAGGCAGACGGGCTTGATATTCCGACAGCACCTACCATATGACTCACCCCGGACTTTGGAGATACTGCTCACATATCTGAGTAGTCCTGTGCTTGTCTCAGGGAAACTCCACGCCCTGCAGTGGGACCAATCCAACTGCCAGCAATAATATACTGTGTTCAAGCCACTGCTGGACAAGTGGGCTCTTTGTGCTGCCAGAAGAGGCACATTCTGTATCTGTGCAAGGGGCGGGGGAGCAGACAAGAAGGGGGTCCTGTCACCACACAGCCCGGGGATGGCAAGAAGACCCCAGAAGACACTCAGTCTGGCGCTCCTGGTTTACTGACAAAGAAATGGGCTCAATTCAACACACTCTGGGAAGAGCCAGGGCAAAGGGGTGAACTGAGCACAAGAAACACCAACATGAACGATCGCGGAGCAAGCAGTGAGTGGCTCCAACGCCGAGGGAAGGGCGGTCGCCAGGATGAAGTGAGGAGTCAGGAGACTCTTTCCTCTGTCGCCTCATTCATGAGACAGATGCTCACTGGTGCCTCTGCGTGTCAGGCACAGCAAGGCGTGCTGGAGTTGTAAGGGGACAGTCCCTCCCTTCCCCCACTCTCAGTCTGGCGGCCAGGAAAGCACTGACAGCCTCTGATGAGTGCCCTGGGTGTACCTGTTGCTATAAGGCAGCACTTGGGAAGGGGAGCCCAGGGGGCAGCGAGGAAGGACAGGGAAAGGGACGAGGTGGATACAAGGCAGGAAGAGACTTGTCAATCAAAAGGTGCTTCAGGTAAAGTGAGTTCCGAACCGGTCAGCCAGACAGCAGGTAAGGATTTGGAGGACTCAGGGCAAGGTGGAGAAGGCAGAAGAACCGGGCTGGCAGAACAGAGATCAGACCTTGAGAGTTCCCTGAAGTCATGCTAAGGTGTTAGGATTTCATCCAACAGGCCATGTGGCAGTTGCTAAAGGGATTAGGATGACCAGACCTTGGCTTCAGACAAGTCGTTCTGAGAAGCAGAAGGGAAAACACGTTTGGTGCAACAGACTGGAGCTTGCTGTAGGCATCTACGGCAAGAGTCGGTGAAGGCTGGACAGTGGTAGTGGGGAAGGAGGGCAGAGCGCCTGAGGTACACCAAAGAGGCATCGTCAAAAGGATGTGCCACCAACTGGATGTGGAGATTAAAAGGGAGAGTCAAAGAAAATCTCACTTCTTTTGCATTCATTCTGGTGGCCAGGAAGATCATTTACAAGACAGAAAAACTGGGGAGAGGCAGCAGGAGGAGACTGGGGGCAGAGGATGGATGTGAGGTTCCTGTGGGCCATTCAAGCATAGATACCTAGATGGACGCTCAGAGAAAGGCAGGGCTAAAGAAAGAGAACTGGAGCCTATTGGCGACAGCGTCTGAGGGGCCAGTTACTGACGGGATATGCGTGGACTTTAAGGTCCAGCGGATCTGATCACATCCCAGCTGCCATCTAGTAGCTTGGAGTAGCTTGGATCTTGCCTTAAACTAAATGTTAAATCAATACCATACGTTTAATATAAGAACATATCTTCTTTGCTGAATGCATTTGGCCTATTCTAACTCTTAAGCTTGCCTATTCTAACTCTACTAACTGCCATCTAGCTGCCATCCATGTGACCTTGGGCGATGAAGTTAATGTTGTTGAGACTCTAGTCTCATCTGAGGAAATTCCTCCTAGAAATTAATGAGATCAGAAAAAGAACCTGATGTCATACCAGACACAAGATATTCCTTATTTTTCTCTTGCTCTCTCGTGATCATACGCTGGTTCTTATTACGATAACTCGAGTACTAACCCCTGCAACGGATTACAAGCTTTCCTGCTGTCAGTCATTTGTCTTTAAGTCCCCTTGACCTTCCTTGTATGAAAAGATTCTCAAATATTTGAATTGCCATAAGCCACAAGAAAAAATCAGGCAAGAATGGTCAGAGGACCAGGGGTTTCCTGCCCTTCACATTAAATAACTAATGCAAAGATCTCAAAACTGCTGTGTGGCTTAAGTGGTATTGATTTAATTCTGTGTTGGGGGCAGGGTGTGATGGAGGACAGAGACACTGGGGTCTGGAAAAGAGACAGAATGTTGTCAGTATAATAAAGCCTAGTCAACAGAACTTTACTCTTTAAGTAAAACTATACTGTAATATTTCAGAGGAAGGGTGTCTACCAAAGTTAATATTGCATAATAAGCTTCTATCCTCTGGCTCTGTTCAAGTAAAAGTCTTAAACAAATGTTAAAGATAAATCTAGCAAATGGATCTTGCCTTAAACTAAATGTTAAATCAATACCATACTTTTAATATAAGAAGAGTATATTTTCTTTGCTGAATGCATTTTGCCTATTCTAACTCTTAAAATGAACATCTTAAATTACAATAAGATTTAAAAATCAGACCACTACGGCATACAGAATTCAATTCCACATAGCCAAGCTCATTCATTTTTCCTCTGGGTTTTGACTTCAAATTTGGGCTCCAATTTGTCTTACCTATTTTTATGGCTGCCTTCCTAGTGTGAGAATACCTTGGTCACTGGATATTTTATGTTATCTCCAACTTACTTGCTAAAAACACATTCACAATCACCTCTTCCTCCCTTCCTAGTCCTTCCCTGGCAGCTTCAGATATCCACTCTTTCATCCATGGCCCAGCTCTGCATACCTACTTCAGGTGTGTGTCCCAGTCATAAATATCTCAAAAAAAAAAAAAAAAACAAAAACAAAAACAAAAATAAAAACAAAAACAAAAAACCTCTCTCAAGTTTCTAATGTGAAATTACTTGACAATTGCCTTGAGGCTATCTAGTCATTTGGTTCACTTACTAATTTTGATTAAAAACAGAGAATGATTCAATTCAGAGCTATAGACTTCAGAACTTGTTTTACTCCTGGCTGTCTTCCACCTGCCCAGGTGTGGCTCGGCTGAAGCATGACCAGTCTGAGAGGGCACTTTGGTCCCTGAGTGCTGAGAAAGAACACACACTCACTCTCCAACATGCCACCTCTAGCCTGAGGTTCTTGCTGCTCCCCGACTGTCTGGACTCTGGATGGCTCCTTTTAACTCACAATCCACCTGGCCATCCCTCTTAGCCAGCTGTAAGGTTTCAACTCTTACTGACATATAGATCCAGGACACCTCTTCATTCTTCTCTGCCTTGAATAGATTTGAATTTCCCAGACTTGAATAAATTCAACTAATTTTCTGGGTCTAAAAGATCCCCTCCTATCTTGCTGCCAGTAGGAGGCAAAATGAAGGCAGGTAGATGGCCAGATTAGATGGCATCTGCCACTAAACCAGCAACACCCCCAGGCCACAGGGCTCCTGATTTGTGTTAGTTATCTCTCAGACACTAAGGACACGCACACAGTCTGGGGCCAGAAGACTACTTTAAAGTAATTCTTTTAATTTAAACACTACCTTGAAACACACACACACACACACACACACACACACACACACACACCCTAACTAGACCGTGACTTGCATCAGAGGTTATGTAAAATGAACAGCATCTCATCACCACGATGTTTCACTCACAAGCGCCCTACAAGATCTACCAAAGGAGCAGCACCATATCCAGGGAACAGGCCATGGCTTTCTCACAGTATATGATGCTCCAAGATCGTCTTACTTTCTTCAGAACCCAATTCAGGTTCTGGGACCTCATGTGACCCAAAGAATTCTATTGGCAAATTCAGGGTTATTTGCTTTACTAAACTATTTCTCTATTTTCCTCTCCCAGGGAACACCTTAAATACATTTTAATTTTTTTTTTTTAAGGTTTATTCATTTTTCAGAGACAGAACGTGAGCAGGGGAGGGGCAGAAAGAGAGCGAGATACAGAATCTGAAACAGGCTCCAGGCTCTGAGCTGTCAGCACAGAGCCCAACACGGGGCCCGAACTCACAGATGGTAAAATCATGTCCTGAACTGAAGTCAGATACCTAACCGACTGAGCCACCCAGGCATACTCCTTAAATACCTTTTAAATTCTTCTCTTTATGAAATATCTCTACTCATCCCTCCAACCAGAGGACCTGAGGTACGTCTCAGGTTTTGTGTAAGTAGACAAGGACAGTTAGCTCCTCTCCTGCTCTATTAGAATAAACTGGGACAGGAAAGTCTTTTGAAAATCAAAGATTTCACCAGTTAAATTGGTGAAACCTTTGGAAGGGCACTGTATTCCCATCTTTCCTTATTTAAAAGACACATACCCCTTGACTCAACAATCTCTCTTTCAGAAATCTATCCATACATGGTTACAGAAAAAAGATGTACAAAAATATTCAGTACAGTATTACAAAGCAAACAAACATGGAAAAAACCATCACCCTAGAAGGCACTTAAATTGTATATCAATAGGAGACTGGTTAAATAAATAATGGATATATATGTTTTGTGTAAAAAACATTTATGTAAAAATACATAAGAAACATTAACAGTGCTTATCTCTGGGTTAAAAATTCTAAGTTAGAACATTTTCCACCTTACGTCCTTTATGAGATTTTTCTCCTATAAACTTGCACTTTTTTAGAAGTTTATTTATTTTGAAAGAGTGAGAGCGAGAGAGCAGGGGAGGGGCAAAGAGAGAGGAAGAGAGAGAATCCCAAGCAGGCTCTGCACCGTCACCATGGAGCTGACACAGGGCTCGAACTCATGAACCATGAGATCATGACCTGCACCGAAATCAAGAGTGAGCGACCCAGGTGCCCCTAAACTTAACACTTTTTTAAGTAAGTTAAGCTAGTTAATAGGGGAGAAAAGCAAACCTTCATAAATTCAGGCTTACACCAAAGTTTTACTAAACTCTTCATTTTAACAATGTTATTCCATCTTTGTTAAACAGTAAATAGAACAAACAAGGCACAAAACTCTACAAAGCAGATACACATTAAAATGTGTTTGCTCCAGCAGCTAATGATTTCATCGTTCAAGTTTAGGAATTTTGTCTTAGAGTCTCAGAAGATCAGTTTTTTTTTTTCCTCAAGCACCTGCCGTATGAGTTACAGACCCTTTTTTAAACTAAATGGCTTGATTTAACCACAGAACTTGTGCTAAACATGTGTTTACACTTAAAATCAGTTTTACTCTGGAAATTGGGGTGAGACAGGGGAGAGAAGCCCACAATGTTTGTCAAACCTAAAAAGAGGGGCGCCTGAGTGGCTCAGTCCACAAAGCATTCGATTCTTGATTTCGGCTCAGGTGACAATCTCACAGTTCATGAGATCAAGCCCTGTGTCCCTGCATCCGGCTCTGTGCTGACAGCATGGAGCCTGCTTGGGATTCTCTCTCTGTCCCTCCCCTGCTCGCTTGCTCTCTCTCAAAATACAATTAAAAACAAAAACATGGGAATGCAAGCTGGTGCAGCCACTCTGGAAAACAGTATGGCAGTTCCTCAAGTAACAACAGAACTACCTTATGACCCAGCAATGGCACTACTAGGCATTTATCCACCGATACAGGTGTGCTGTCTCAAAGGGACACATGCACCCCCATGTTTATAGCAGCACTATCAACAATAGCCAAAGTATGGAAAGAGCCCAAATATGTCCATCAATGGGTGAATGGATAAAGAAGATGTGGTAAATATATATACAATGGAGTATTACTCGGCAATCAAAAAGAATGAAATCTTGCCATTTGCAACTACATGGATGGAACTGGAGGGTATTATGCTAAGTGAAATTAGAGAAAGACAAAAATCATATGACTTCACCCATATGAGGACTTTTAAGAGACAAAACAGATGAACATAAGGGAAGGGAAGCAAAAATAATATAAAAACAGAAAGGGGGACAAAACAGAAGAGACTCATAAATATGGAGAACAAACGGAGGGTTACTGGAGGGGTTGTGGGAGGGGGGATGAGCTAAATTGGTAAGGGGCACTGAGGCATCTACTCCTGAAATCATCGTTGCACTATATGCTAACTAATTTGGATGTAAATTTAAAAAAATAAAAAATTAAATTAAAAATAAATAAATAACAACAAAAAAACAAAAAACAAACCCGGGGCAGCTGGGTGGCTCAGTCAGTTAAGTGTCTGACTTTGGTTCAGTTCGTGAGTTCAAGCCCTGCATTGGGATCTGTGCTTTCAGCCAAGAGCCCCCTTCAATCCTGTCCCCCCCCTTCTCTCTCTCCCCTTCCCTTGCCTCACATGTGGCTCGCTCTCTCCCTCTCTCAAAAATAAACATTAAAAAAAATTTTTTTTAAAACCCTAAAAAGAAATACACGCACACCCTCAAATAAGGAAAAAAAAAAAAAAAAAAAAAAAAAAGACCGATGCCCAGGCCCTTTTATAGGACTCACAATATCTTTGGGTCTGGGAGTCCAATTTCTATATTTTTAACAAGTTCCCCAGGTAATTCCTATGATGGTGGTACTGTCTCGTGCACACTGGGTGTAACTATGCTTAGCAAACACTGTCTTATCCAATGGAAACAACACAGCATAGAGTCGAAAATTCTGTGAATTCTGCACAACTCCAAGATTTTAAAGCAAGTAACTTTTACAAAAAGCAATGTGGAGTTTGGAGAACCCTCCAAACCCTGCCATCAACCCACATCTTTGGGCTTATTTGTGGTTGTCATGGGCAACATGTGGAAGGGCTATCTTTGGGGCTAGGAGTGAGCTTGAGTAGTACAGACCAGTGTTTCTCAAATTATGGCCACAATCACCTGACTCCTGGGCCCCGCCTAGACCAATGGTGCAGGGGCAGAACCTGGGGGTCTGCATCCAACCGTCTCCTTTCTCCCTCCCATCTCCACCCACCTTCTTACAACCAAGTCAAGTTTCCTAACTACTTAGTCTGGTATTTCCTGAACATCTGATTGTAAGTCACCTTGGGCCCCTGCTATGCCAGCCCCACCCCAGACCTAGAGAATCAAAATCTCTAACAGAGGTTCCGTGTGTTAAACCAGGGCCCCAAGTTAATCCCATAAACAGGGAGGTTTGGGACACACAAATTCAGGTCAAACTCACCTGAAGATAAAGAAACCAAGGCCCAAGGAAGTTAAATAATTTCCCCAAAGACTTAACACCTGATTAATGATTGCCGGGACACCGAAAACCTGGTGAGCTCATTCTTTGCTCTTATACCAATACTATTATTAATGTTTATCATGAGTACCTGTGTGGTTTCTGATTCATCATGATGAGGCTGTAAGTAAGTGACTCATGAAGTCTGAACCCAGGGAGCATGTTGGAACATCTACCTGCTCTTTGGAGTTTTTCCACTTTCAATGTCAGGATGAGGAGAAATATAAACACAGCACATCTGATAAAAAAGCAAAGACAGTCCTACACATTCATAACCGGGGAAGAGGATTCGAAATTCTTGCTATTTCTTTGCCAAATATTAGAACCTTTAGCAAAAAGGTCTCTAACAAATTACAACACTTTCGGTCAGAACATCAGCCTGCACCTTGCTGTGGGAGAGCACAGAGGGCGTCTCCTACCGAGATTCTACAACCTTATCCTGGAACCCGTACCTCTACACCCATCAACGAGGAACAGGGATGGAAACAAGACCCCCAGCTTGGAATGCACACAGCAAGCTTTAATTCAGGGGGCGTTCAATCGAGTTATAATTGCCTCTAATTGGCCCTCCCACACAGTCTCACAATTTACAGCTGTAATCAGTTGCACAAAGAATGAGCTAAATTTCTTTTCTACCTTTGAAATCAGAATCCTCTCCGGTTAGGTTCTTACCATTACTGTTTTGATTTTTTTTTTTTAATATACCAAGATATAAAAAAGGATGAATGAAGATGCAGGCAGATCTTTTGGAAATAAGCACTGATCCCTATGACCTAATGATAACCCGGTGGGATTCAAATTTGCAACAGAGACTGATGCCAATTCGGGGAAACGTTTCGTTCCAGGGCACGCCATCCAAAAAAACACATTCATCTGGTCAGACATTTTCCATACTCTGATTTTTATCTTTCTTGGCATGCTCGACTCTTCTCTAATAAAGTCACAACCCTTTGTTGCCATGGAACCCAATCAGACATGGAGCCTGTTACTATGACTTCCCTGCAAGTCTAAAAAAAGACCCAGTGACCAAAAGAACAGCCCTTTCTTAAAAAAAGAAAAAAAGAAAAAAAAAAAGAAAGAAAGAAAGAAAGAGAGAAAGAAAGAAAGAAAGAAAAAAAATGTGTATTTCCAAGGCAAAGAAGCTCCAAAAAATGACCCAACCCTTTCATACCCATTGAAGTTTAAGATTTTATGCAGGCTAACTTGAACTCTTGAGCCAAAGCTCAGCCAGTGTTTTATAGAAAAATTTTCAGCTGGGTCATTCCATAGAAGACAATTTTATAAATAAGTACCTGGCAAAGAGGGTTAACTCTTCTTAGGATTTTTTTTTTTTTTTTAATTTCTAGGCAAGCTTCCTGAAATTTGAGTAGCTATTTAGCAAACATATGTCAATCAGCAGCAACCAAACTGCAATATTCATTTCCATCGATACTTAATTTTAGCCAAATGCTCATTATTTCTCTGTGAAGAAAAGATAAGCAAAACAGTACAATCGACCCTGTGTTCGGTCATATCTGGAGCTGGGCTAAACCTGTAGAGAAAAACATGAGACGAACAGCAGAGCCACTTATGGAAAGTGAATTAACATTTGCTGAGCGCGTACCAGGAGCCAGGCGCTTTTATGTCACCGTGGGAACGCTGCAGCAGAGGCACTTGGTATCTCTGTCTTACAGATAAGGTACCAAGGCTCGGGGAGCTTAATGGCTTGCTCCAGCTGCGATGCTCGAATAGTGTCTGCCTCCCAAAGCCAAAGCAAATCATTCATTAAACCAACATTTACTTTTGGCCTCACAGGTGCTATGCATTTTGTTAGGCTTCTTGTTCCTTACGAGGGAATCTGCAGGCTGTAAAGCTTGTCTGTAAAGAGGACATGGGAGTCTATGTGTAGTGTTTGGGCTGTACCCATTTACACTCCCCACCCTATCTGCCGGGCAGCAGCTAACCCTTGGGAGAATCAGGAGTAAATGCCCCGGCCAATGACATGTGATGACAAGGGGCCGGACACCTACTACAATCCCTCAAAAGGCTGGCTGCTGACGAAGCCTCCCCACCTTAGCTCTGCAGTGGGAAGGACCCTGACGCTCCAGGCGCCTGTTCTTGTGCAGTTTGAGCAAGGAAATACAAGCCGCACTATACACACTCACAACTATTCTATCCAACACTGGTTTGGGATGATCGGCTTTGACAAATGACTAGTAAAGAAGGAATAAGGAATGGCGGGGGGGGGGGGGGGGGGGCACCTGGCTGGCTTAGTCGGAAGAGCACGCAACTCTTGATTTCAGGGTTGTGAGTTCAAGCCCCACGTTGGGAGTAGAGCTTACTTTTCAAGAAGGAATATGTAAACGTATGGAAGTTAACTTAGAAGTTATATTATTAATTATACCAGCCTTTTCAGCTAGAGATATTTCACTTATTTCCTCATATAATGAATACAACTACTTTGATTAAAAGAAACTTCAAAGGGGCACGCCTGGGAGGCTCAGGGGGTTAAGCGGCTGACTTCAGCCCATGTCATGATCTCACAGTTCATGAGTTTGAGCCCCGCGTCCGGCTCTGTGCTGACAGCTTGGAGCCTGGAGCCTGCTTCAGACCCTGTGTCTCCCTCTCTCTCTCCCCCACCCCTCTCAAAAAAAAAAAAAAAAACATTAAAAATAAAACTTAAAGAAATTTCAAGGGTTGCCCGGGTGGCTCAGTCAGCTGAGCATCCGACTCTTGATTTCGGCTCAGGTCATGGTCTCTGGGTCTTAGGATAGAGCCCCGCATCAGGTGCGGCGCTGTGTGGAGCCTGCTTAAGATTCTCTCCCTCTGCCCCTCTCCCCTATTTGCTCTCGCTCTCAAATGAAATTAAAAAAAAGAAGAAAGAAAAATGAAATTTCAAGGACCAACACCACAGCACAGAGAGACACCACTTCACACCCACCAGAAAGACTATCATCAGAAGACTGGTTGTAAGCGGCACCGGTGAAGACGTGGAGAAGTCGGAGCCCTCGTGCACTGCCCATGCCATGTAAACCGGAGCGGCTGCTGGGGAAAAAACACTCTGGCGGTTCCTCAAAAGGTCAAGCACAGAACTACCACGTGAGCCAGCAAATCTACGCCTAGGTAGGTACCCGAGAGATAGGAAAGCATGTGTCCATGCAAAAACCTGCACACACATGTTTACGGCAACACTGATCCTAAGAGCCCGACACTGGAAACAACCAACCCAAATGTGTGTCAGCTGATGAGCGGATAAACAAAATGTATGGTGCAGCCACACGATGCAAGATCATTTCGCCACAGAATGAAACGAAGTGCGGACGGAAGCCACAACACAGACGAACCTTGGAAACTTGACGCCGACTGAAAGAAGGCAGACACAAAAGACCACACGACATCTGATTCCATTTACAGAAAGTGTCCACAACAGGCAAATCCAGAGAAACAGAAAGTAAATTAGGGCTGGCTTGGCCTGGGGGTTTGGGAGGGAGGAAATGGAAAGCGATTGCTAATGGGTAGAGAGTTTGTTTTGGGGGCAATGAAAATGTTGTGAAATTGATTGTGGTGGTGACTGCACAATTCTGCAAATATACTAAAAAACCATTAAGTCTACACTTTTAAATGAGTGAACTGTATGGTACGTGAATTATATCTCAATAAGGCTGTTATTTAAAAGAACAAAAAAGAGGGAAAAAAAAACAACCAGTTTTTTGTCTGTTCTGTTTTTGGTTATCCTATTAAGAAAAAGACCAATGCCTGGGTGGCTCAGTCGGTTAAGTGTCTGACTTCAGCTCAGGTCATGTTCTCACGGTTCATGAGTTCAAGCCCCACGTCAGGCTCTGTGTTGACAGCTCAGAGCCTGGAGTCTGCTTCAGATTCTGTGTCTCCCTCTCTCTGCTCCTCCCCTGCTTGCTCTCAGACCCTCGTGCTCTCAAAAATAAATAAACATTAAAATAGAAAAAAGAAAAGAAAATAGCCCAAATGTCAAGACCACCTGACAAAGAAAACAGCCCAAACAAGATGGCCTGACCTTGGACAAGCCTCTGGGGATTCTCTGTGCCTTGTTAAGGAAACAAGGCTCACACCTGCACCAGATGCTCTCTTTGAGGTAGAAAAACCACTTGGATGAAAACCTCTCAGTGTTCGAAAACAGGGGAATCAGACCCCATCTGACCCCCCAGGCCAGGACCTATCCTACTCTAGCCCTTGTCTGATTCTTACCTTCACCCCAGGATCCATTCTTCAACCAACTCCTGAGCACCTGCCATGTACAAGGCTTGATGCTAGACCATTTTCATAACCTCTAGTTCTAAGCCCACAACCCACAGGGGAGAGAAGTATCATTCCGATTCTACAGGCACAAAACAGACTCAGAAAGATTATGCAGTTGGCCAAGTGGCAGAGAGAGCTTTTGAACTCAGAATCAAAGCCTGGGCTGTTTCTCTTATTCCTACATCAGGGTTTTTCAAACTGGCTCCACAGGCATATTCTTGGAAGTTCCAGAGGTTTGCTACAGATGATTTTAAATGATGTATTTATTTAGATGGCAAAGAATATTAGTTTAACTGTATTTGGGGGATCCCAGAGATAACCAGCTGCTAACCAAGTACTACCCTGAGGTTCCAAGACCTTCCAGACTTCCACTCACACTGGGCCCGGGTATTAGTATTTCTTCAGTCAACAGGAAACGTGATGGCTGACTCCAGTTTCCTGGGACCGTACCACAAACTGGGTTACTTAACACTACAGAAACGTATTATCTCTCAGTTCTGGAAGCCTGAAATCAAGGTGCCAGCAAGGCCATGTTCCTTCTGAAGGTGCTGGGATTAAGGCGTCTCTCCCAGGCATCTCTCCCAGCTTCTGGCAGCCTCATCAGGCATTCCTTGGCCTGTAGACAAATCACACCAATCCTGTCAGTCCTCACATTGTAAGTACTTTCCCTGGGTCTTCACATCATCTTTCTTCTCTGCATGCCTGTCTCCAAATCCCCTCTTTTTGTAAGGACACCAGTCCTACTGGGTTACAGCCCACCCTGATGACCTCATTTGGACTTCACTACTTCTGTAAAGACCCTCTTTCCAAGCCAAGTCATACTCTGAGGTATTGGGAGTTAGGGCTTTTGTAAAGGGCAAACTCACTCCTGTGTCTGTCTCCTCTCACAGCTGGTCATCACACAATCCTCCAACACCCGCTGGGTGTCCTATAATTCAACTCAGTTCTGACACTACCGACAGACAGCATCAGATCACAGAGCTGAAGGGTCTGCAGCCCCCTATTTCAGTCACCAATCCTAGTCCAGGTTGTTACCTGTGCTTCTGACCCACCAGCTATAAACTGGAGGTTTCCATGACCCTCTCTCCGGAGTCTATTAATTTGCTAGAGTGGCTCACAGACTCAGGAAAACATTTACTTACTAGACTACCAGTTTATGATCAAAGGATGTATCTCCGGAATAGCCAAATGGAAGATATGCAAAGGTGCACGGAAAGTGTGCAGAGCTTCCACGCCCTCTCTGGGAGCCACTGTCCCTGAATCTCCACGTGGTCATCAACCCAGAAGCTCTCTGAACCACAACCTTCTGGGGTTTTATGGAGGCTTCATTATGAAGGCATTGATAGATTAAACCACCGGCCATTGGCGACTACATCAACCCAGGCCCCCTCCTCTCCTAGGAAGTGGAAGGTGGGACTGAAAATTCTAATCTTCAAATCAAGGTCTCTATTCTATTCTACCTGCCCCCCCCCCTCCCCAGCCCTATCCTCAGGGGCTTCCCAAAAGTAACCTAAATAACACAAATTCCAGTGCGGTTGAAAGGGGCTTGTTATATAAATAACAAAAGACACCCATTTCACTTTCATCATTACAATCACTTAGGAAATTCCCAAGGTTTTAGGAGCTTTGTCAGAAATGGAAACAAAGACCAAATACATACCTTTGCCCCTTGAACAACAGGAGTTGGAAGGACCCAGGTCCACCTACAGGTGGGTTTTTTTATAGTACAGTACTGTATATGTCTTTTCTCCTCATGATTTTCTTAGTAACTTTTTCTTTTCCCTAGCTTACTTTATGGTTAAGAATACAGTATATAATACACATAATCTACAAAATATGTGTTAATCGACCATTTAGGTTAGTGGTAACCCATCAACAGTAGGGTACTTGTAGTTTTTTTTGAGCGGGGGCAAAGTTACACACGGATTTTCCACTGTGTGAATGGGGGTGTCAGTGCCCCCAACCCTTCATTGTTCAAGGGTCAACTACTTCTTATTATAAATTACCATATCACAGACTTCAGCATATCTTTTTGAGGGGACACAATTCAACCCATAACCCTGACTTTAAGTATAAACGATGCAGCATATCCCGATGAAGGTCAAAGGGGGTCTCACAGTGAAAGGAGGTGTCATACCCAGAATTTTTCTAACAGGGAAGTTAACAGACTGAGCCTTCTCCATATTATAGAACAGGTAACAGAAGCATTCTAAACGCAAAAGAAAACCTGTCCTGTACTGATTTAGATTATCTGTATATTAAGCTAGTGTTAAATTGTTACTATCTTTGTATTTTATGTGCACTTGAAAATTTTCATGCTAAAATGTTAGGAAAAATTTCCTTAGACCATTGATGAAACCTGCCAATGACGTCTTTGTTCTTAAATTTTTTTTCTTACCGTTTATTTACTTTTGAGACAGAGACAGAGCATGAACGGGGGAGGGTCAGAGAGAGAGGGAGACACAGAATCTGAAACAGGCTCCAGGCTCTGAGCTGTCAGCACAGAGCCGACGCGGGGCTCGAACTCACAGACTGTGGGATTATGACCCGAGCTGAAGTGGATGCTTAAGGGACCGAGCCACCCAGGCAACCCATGAGGTCTTTATTCTTAAAGAACACCTAAGTAAAAACACCAATTAGCATCTCTGAACAAACACTTCTTTATAAGCCAAGAGCAGGGAAAAGATAAATTTTAAAACACAAAGATAAGTGTACATGTCTTCCTAATTAGACTTATTTAAATAACAAATATGGCCAATGCCTTAACTCATCATTTGAGGTCCTTAAACACTGAACTCCGAAAAAAATAAAGTCCCACCATCTGTTGGAATGTACGAACTCAAATATTACACTAATATCTACAGCATGGTTTGAGGAGTTGGGGTTTGGAGGCAACGGCCAAGAAAGAATTCTTGAGACAGCTTCGGGGCAAAAGGGTGGTTTTATTAAAACACAGGGGACAGGATCTATGGGCAGAAAGAGTTGCATTATAAGTGTGAGGAGTGATTACATAAGATTTTCTATCCTATGGAGGGGAGGGCGACGGGGTCCCAGAAAATTGTAATTGAATCTACAGGTTTCTGGAAAGTTTGGTTATTGATAAGATTGCTTTTTGCTTGTAAATCATTAAGACAGTTGCAAACTGAGGTGCTTGGGTGGCTTAGTCAGCTGAATGTCTGGCTTCGGCTCAGGTCACGAGCCCACGGTTCATGGGTTCAAGGCTGACAGCTCAGAGCCTAGAGCCTGTTTCAGATTCTGTGTCTCCCTCTCTGCTCCTCCCCACTCACACTGTCTGTCTGTCTGTCTCTCTCAATAATAAAAACATTGTAAAAAACCTTTTTGTAATAAATAAAAAAGTTAGTTGCAAGCTGATAGAAACACTCAGGTCCCACATGACTGTGATCTCCATGAGGTAACCACAAGTTTTTCCCTTTCCTTTGTTCTTGGGCAGCCAGGAGTGCCTGAGGAATGTCACACAGATCCCACCTGGGGGGAGGGGAGGGGAGGGGGCTGTTAGCTAGTGCTTTGCCTTCAGCTTGCCTTCTGCTCCCTCATTATCTATGCATGAAATTCCTTTTTTTTTTTTTTTTTGAGAGTGAGTGCACGTGAGTAGTGGTGGGAGAGGGAGAAAGAGAATCTTAAGCAGCCTCCACACTCAGAACGGACCCCAATGTGAGGCTCAATCCTACAACCCTGGGATGACATGACCTGAGCAGAAATCAAGAGTGGGACATTCATCAACTGAGCCACCCAGGTGCCGCTATGTATGAATTCTTAACTCATTCTTTTCTTCCTTGCTTCCTTCCATTTCTCTATCCATCCAAACACCTATTGTGCATTTTGTGCCAAGCACAGGAGCCACAGTCCCTGCCCACTTTCTGGTGGGGAGAGAAACAAGTCAACCACAAGTGACTAGAATATAAAGGCTCACGGCAGACTTGGGCACAGGCAGGGGGGCCGGCCCAGTGGGAGATGAGAAAGGGAGTCTGGGAAGACCCTTTCAGTATGTTATCTCAGAAGCCTTCCACACCCTTCTAAGGAAAGAATTCTCTTTCCTTTTTACGTGAGGAAATGATCTAAGATGAGCTCACAGTGTGTAAGAACTCAAAACCCAAAACCCTGGCCCATCCTCCCAGAGCCCTAGGACCACACCGCCCCTCAGAGCTCTAAGCACACCCTCAGAGGGCGGGGAAAATGCATTTAGAAGACCTGGCCCCTCCTCTCCTCACCTCCGCTGCTGCTAGCACCCTCCTCCCAGGCACCGTCACCACTCCCCACATGCGCCAGCTCATGCCCACCTTTAATCTGGACCCAAGGCAACCTTGGAAAGTATAAACTGGCCTCCCACTACCTCTTAGACCTTGTGTCCTCACTCTGCTCCTGCCACAAAGCCTCTGGGATATGCCTCGCACACAACAGGCATACTACTGTCTCAGGCAGTCTGTACTTGCTGTTCAGGCTCCCTGGATGGCTCTTCCCCTTAGATAGCTGCCCAGCTTACTTCCTCAGATCCTCCCTCACTGACCTCTCTGGGAAGAGCTTTCCTTGAGTTTCCTATTTAAAACGGATTCTTTCTATGGGCCTCCCCAGCCCCCTTTCCTTGGTTTGTCTGTGAACACTTATCACCATTTAACATATTATATGTTTTCCCTGTTGGTCTGGTCCGTCTACCTGGGCTTATCAGAATATAAGCTTGACGAGGGTGATTTCTGCTTTAGTTCCTGGGACGCCTGGCACATAGTAGGTGTTCAATATGTATTTGTTGACCTAGGCTGAAAGCAGGACGGTTACAAGCATGATTCATGCCCGGGCTGCTTATGCACGGGCTCTCCCACACACCACACTCCCGGCTTGGTGAGAGGCAGTAATGAGACAACTGGGCGGTACGGGGTGGGAAGAAGCCAGCCCAAGGTTTGCAAGGAAACTCATTTGTCTTGTTTTGTTTTTAATGTTTATTTTTGAGAGAGTGAGCAAGTGGTAAAGGGACAGAGAGAGAGGGGACAGAGGATCCGAAGGGGGCTCATGCTGACAGCACAGAGCCCAACACGGGGCTCGAACTCACGAACTACAAGATCGTGACCTGAGCTAAAGTCGGAGGCTTAACCCACTGAGCCACCCAGGCGCCCTGCAAGGGAACTCATTCTTAAACTCGATGCCACGAAAAGGTGCCTGAGTGACTCCTTCTCCATGCCACAAGCTGTGGAGATACAGGTACCATCAATCTTGATGCTACTGTCCAAGGAAGCACATTAGAACCAGTGGTCCCACAGCTGTCAATCTCAAGGTGTGGTCCCGGGTGACAGGGACTCAGACAAAGAAATGAGGGGAAGCGGAGAGAGGCCTACATTTTTGCCTTCTCTCAAAGTGCAAATCAACAACAACAAACAAACCTCTGTTAGGGCGCTCGAGAAAGTCCTTGCTTTTCCGAGCGGAGCTCTACCTGTTCACAGAAGGGGTATTTTCTTACACTGGCCTTTTGAGCCCTGGGTCTCTGAAAGCTCACCAGAGCTACTAAGAGAAAAGCACAAGGGTTCAATTCTCCAGAAACTTTTGGACAGCAAAGGGTGGACTCTGAACTTGCCTACATGGCGCCTGGCAGGAGTCAGACAGTCTAAGCAACTAAGCATCTGCTGAGTCTACAGGGTGACGGACGATGAAGCAGCAGCCACAACAGGATCGCACAGGGTCAAACGGCAAAAGCAGTCCGAGGACGACAAACGGAATACTCTTCCGTGGGGAGGACTGTGTGCCACAGAAAGCACTTCTGCCAGATTCCAAACTCATCCTCATTCTACTCCCCTGTGAAAAATCCTGGCTGTGTGCCGCAGACCGAGTGGGGGGCAGGAGTGGAAATGGGAGTGACACATAATAGTAACAGGAGATCCACAAGCACCTGACTTTGTAAGGTTCTATGTAAGGCACTAGGGTGCCATTCGGCTCTGAAATTCTACGAAAGAACTAAAGTCCCTGCAAGGCTGATTCTGAGAAGCAAATAAAATCCCACTGAAAAATGGTACTATAATTTCTCAAGTTTGCGTCAGTCTGTTCTCTTTAGTGAGAAAAAGGTGACTGGTTTAAGGTTACAAAGGCAACGTTCCACTATAAAAACCTGCTGGTTGCCATGACAATATCTCCGTTCCTCCCTTTCCTGCAGCATCCTTCTTCCATCTGAGTCAAATCAGAGCAGCTCTGTGACGCCCATGAGTTAATGTTTCCTCTGCACAAGGATATCACAGACGTGCATGGACACAAAACACGTACCAAAAGGCTAATCAGAGTTGAACTTGAAAATCTGTCCTCCTCTGCCAATAGTGTCCTACAAACAACTACCAGGGACGCCCCTGCAGCAGGGCATGAGAAGGGAGGGTGGCCCAGAAAGGCTTAGCAGCGGACACCCACTCTTTTCTTTGGGGTGGGCTCTGGGTCAGTCCTTCCCAGAAGGGTCCACGTGAGGCCAAGGCTCCCTAGAGCACCATCATTATTCGTCTGCAGGCCGTCCTCCCCAGCCTGCGCTCTTTGTGAGCACTGCCCACGTCTGATTCACCTCAGGGCCTAGAGGAGCACTGGGTACAAAATGGAGCACTCAGGACAAGAAGGGGGCTTTGGGATAAAGCAGATGCACCTTACATTTTGTGGTAAGATCTGGAGTTTGGGTCTACCCTGCTTCAAACAGGCCCTGTGGGAGAAAAAAGCCAGAGGAGAATTCTAGATCCACGCTCTAGGGTGCGAAGCTTGGGATATCAACAGCGCAGCCCTGGTCTTGGTTTCCACCACTGCAGTCATGAGTCTTGACCGCTGAGCCTTCCCCAGATCCAGGGCAAAACAAAGAGAAAATCAGAAAGTTATGGCCAATAACGTGATTTATCGTCTCGTGATAAAGGTTTTCATCCCGTAGCTACATTCACTGCAAAAATGTTTGCTTTAGAAAAGCTATGAAAATACGGGAAAGCCAGAGGAAAGAAAATAGAGCACCCATCATTTTACTACCCAGAGGTGACCAGTAGTCTGCACTTGGGTGTCTGTATCACCGTCCCCGCTGATGTGGAAGCAGGTCACCTAGTGGTCAGGAACGAAGGCTCTGGAATGCAAACCAAGCTGGGTTCAAGTCCCACACTTCTTGTATGACCCTGCACAAGTCATTTACCTGTTTGGGCTTCCATTCTCCAACCATAGAATGAGGACAACTCCCATTCGGCACTGTCATAAGAACTGTTTTAACCCGTGTAAAGCCTGTCATGGTGCTGGCAGAACTTACTTATGCTCGCTCTACTAATATCCTATTTGTACATGCCACTTCATAAACAAAAACGACTGTCTTCTGTGCAAATAGTTTGTAAACCCTTTCAATCGACACAAAAGCACAACCCACTGACATGTCAATACATACACTTCTATAAACTGATGATTTTAATTCTGCAACAAGAGCTTACATGAGACCAGTGGTTCTTCATCTTTTTTACAGGTCACCTGCCACTGACAATCATTCCAAAGAAAGTTGTGGAACTTCTCCCTAAGAAATACGTACAAATAGGGGCGCCTGGGTGGCGCAGTCGGTTAAGCGTCCGACTTCAGCCAGGTCACGATCTCGCGGTCCGTGAGTTCGAGCCCCGCATCGGGCTCTGGGCTGATGGCTCAGAGCCTGGAGCCTGTTTCCGATTCTGTGTCTCCCTCTCTCTCTGCCCCTCCCCCGTTCATACTCTGTCTCTCTCTGTCCCAAAAATAAATAAACGTTGGAAAAAAAGAAAATTAAAAAAAAAAAAAGAAATACGTACAAATATACAAAGACCACAGAGCCTAGGCTAAGACACAGAACAGCGGCCCCGATTTCATGCACATTTAATTTAATATTCTGAAGTAATGAAACATTCAAAAGGTAACAGGATTACAAATTAATGTACTGTGGAAATGGATGCTCTAAACGTTTCATACTGTGGTAGTGACATGAGAAGAACATAAATTCACTCACATGAGAGGCACAGGATTTAAGTCATTTTTCCTCTCTGTTCATACATGCATACTTCAGTACTCCTAAAAATATACTGATTCTACTTATCACTAAAGGGGAATAAAGCACTAACACAGGCAACATGAAAGAATCTTTTTTTTAAGTTTATTTACTTATTTTTGAAAGAGAGAGCAAGTGAGCACAAGCAGGGGAGGGGCAGAGAGAGGGAAACAGAGAATCCCAAGCAGGCTCTGTGCTGTCAGTGCACAGCCCGAGGTGGGGCTCGATCCCACATACCTTGAGATCATGACCTAAACTAAAATCAGGAGTCTGATGTTCAACAGACTGAGCCACCCAAGCACCCTGCCATATGAAGGAATCTTAAAAGGATTATCCTTAAGTGAGGGGCGCCTGGGTAGGTCAGTTAAGCGTCTGATTGGCTCAGGTCAAAATATCACACTTCATGTGTTCGAGCTCCACAATGGGCTCCACGCTGACAGTGCAGAGCCTGTTTGGAATTCTCTGTCTCTCTCTCCCTCTCTCTCTCTCTCTCTGCCCCTCCCCTGCTTGTGCTCTCGCTCTCAAAAGAAAGAAAGAAAGAAAAAAAAAAAAAAAAGAAAGCATTATGCTAAGTGAAAGAAGCCACGCTCAGAAAGGCTATATACTGATTCCATTTATAGTGCACTCTGGAAAAGAAAAAAAAATCACAAGAATAGAAATCAGACCAATGGCTGCTGGGGCTGGGGACAGCAGAGAAGATGGTCTAAAAGAACAAAAAGGAATTTTCTGGGGTGAGAGAAATATACTGTATCTTAACTGGATGGTGATTACAAGACTGTGCTTGTCATAATTCACGTAACTGGACACGTAAAGGGGGAGATTTACCGTATGTAAATAATATCTCAAAAAATAAGACATTGACACATTAATTTTTCTAGACATTAACAAGAAAGGCTAAATTCTTGACAACGTCTGAAAAACTGCCTACCAGCAAATTCAAAATAACTTTATATTTCCTTTCAGGCAAAGTTAAAATGCACACAAACTTGAAACAAATACTACTTAACACCTACACAAAATCTAGCATCATTATGAAAATTTCCTGTGAGAGATATTAAAACAGGGCTTTAACAAATCACTCTTATAAGTACAAGTGCTTGACAAAGCTACTTAAGAACAGATGGTAAAGTTGAAGATACTCTTTTTCCTCTGCCCCAGTGCTGTCACTTCTAGGCAGCTTCCCCAGAGAGACTCTCCCACAGTATACAGACCTCTGAATCAAGCTACCTGTCCACCATGAGGAGAATGGCTATACACATTTTGGTTTATTCATATACTGAAATAATGTACAGCAGTTAAAAAAAAAAAAAAAGGGGGGGCGCCTGGGTGGCGCAGTCGGTTAAGCGTCCGACTTCAGCCAGGTCACGATCTCGCGGTCCGTGAGTTCGAGCCCCGTGTCAGGCTCTGGGCTGATGGCTCAGGGCCTGGAGCCGGTTTCCGATTCTGTGTCTCCCTCTCTCTCTGACCCTCCCCCGTTCATGCTCTGTCTCTCTCTGTCCCAAAAATAAATAAATGTTGAAAAAAAAAAAATTAAAAAAAAAAAAAAAAAAAAAGGGAATGAAGCAGGACAAATTTTAAAAACACCATGCTGGGGGGAGCCTGGCTGGCTCAGTCAGAAGAACATGCAACTCGTGATCTTGGGGTGGTGAGTTCGAGTCCTACCATGGGTATAAAGATTACTTAAATAGAACTTCAAAAAAAAAAAAAAAAGGCTAACCCCCCCCACACAAAAAAAATAAAAATAGGAAGTGAAAATAAAATAGCAAGTTACAAAAGAGATATCATGTGTATAAATATTTAATACAAGAAACAATATTACATATTGCTTATGGGTTCATTCAATGCATAAAAGTTTGCAAAGGAATGAAGCACAACAGTGTCAGGTTATGGAGACCGCTGAGGACACTGGAAGGGAGAACAGTATCTGGGGCCATTTATTTCTTAACAAGTGGCAGCAATTGGATGCAAACATGGCAAAATGTTACCATCTGTTAAATCTAGGACACAGGTAGAGGGGCATCATATTTTTAAAACTGTTTCATGTCTGACTCATTTACTAATTAAAAATATATCTGTCTACTATATAACCAGAACTATGTGGTTAATGATTTGATACGGGTTTTCCTCATGCTCAGAACATCCTCCCCTGTGTGGATCTGGTTTACTTTTTAAATATGGCATAAGCTGAGGTTTCTGATGGGCCATTTCATTACCTTATAACCTGAGAATCTGATGTCACTGCATTTACTTCCAGAGAACATACCCAAGCAAGCGTAAACTTAAGAAAATGAAAATCCACCAAGAATTTAATAAGCTAGCTGCCCCAGACAAACATCCAGGCTCATTTTAGGCTATTGGGTAAATAAACTAAGGAACAAATATTTTATTTCAGTTTTTTTAATGTTTATTTATTTTGAGAGAGACAGCATGAGCAGGGGAAGGTCAGAAAGAAGAGAGAAAGAATCCAAAGCAGGCCCTGCACTGTCAGCATGGAGCCCAACATGGGACTTTATCTTACAAACCTTGAGATCATGACCTGAGCCGCAATCAAGGGCTGGCCACTTAACCGACTGAGCCATCCAGGCTCCCTGGAACAAATATTTTAAAGAATTATTTACTAACAAAGAAACTGTGATTTCTGAAATGTCCAAAGTACCAGAAAAAATAATCTCTGTAGATGGATTTAGAGTCTCTGTCTTTCAACAATATGTGTATTATTTAGCAAATCTGTTACTGTTAAAATTACCCCAAATGTACAACAAATTACTTCAAAACAGAAGGTTGAGAAGTTATCAACATTTAAAGATAGCCACGTAAAACAAAACCATTTCATTCATTTCCTATTTGCCCAAAGAAATAAAAGCTCCCAACAACGTCTGCTGGAGTGGGGCTCAGTTTGCAAAACTGTCCTCAAACAGCAACAAGGCTGAAGAGCTCTCATTCTGACTCTAAGACTTCCTTTAAAAATAAGATCTTATGGGGCACCTGCGTGGCTCAGTCCGTTAAGCCTCTGACGCTCAATTTTGGCTCAGGTCATGATCTCACAGTTCATGGGTTCAAGCCCTGAAATTAGGCTCTGTGCTAACAGCGTGTGTGTGCACACGCTCTCTCTCAAAATAAATAAAAATAAACTTAAAAAAAAAAAATCTTAGGGGCACTTGGTTGGCTCAGTCGATAGAGCACGTGGCTCTTGATCTCAGGGTTGTGAGTTCAAGCCCCATGTTGAGTGAAGAGTTTATTAATAAACAAAAAATAATCTTTTATTTAAAATTTTTAATGTTTATTTATTCTTGAGAGACAGAGAGACAGAGCATGACCAAGGGAGGGGCAGAGAAGGAGACACAGAATCTAAAGCAGGCTCCAGGCTCTGAGCTGTCAGCACAGGGCTCGATGTGGGGCTCAAACCCACAAACCATGAGATTATGATCTGAGCTGAAGTCAGATGCTTAACCGTCTGAGCCACCCAGGTGCTCCAAACAAAAAAAAAATTTAAATAAAAATAAAAATAAAAATGAGAGCTTAATTTGAGCCCTCAGTAGATAAAAAACTTTCTTGCCATCAGATCATTGTTAGTCAAATTTCTCAATGGTAGGATTTAATGTGCTCCCACTCACCAAATAACAGAGCATTTCTGAGGGCTGAAAACAGACCAAGATTGGGTAGAAGAGCCTTTGGGGCTTCAAGGTGGTCACAGGACATAAATGAATGAAAGAAGACTCTTGCTTCAGGGCACCTAAGTGGCTCAGTCGTTTATGTGTCCAATTTCGGTTGGGGTCATGATCTCATGGTTCATGAGTTCGGGCCCTACATCAGGCTCACTGCTGTGAGCGCAGAGCCTGCTTGGGACCCTCTGTTCCCCTCTCTCTGCCCCTCCCCTGCTCGCTCGCTCTCAAAAATAAAAAAACATTAAAAAAAAGAAGATGATTACCCAACAGATGCCAATTCAGTGAGTAGCTCTAAATTGCTCAGTATAGGAGGTAAACTTTGGCTGGCTTCATACAACAAATATTACTTGGTAATTGCTTAAAGTCAGGAGGCTTTTATAAACATGATGCCTTTCTCAAACGAAAGCACACATGATGAAGGCATATTCATTCCACCATTAATATGCTCTTGGGTCAGGTTATGAAATGGTAAGTGTTAGTTTCTGGACACACACAACAGTTTTAACCTCCTTCCGTGTCGTATGTGAAGATGACAAGGCAGGTGAACCTCTCAATAATTAACATACGTGCACAAAACAACCCCTAAATACCTAGTGATATTTAGCAAGCCACAGGGGTAACTTACAAACAAGGATAATCAAGCCAAATAAAGGAACAGCTTGGGGCACCTGGGTGGCTCAGCTGGTTAAGCGTCCAACTCTTGGTTTCAGCTCAGGTCATGATCTCGAGGTCCACGATGACAGCTCAGAGCCTGCTTGTGATTCTCTGACTCCCTCTCTCTCTCTGCCCCTCCCCTGCTCGCTCTCTCAAAACAATAAACTTGGGGCGTCTGGGTGGCTCAGGTCATGATCTCCCGGTTCGTGAGTTCGAGCCCACATCAGGCTCCACATTGATGGCATGAAGCGTGCTTGGGATTCTCTCTCTGCCCTTTCCACACACACACTCTCTCTCTCAAAATAAATAAATAAACTTAAATAAACAAATAAACTTTTAAAAAAGCTGGGTACAAACTCTTCTTAAATTCATTATCCTAACATGAGTGACAAATGAACTTAAATGTCCTAGTACGAGGATAGCGCAAGGGCACCCGTGTTTACAAAGAGGAGGGCAGGCCTGAAAGAGGCCTGCTGCCCCACAGAGCACGAAGCTGGGCCGAGTCCCTGCCCTTCCATCTCTCCAGCTGGGATGGGCAGCTACAGGTGAGGAGGGCAGCGAAGCTGGTGTAGGAAGCAACAATACACATTCTTCATACTGTAACAGTATGGAGTGGAAGGTCAGGATTCTACAGTAAATAGAACCTGTTGAGAGGCATTATCTAGTTGGAGAGAGAAAGCTGAAAGCAAATGTTTTAAAAAAACAACAAACTTCACCATCTCTTCCCCTCCACCTTTTGGTCTTTCCTTACTACAAATGGCACTAGAATCATGTCTGTTTGAAAGTTTCTTAAATGAACGAGCCAGAGTTTTCAAAATGCTCATTTCCAATCCTGGTTTGAGCAGGGAAGGGGATATCAATCCAGAAAAAATGTACCAAAATTATAAACTTTGATTCACTAGTCTTTTTAAAAAAGTTTTAAAACCCAGAGAAAAAGTAGAAATTTTTAAAAATAAAACTACAGATGTGGACAGCAGTATATTTTAAATATATTTTGCAGGTAACTATGCAAAAAATGATAGAGGAATAACTGTCACTTATGTATAGACTTGTTAAAGGGAAAACAAATTCTAAATGGGCCAAAGATTAGGGCACCTGGCTGACGCAGCACAGCATGCAACCTTTGATGGTGAGGTCATGAGTCCAAGTCTCATGTTGGGGACAGAGTTTACTTAAATTGTAAAAAATTGGCTAAAGACAAAATTTATAAAAATAATCATAAATAAAATGTCTTAGAAGAACACGGTGTTTGGGTTTTTAAAAGAATCTTAAAGGCCACTGTAAGAATGATACAAATCCTACAAGCCCTCAAATTTTTATATTTCTTTATGGCAAGGTCTGGTTAATATTCATTGTTTGCTACATGCCAGGCTCTATGCTCAGCACACACACAATATATTGTTGAAACAGTGTAGTAGGTAGAATCCTAAGATGGTCCCCAAGATTCCCACCTGCTGGTACCCATAACCTATATGATACCCTTCCCTTGTGTGTGAGCAAGACTTGTGACTACGAGGAGGCTTCACTCCCAAGATTAGGTTACATTATACAGCAAACACGAAAATATTTTGCAGATGTAATTAAGGTTCCTAATCAGCTGACTTTGGTTAATCAAAAGGTGGATTATCTGGGTATACTTGGCCGAATCAGGTAAACCCTTTAAGAGAGGGTCTAGAGGAAGAGACAAAATGCAAGAGAGTTGTTCCATTGGTCTTGAAAAAACAAACTACCACATTATGAGAGGGCCAAGTGGCAGGGACGAGTGGGCAGCTTCTGGGGCTGAGGGCCACAGTCTTATAGCTGCAAGGATGTTAATTCAGTAAATAATCAGTGAGACTACGGACTAGACTGCAGTCCTGGCTGACACCTTGATTTTAGCCTGATGGAAGTCTGAGCAGTGGATGCATACAGCAAACACTGAATAAATATGAACCAGACCTTATCATGAACAACGTGGAGGATGCGGATAGGCTGCACCTGCCTTCCTGGTCCACGGAAACTGTGACATGGTCATAGGTTTTTAGTTTACTAATCTATAGTAATCTGTTACACAATAGTAGAAAATAGAGTCAGGAATGACAAACTGGAGAAGATATGTGGACAAAACAACTTATTTAAGGAGTAAAAAAAACTTCTGCAGAACAATTTAAAAGATTAATAACCCAGTAGATAAAAGGCCAGAATTTATTAACAGTTCACAGCCCAATGATGAAATATGCAAAAATATGATCAACCTTTTGTACTAAGTTCCATAAGATGTAGCCACTGGGAGAATCTGGGGGAGGGATACATCCCTATACTATTTTTTTGCAACTTCCTGGGGGTCTCTCATTATTCCAAAATAAAAAATGTTTAAATATGACCCACCTAATTTTATCAGGAAAAATATAAATTAAAACGAGCTACCAGTTTTCATGCAGCAGTCGGGATCAAAACATTTTAGAATACACTGTGTCAGAAAGTTTTGAGTTAAGGCATGCTCATACACTGAAGGGTATACAAACTCTTATCAGTTCCATTCACTGCTGTACCCCTAGCTCCTAGCGTGTGACAAAGGAGGTACAGTGTTCAATTCGGCAGTATCATAATTTAAAATACATATACTCTGGGGGGCCTGGGTGGCTCATTCGGTTAAGCATCCAACTTCAGCTCGGGTCATGATCTCAGTTTGTGGGTTCGAGCCCCGCATTGGGCTCTGTGCTGACAGCTCAGAGTCTGGAACCTGCTGCGGATTCTGTGTCTCCCTCTCTCTCTCTGCACCTCCCCCGCTCATGCTCTCTCTCTCTCTCGCTCAAAAATAAAACATTAAAAAAATTTTTTTTTTTTTAAATACATACACTCTTTGCTGAGCAATTCCACTTTTAACAATTTAGCCTATGGGCACCTGGGTGGCTCAGTCGGTTAAGTGTCCCACCCTTGATCTCGGCTCAAGTGATGATCTCACAGTTTGTGAGTTCAAGCCCTATGTCAGGCTCTGTGCTGACAGCTCAGAGCCTGGAATCTGTGTCTCCCTCTTTCTCTGCCCCTCCACCACTCACACTCTGTCTCTCTCAAAAAAAAAAAAAAAAAAAAACATTAAAAAAAATTTGTTCTAAAGAAAAAAGAATTTAGCTTAACTAATATATTCTTCATATGTGCACAAGGAGCATGTCCAAGGACAGGCAAGGTAGTCCGGAAGCAATGTACGTGTCCTTCAACAAGGTGGTCATATTAAATAGATTATGGAATACCCATCAACTGGAATCCTGTCAGCAATTAAAATAAGGTAGATTGACCTGCACTGATCTGGCTCAAGAGTAGAGTATCTTTTCCAGCTTCTCAAGTCCCATAGTGCAATTTTGCAACATACCCACATTCACGCATTCATTCCATCAGTATTTACAAAGCCCCAACCGCGTACCGAGATCCACGTGTAGATAAAAAGAACACGACCATCCCATGTGAAAGGACGGAGCAGGTGTCCACAGGCACAGAGGGGAGCCATGGGAGCCCACAAAGAAGGATGCCAGAGTTCCAAGGGCTGAGAGCGGAAGAAAGACAAAGATCAGATGAGAGACTCTGGGCGGCAGGGGAAGAAACTGGCATTCTGTCCTCTTGAAGGATTTAAAGGAAGGATTCACAAGACACCTTGCAAAGCATACGTTGACGGTTTCAAAAGCAAACAAAACCAAAAGGAGTGGTCCAGTTCTGAAGAAGTTATAATCTAGAGACCATCTCTGATGTCAACAGAGGTGTCTTAGAGTATCTCAACTTGAGCGCCTGAGGTAAGCTGAGTCACTCGGGCGCACCTGTTCAGCTCATGCCTGAAGATGTGCTAATTCCTATAAAACATGAGGACTGCGTGAAGTCCTCTTCAACCATGCCATCTTGTGGGGTGGATTCAAAGGAGACACTTCAGACACTGTCCTCATCGGGAGAAATATTTACAAGTGGCCCTCTCAAGCGTCTGCACCTGCTTCACTCCACATGTTCCACTGACTAGCTCTGCGCCCAACAGTGAAGAACTGAATCAAAGCAGCAAACTATTAAGCTCCGTTTCTTCAATCTTCCTCTCAGCCTTCTGTGCTTATGGTTGAAGCTTTCAAGCACTTTGCCTGATGCCAATACGCAGCCCGAACAGCTCTTACTGAATGGGCCTCATATTTTCAGATAAATTAAAACCTATGCCAACTAGAGAGTCAGTCTCAAATACAGGCCACCTGTTCCAATTAGTGAGATTAAAATAGTACACCACTGACTATCTGAGATCGAGTTCCACGCCTTCTGGATGATCACAGTATCTTTACAAAGACAGAAAAAAGGGACTTTTGGCCCCAACACAGTTGCACGCACTGGAGTAAATATGCTGAGGTGCTAAAGCAGAGCTTTCACTGAGGGCTTACTTTATTTTTGGACAAGCACTTGTATCAAAATTCCCATGGAAGGCTGCAGCTCAAGGCACCATTTAATTTCCTTACAACAAGCCTACATACGCATCTTAATTAAATTCAAGTTTACTTCAGAAAAACAGAGAGCTTAAATTTCATTTCCACCCACTTTCTGTCCTTGCCTGAAATTCCCAGAGTCCTGATTTTCTGACATTCCACTCTTTAGCCTAAGGCCTTCTGTGGCCCCTCAGTTTCTCTCAGGTCGTCAGAAGATGAGACATCTGGCTTGGAACAGGTACGTCTTTCATTTTTCCAACCTCTTCCAAGTATTCCCACCCAGACAAGGCTGCCTTCAAATCACTAGAGTGGGTTTCTGTTCACCTCCAAACACTCAAATTTTCACCAGCCATGAAAAAATGTTTCTAAGCATCTTCTAAGTCGTGGGTCTAAAAGAAGTATTTCTAAAAGAATGAGAAGAGATGATACATTAAGACCAGTGTTTTCCAAAAGGATTCTGAATTATTTTAGGTGGCATGAAAAGAAAGCAGTAACACAGAATCACAGTGAGCCAGTAACTTCCTTGAAAACAACCCTCAAGGCCATGCAGGTGATTCCTCCAGGAGAAAGTCTCTGTTGAGTGCTAACAGCGCTCTACGAAAGCTCCAGCATTTGCTAATCTTCTTAATCTCAAACTGCAGGCCTTGGGGGCTCAGACAATATTTAGCTAAAATAGGAACACTGATACTTTAAAAATAAAAAAGTTTGAAGGAGTGAATGGATATGGAAATATTAAGTAAGTAATAGTACAGGTGGTACAAAGCTCTGTGTAGGTGTGGGAATGACTGAGGTTTGGGGAACTCTGTGGCAGACAACGAGTGACTCAATGTCAGAACAATAAACGCCGCGAGGGGTTTCCTAACACCACTTCTCCTGGTTGTTCACATGCCTGGTAAGTGGAGGGCGGACATTCAGGTTTGACTCCATAGTCCATCTTAACCCTTCACTCATCTTCAAATCCTGAAGTAAACTAAGAAAGTGATGCCGGGGATCAAGAGAAAACAGTGGTTGAGAAAACCTAAGAAGTAAACCACTGGATGTGGGGGGTAAGGGGAGGGGCTGAGGGAGCTCCCAAACATCGGGTTTGGGAATACACTGCACAGGGAAAGTATTATCCAGGTGGGGGGACTTGGGAGAATGAATGAAATCAGACACATAGACTTTGAGGTGCCTGTGGAACATCCAAATGGTAACGTCTTCTATTATGTGAAGCCACACCTTACTTCCTGGCCGTGGAAGGCAGAATTCACATAGTTTCCCTTGGGGGAGGCGCTTCTCTGAGGACCGGCAATGTGCCCGACCGACTCTGCCCCTGTCTTCCTCCCAGTGTGGGGGCAGATGATTGTTTCTTTGGCTAAGAACCAGATGATGTTTCTGGTTTGTTTAGGGGCTATGTTGCATGAAAATTACGTATGCTAAAAACACCTGGTGCTGGAAGATGCCCTCAATTAGAGTCTCACAGGAACAGAAAGCTTCGGAGGTCTGCATTCTAAGTTAAATGTATATATAATGTGCTCCGTGACTTACACATCTGGCACATGTGTTTTCCCCAATATCCTATCCCAACAGTGGAAGGTAAAGACAAAGATGAATTCATTTTGCAAAACTTCATTTTTGGGGTGGATGGAGGGGAAACGACAATAAAATCAGAAAAGGTCATTTTTTTTTTTTTTTTTTTTAAAGGAAATTCTTTCAACGTTTATTTATTTTTGGGACAGAGAGAGACAGAGCATGAACGGGGGAGGGGCAGAGAGAGAGGGAGACACAGAATCGGAAACAGGCTCCAGGCTCCGAGCCATCAGCCCAGAGACCGACGCGGGGCTCAAACTCACGGACTGCGAGATCGTGACCTGGCTGAAGTCGGACGCTTAACCGACTGCGCCACCCAGGCGCCCCAGAAAAGGTCATTTTTAAAAGTGCAGCTACACAGTCTGATGTATGAAATGTATGAAATGTCACACCCTCCTCATCCTAGTCCCACCAAAAATTTCCAGGGGCACCTAGGTGTCTAAGTTGGTTAAGCACCGGACTGTGGCTCAGGTCATGACGTCACGGTTCATGAGTTCAAGCCCCATATCAGGCTCTGTGTTCAGAGCCTGGAGCCTGCTTTGGATTCTGTGTCTCCCTTTCTCTCTGCCCCTCCCCCGCTCGCTCTCACGCTCTCAAAAATAAATATTTTTAAAAAATGTTTTAATAAAAAAAATCTACAAGTTCATGAAGATGATGGCCTAACACTAAATCATCCAAATTCACTTTTTTTCCACCTAGAAAACTCACAAAATGTAAAATCTGTTCAATTAAATCTCTACTGAAAATAATTCCAAATTTCTCCATCTACTTAAATTTCAAGATATTTATCCCATATAACTTAGCAATTAGCTTGGTATCTAAAAATATTTAAAGCAGTTTTCTATTAAGGAATTCTCTTTTTTTTTTTAATTTTTTTTTTTTCAACATTTATTTATTTTTGGGACAGAGAGAGACAGAGCATGAACGGGGGAGGGGCAGAGAGAGAGGGAGACACAGAATCGGAAACAGGCTCCAGGCTCTGAGCCATCAGCCCAGAGCCCGATGCGGGGCTCGAACTCACGGACCGCGAGATCGTGACCTGGCTGAAGTCGGACGCTTAACCGACTGCGCCACCCAGGCGCCCCAGGAATTCTCTTAAGACAGAGACTGGTATAAGGGTTAGTCCTAGTCAGCCAGCATTAGTTACGTGGTTTGACTGGTTACAGTCTGGCTGCTGTCCCTTTTCTACTCCCACAAAGGGAAAGCTCTGGAGTTCATGACTAAATCCCCTTCCAGTTCTAACAGGTTAAAACCTTTGGGTCTACTTTCCAATACTCTGCCTCACATAGTGAGAAGCATATGCCATCAGTCCAGAGAAGCTAAAGTTCTACTGGGAGATCTGCAGAGGCCAGATTGTGACCAGACTGTCACAAGAAGAACCGCCCTTATTATATCCTTCAATTGCTCACGTTCTGGAGACCAAACACCAGGCTAGAAGATGGTTCTTTACTGATAATCATTTTAAATTTTTTTAGGTTTGTTTGTTTATTCACTTATTGAGAGAGAGAGAGAGAGAGAGAGCACACAAGTGGGGTGGGGGCAGAGACAGAGGGAGAGAGAGAATTCCAAGCAGGTCCAGCACTGTCCGCGCAGAGGCTGACATGGAGCTCAAACTCATGAACCACGAGAGTATGACCTGAGCCAGAGTCAGACCCCTAACTGACTGAGCCACCCACGCGCCCCTTTTTCCTGATGTTGTTAAATCATGAGCTTATTTAACAGCCTTTAAGACTTCTCCAAAATAGTGGCAAAAATCTTGTACTGGAAGCATCATAAAAAGTTCATAAATTATCACTCTATACCATTCATTCAACAAAAGTTTACCAGGCACATAAGACTATATACACCAAAGACTGGCAAAGTGCTGTGTCATAAGAATCCCAAACACAATTTGGCTAGGCACCCTGCAGAAGTTGAACACGACCGTCTTCACAAGGACTGGACAGGTTTACTGAGACTGAGCTGCTTTCCAGTATTCATCTGAGACAGAAGACGGGAAGTGGTTAAAATGCAAGTTCTGCAATTAGATCTGGATTCACCAAATCTTAGCTCTACCATTTCCAAACCGCCATGAGACTCTGGACAGATCATTTAAACTGCCCAGGCCTCAACTTCTTCACCTGTAAAATGGAACTATAAATAAGCTTTGTGAGGATTAAGGAGACAGTGCATTCGAAGTGCTTAACACTGTGGCTGGTATACAATAAGGAATTGGCACATGCTGGCTGTTAACATTGTTCCTGCACTTTTCATTTATGTTCTTTTTGCCTCCTTACAGAGGAATAATCAACAAATACACCGTTTTCCTTCGGTAGCACCCCCCTTTCCCCAATCCAATGGAAGCAGTTGGATCACGCACAGATCATATATCCTGATGTTCCTTTTCCAAGGAATGTAAAGTCCTCATTCTGATTCACAGTAGAGTGATTCATGGTTCTCTTCCTTCTCTCTCACCAACCCCCTCCACTAACAACTTAAAAATGCAATAAGGAAACAGCAGGGCTGAATGCTGCAGCCTGTCCTAAGTCAAGACATGGGCAATTTCCATCCAGAAAGATCAGGTTGGTTTCTGACCTTAAGAGCAGCCCTGGAAATTCAGGCAGTGGCTCTGAAGCAAAACACATCTTGCCATCCAACTTGGGAGCAGCTGTCTTGGTATTCGACAGCGGATGTGACAAGCGGGTGTGCTGGTGGCTGGCAGTTTGCTCTCCTCTGAAGGGAGAACCGGTGAGCAAGCAGCACAGCCCAGCTCGAAATACACACCCCACATCAACCTATCCGTCCTGAATTTCAGACAAATCGGACTTGAGGCACTCATCATTATTCGCCGTGCTTGTAATGAACTCTTCGGAGTATAACACATCACTGATTAAAGGTGGACTCACAAACTACTCAGTTTACCCCTTCACCAGGTCAGGCCCCCCCCCCCCCCCAGAGACGGAAGTCTGTTCCCACTCACTTTTGTTCCTGCCCAGGAAGTAAGCGTGCGATCATCAACTTATTACATCATTGCCCAACCACTTCCACTCTGAGAAGGACTAGGACAGCCTCTTCTTGAATGCTTTTGGCCATTACTCATCAGGCAACTCAGGATCTATTTCCAAACCACGGAACACTTAGACAGGTACTACAGGTAGCCACCGTGCCCAACACAGGTTTTATTTCAGATGTTAGAGACTCCTATACTTACTATCATTTCCTCCTATAAAATAGGAGGGTATTTCCTGGGGCCGCTAGTCTAAATAAAATACAATCACAAAACAAAATACAATTAAGCTTCCAGAGAGAGGCTGTTTCATTCACCATTATATTCCCGATGCCTAGAATAGCAGCTAGCATATAAAAGGTGCTCAGCAAGCATCTGTAGAATGAATGAAAGCTCTTGTTCCCAAAGTGCCAGTGTCTACAGTTTATAAACATAGCGACAAATATGTAAACAATCAATGTGATAAGGAACGTGTATCATGGAGGAGGAATAAAACGCTAAAAATGCAAGAATCTATTCTATTCACAAAATTAGCAGTTTTCCCATTTTGAAGCTTATGATCACTTCTCATACAGTAATAACAAAAATGGCTACCATCTAAGGGCGCCTGGGTGGCTCAGTTAAGCATCTGACTCTTGATTTTGGCTCAGGTCACGATCACACGGTGGTGAGATCAAGCTCCGTGACGGGTTCCACACTGAGCACGGAGCCTGCTTGGGATTCATTCTCTCTCTCTCTCTCTGCCCCTCTCCAGCTCAGGCTCTTTCTCTCTCAAGAAAACAAACAAAAAAACACAAAACAAACAAACAAAAAAAAAACATCAAAAATAGCTACCATCTACTGGGTTCTTTCTGGGTACCAGACATTTTATAGATGTTACTGCATTTATTCCTCGTAACACCCCTAGGGTGTAGAAGAGGAAACTAAGACAGAGAATGATTATAGGGTACATGGCATCACTAGTGCAAGACCTGCCTTCTGGGGGGTAGCCTAAGGAAAGCAGTTCTGTAGGCAGAATACTCTGGCCCTTGCGGGCAGGACGGAATAGGGGCTGATGAAATCATAGAGCAATGAGGAAGTGAATACACCATTCTCTCTTCCAGAGGTCATAAGTGGCTAAACTAAGGGGGGAGATGACTAGGGACATTGGAGAAAGGAACCAATTCCAGAGAAATGTCAAAGAAAGGCCCAGTGGGACGGCTGACAGATTAGAGATGGAGAGAAGGTAAGTACTCAGGATGACGAGCGATTTCTTTTTCTTTCTTTCTTTCTTTTTCTTTCTTTCTTTTTCTCTTTTTTTTTTTTTTTAACAAATGCTCTCTTACTGAAGACTCATGATGCACTCACTCCCTGAAGTAGGGACTATTATCACCTCTGTTACAGATGGGGAACTGGAGACTCAGAGAGGTTAGACCTTGCCCCAGTGGTCACTCGGTTGGGAAATGTGAAGAGCCGGGATATGATCCAGGTCACAAGACCGGAGATTCCTAGCTGCTGACCACTATCCACAAGTGGTTCAAAGTGGCATTTTATAACATCTAAAGTTAGAACAAAAATTTGATTCACACATAATTAATAAAAACCAGTTAATCTAGAGCAAAGCAGACTGACTGTGTTCTTAAAATGATGACAGGCTTTAACTATCTAGGGCACAAAAAAAGGTAGGATTCTAATTATGCATGCTTTCTTTTAAAGTAGGGGGATATTTTGTGTGTTGAGTTAACATGCATCATTTCTGAGTTTTACACAGATTAAGCTTAAAACTGTGAATGATCCTGACTTGTCAGCTTAGAGATAATCATGGAATTCATTAGTTATATTACATTTTCACTGCGGGCGGGGGGTAAGATATCTAGGTTAATCCACCTGGCTGTAAAAATAGATTTCTGCAATGTTAAAATAGTACACTGCCTCATTATTATTCTAGTCTCAAAGGCTTAACCAAGCTCACCCAGAGAGATGTGTATGTTTCCTGTTATCTCAACATGGTGTTAGTTTTGAACTTAAAAAATGACCATTCAGTAACCAAGAACTTGATCTCTTAGAGTCTTAGAGCCTTCCTGGGAGGAAACTGCCTGTCTCTGAAAGGCTAATCAACTCCTCACATGCACCTCCAGTTCTCCTCATAGTATTTATTTTTAGGTGAGCTAATTTACCAAGAGTCCACGAAAAGGTTCTCATAAAATCCTGTACTAGTTTATTGCCAAGGGGAAGGTGACATCAAGAAATTAAACCCTAATACTGCCAGATGTTCTCCTTCTGCCTCACATGTTTTGAGTGTAAAGAAAATACGTCTTTATTGTTAACTCTAAAGGAGTTCCACAAAACAGGAGCTAGAATCATCTGATGGGATAAATACCTTCCACACAGAAGACTGCTGGTACTTTCCCTTCATCACAGCAGGCTTACTGCAGCCTTAAGGACAGACTCAAAATTACATCAGCCTCACCTGAGAAAAGTTAGAGGCGTTTACAAAATTTCCTCCAGTTGTGTTCCTTGCCACCTCAACAACAAAACCCTAAAAGCAGACAGTCAAAAAGTTTACACAGGGATCGCAGCATCATTGCAACAGAATGTGTCGTCACTGTCTACTAGAGTTCTAGTCCTCCTTGGTCTGAGTTCCTCTAGTCCTCACCAGACTTCATTTGCCCAATGAGCTAATTTAGCATACTCAGTACATATCATGTCTAACTCAGGTTTAATACACAATCTATTTTAAAAAGCAGGTGTCGGGGCAACTGGGTGGCTCAGCTGGTTGAACACTGGCTCTTGATTTCAGCTCAGGTCATGATCTGGCCGTTGGTGACATCGAGCCCCGTGTCGGGGCATGGCAGAGCCTGCTTGGGATTCTCTCTCTCCCTCAGTCTCTGCCCCTCCCCCGCAACCCTCTGAATAAATAAATAAACTTTAAAAAATAAAAACAAAAAATCAGGGGTCCCATGCTAACAAAACAATGTAGTAACTATAACATCACCTGTAGAATTTTCAAGAAAAGAAGAAACCCCTTTCGCATAAGGTTGTGGTACTTTAACGGAAAAGGGGTGTGTGGAAATGGAACACGGGCAGAAACGGAGACAAACTAAGTCTGCAGTTAAGTTACATGTTTGCTTTGCCACTTTCCATCTAGGTAGCTCAGGTGGGAACTCTATCAGCACCATTTCACAGAATACGAAGAGCGGTTTTGCAAAGGTTCAGTTTTGCCAAATCGCTTAAATGAGCTCACAATGAGCCACCCATCCCTCAAAGATTACTAATCTTGTTGTTTACACAAAGATTATCACAGTTGTGACAAGAGAAACCAAGCTTCCACACTTTTTTTCAAGTCTGAAATTTCTTCTGTCAACTGAAACATTAATAGACTCCTCCAATTACAAATGCATTAGAAAAAGATCTTCACCTTTCTTCCTGGTTAACTCTGTGTTAACCAGCAGACATCCTTCCAAAAATTTCTAACTGTAGGTAACCAATGATCTTTCACCAATGTTTTCTTCCAAATGGAGTTCATGGTCATTTTCATAACAAACTGCTACAAAACTTTTAAAGAAAATGCAAAACATATCATGGTGAACATTTTGTAGTGTAACTGTCGAATCACTCACTATTCTGTATACCTGAAACTAAATACAACATTGTATGTTAAAAAACAAAACGAAACTATGTCAGCTACACCTCAATAAAAAACTAAAGTGCAGAACATAAGAATTCTCTTGGGGAGTGGAGGAGCGTGAAGTAGCTGCAGGACTAAGTATTACTCCACCAAATAAGTTCAACCTGTAAAAATTTAAACCATTCTGTTAACTCGATTAACAAGATACTAAAGGAAAAAAGGAAAACAGGAACTAGTTACTTCACTTATAGGATAACTGATTAGTTCTCCGAATTGTGATTAAACACCCAAATCCTGCAACACAGGCCGAACTGCATTTGTCACTACTGCCGCTTTTCCCATCCAGTGGCCTCTCGACCTCGGGAGATGACAGGCCAGAATTTGAGCAAAACTCTACCTGTGGACTTCATACAGGGAGGCTGACACTCAAATGCTGCGATCTCGAACGAGTAGTTAGCAAAGCACAACTCCAGGTTCCTCCGCCAGAACAAGTGCCAGGGTGGAGGACCTGCGGTTTCTCAAGGGGAGGACGGCACGCCGAGGGCCGAACTGCCCGGGAGAGCCAAGGTCCCCCCCACCTTCCCGAGCCCACGGGGGCGTCCGCTCCCGGGAGGGACCGGCGCTCAGGCTGCGGCCTCCGTCTTCATCTCGAAGCACTACAGGGCTCGTCTCTGCTGCTTGCTCTGAGAGCTATTTTCGCCCACAGCCAAAATCAGCAACAGCAAATTACACTGCAAACAATGGAGAGGGCGCCCGCTCGGCACGGCTGGGAACTCCGGGACGGCGGCGCGAAGGCTGACTTTTCACTCGGGCGGAGTCGGGGCGGCCGCCGCGCGAGACCGGGAAGCCGGCCCGCCGCCTCTGCCCCGCGCCGGCAACCCCGAGTGCCGGGGAGGCGCGGGCAGCACCGGCGGTCAGGAGGGCGAGCGAGCCGTCCCGGCGGGGCCGCGGCTGGCGGGATTCCCTCGCGTCCGGGCGCCGCGCGGCGGGCGCTCCCTGGCGGAGGGCGGCGGAGCGCGGGGCCGTCGGGGAGACCGGGCGCCCGGGTCCGGCAGGCGAGCGGGGACCGAGCAGCGGCGGAGGGCGGGGTACGGCGGGCCCGGCTCTGCTCTGCCCCCGACCCGGGCTCCGACGCCCCTCACCCTTCCCAGGCCCTTCGGCGCGGACCCGTGGCAGCAGGGGAGGGGAGAGAGGCGGGGAGCGAGAGTTGGCTAACACCGGAGCCGAAGCCCACCCGGCCTCGCCCCTCGGCGCGGCGCCCCCAACGCCGCCCTGCCCGCGCCTCTCACCCGGCTCTTGCAGCGGTGGTGCCGGCCCGGGTCGGAGTAGGTCCGGTCCACGGTGAGCGCCGTGTCGCTGCCCGGCATGTCGGCGCTCGCGCCGGCAACTTTCCCGTCTCCCCCGGCCGCCGCGCCACGAGCCGCCGACCGTGCTCCGGCTCGCCCGGGGAGCCGCGGCCGAGGGGGCGGCGCGGGCTGCTGCAGCTGTTGCAGACACCCGCGCGGCCGCCCTGCGCCGCCGCCGCCGCCGCCGCCGCCGCCGCCGCCGCCGCCGCTGCTGGGGGTGGGGGTGGGAAAGGGGGTGGGGGAGGCGGGGCAGGGACGCCAGAGTCTCCTCCCCCTTCCCCTCTCCCCGCCTCCCCCTGCCCACCCGCAGGGCCCAAGACCCTGCCCGGGTGCAACTTCTCCGCCTCCCTCCCTTGCTGAAACTTGAATCCACCCTCTCCCACCCTGGCCTCCTTTCCTTCAAAATTTGATTGACATCTACCCTATCTGTGGGCTTATTTGTATGTTTGTGATAAAAGGTGGATTTTTGGCAAGACGTTGAGGCTTGCCTTAAATGCTTTCTTTTATGTTATTCTATTACTCAACATGCACTTACTGGGCATCTAGCATGTGCCACACCCTGGGGCAGGGACCAGAGATTTTTTTTTTTTTTTTTAAGTCCATGTTTTTCTTATCCCACTGAGCACACTCCCATTCAAACAAAGGTCTATAGTGTTGTGTATTTTAATTTTGTGTATCTGGCTCACTATTTTATGTGGAAGTTACTTGGAAGTCAAGATACATCTTTTCATATTAGTATTCCCTATTTCCAGGGAATAGTCCCTGCCCACAAGAAATTTGGAGTCTACAAGAGAAAGCACTGACTAGTGAACAATGAAATATGTTACCTAAGCCAACATCCAGTTATGGTTTGGTTAGGAAGGGTGTACTAGTGGGAGACTGAGTGAAAATACTGAGATTGCAGCTGCTCCAAAGAGGGGTTTGGGGGGACAGGTGACAAGCCTAGAAGGAAGGAAGCAAATGCTCCTCCCCTTCAAAGGGTTTAGGGGGAAGGTCTTGCAGGCACAAGAAAAATACTGAGCATAAAAACAAAGGTCCATTGGGAAAACCTCAAGTCACCAGTTTAGGGGGTGTCTTTAGGCACAGGACACGAGCAGAAAAGTAGGTGGAGACCATGTGGTGCTGGGCTTTACCCTCAAGGAGAAGTTCAGTTTTTTCTGTGGGTGCTAGACAGCTGCTGGAGGTTTCTGAACAGGAAAACGACAGTATCAGGATGGAGGTTTAAGGACATCTATCTTATAGCCATGGGAAACACTGACTGATTAGAGATGTGTAAGGGACACTGGTTAGAAGTCCACTGCAAAAGGAGAACAACCTAAATGTCCTTCAGAAGGAGACAGAGTAAGTAAATTATGATATATACATCCCGTAGGGTATTAGGTAACTGTAAGAGAATGAAGCAGCCCTTTATGCATAGCCACAGAAATATCTCTAACATACATGGTTAAGTGAAAGAAAGTCATGTGCAGAATAACATACACAGTATCCTACCATCTATGTAAAAACAGAATATATGTATAGGCTTATATATGCAAGGCATATTTTTCTGAGAGGATAAACAAGAAATGAGGGAAACCGACAAGAAACTGATGGCAGGAGAGGGGCCACATACTAGGTGCTTCAATTTATACCTGTGAATGGATGAATTACTCCCATGAGCAGCAGCCCTCCTGAGTTCAAGCCTGACTCTTGGGGAGGGGAGGCACAGTCCTAAGTCAGTAAAGCAGGAAGAGCCATTCCAATAAAGTCAGAGAAGCCACTGACCAAGGAGAAATTCCCTAGGGACTCCCAGATGCAGGTAAAAGTAATGAACAGAGCAGATGTCCCCACAGAGCCAAAGAAAAGCCATCAGACTGTAAAGACAGGCATCTGTGTTCATTTAAAAAATAGGGGTTCTGCTGAGATCAGGGAAGACTCTGACAGGAACAGAATCTCCACACACAGACTTGAAGATCAAAGGAGAACAGAACAGTTGCAGATAGATGGTTGGACCAAACTGACCTCACTCAGGTGTTATTTTTTAAATTTGGGATACGGGCACCTGGCTGGTTCAGTCAGTGGAACACGTGACTCTTGATCTTGGAGTTATAAGTTCAAGCCCTACACTGGGTGTAGAGATCACTTAAAAATGAAATCTTAAAGAAACAATCTTTTTAATAAATAAATTCATCATAAAATGGAAGCCACAATATGCCTACCTAGACAGCTAGAAGAAAGGGATGAGAAAAAGATTTATTTGTCACTGTATATGCTTTTGGAACTTGAACACTTTCATCGTGTGCACATATTAGCTATTCAAAAAGTAAAATAAAAAAATATTTTTAGGGGCACCTAGGTGGCTCAGTCAGTTGAGCATCCGACTTTGGCTCAGGTCATGATCTCACTGTGAGTTCAAGCCCCACATCAGGCTCACTGCTGTCTGTGCAGAGCCTGCTTTGGATCCTCTGTCCTCCTCTGTCTCTGCCCCTCCCCTACTTGTGCTCTCTCAAAAATAAATTTAAAAACATTAAAAAATTTTTCAAAATTTTTTTTAAATAAAGAGGGCAAACTTATTAAATCTTAAGAAGAAATAGAAAACCCTATGTAGTCCTAAAACCGTTCAAAAAATGAAATCAACACTTTAAAACACTGCCCACCACACCCCCTTCCCCAGCCCCCAATTCAAGACACAACTACACAGGTCCGGAAAGTTTTTCAGGCAAGTTCTTCCAAAGCAGAAAGCAGAGAAGAGAGATATCAAGTGTGTGTATGTGAATTTAGCTAGGGTGAGTAGAGAAGGTCACTCTGATAAAGCGACATATGAGCAGAGACCCGAGAAGTAAGGAAGCCAGCGATGTAGATAAATGAAAATTTCAGACAGAAGGAACAGCAAGTACAAAGGCCCTGGAGCAGGAACATTTTGGGAGTGTTTAAAAAAGCAAGAGGCCAGCTGTCGGCAGAGAGCCCGACGTGGGGCTCGAACCCACAAACCATGAGATCATGACTTGAGCCAAAGTCAGATGCTTACCGACTGAGCCACCCAGGTGTCCCCAAAATAAATAAACTCGTGTAAAAAAGTATTAAGCCTTGTTATAAAAGCAAGAAAGGTGGTCTATTATTAGTAAGTCTTTATGTCAATCTGATCTCACAAAGGTCCATTCTGAAAATCTGTGAAAGTCCATCTCTGGGTTTTTCCCCCTCATTTGCCTGACGCCCAATTTTTTTTTTCCAGCTACTTAAGGCTACACCAGGTGTACTACTCAGGTGCATTTGTATGTGTAATATGGTGTGCACAACTTTAGAGAGGCCACACCTAAGTGAGGTCCCTGACAAACCAAGGCTGGGCTTTGGTAGTTGTGTCAACAGGCATAAGCTTCCCATATCTATTACTGCCTTGGTGTTCCTTAGAACTCCATCCTGGAAAATGCTGACCCTCGATGAGAATGATGAATTAAAACTTCATTAGGCTCACTGAAATTTCAATTAGCAGAGGATGTTCTTTTCTAGATCATTTATGTCATAAACTAGTTAACCAAAAGCTGCTCTATGGGACATTCATACAAAATAATGTTTTTTTAAGACACCAATTAAATAGCACAAGCACAAGTGCCCTCCAAAAGAAAGAAAACAAGCAGCCTCTCGCTGATCACCATTTGGCTCTCCTACTGGGAAGTGGGGTCCAAATAGACCAATGCCTAAGATTTTGTCAGTCTCTGAGAGAGGGAGGGAAAGAGAGAGAGAGAGAGAATACAAATTTCAAATTTCTCCTGTCAATATAAGAATTGTCTGTGCCTCTGACACCTCCCCAAGACCTTCTCTCTACCAAAAAGAAAAAAGATTTTTTAGTTTATTTATTTCAAGAGAGAGACAGAGAGTACATGAGCGCATGAGCAGGGGAGGGACAGAGGAGAGTGAGTGAGCACCTGACTCGAGGCTAGACACGGGGCTCGATCCCAGGACTGCGAGATCATGACCTGAGCGGATATCAAGAGTTGGACACTTTACACACTGAGCCACCCAGGGGCCCCAAATCGCACTTTTAATGTCACAAATACATCCATATCAAGAAGGAATACAAAGGTGCAAACTCTAGGGTGTGAGATAAGAATTTACTTCCAGGGGCGCCTGGGTGGCTCAGTCGGTCAAGCATCCGACTTCGGCTCATGTCATGATCTCGTGGTTTGTGAGTTTGAGCCCCGCGTCGGGCTCTGTGCTGACAGCTCTGAGCCTGGAGCCTGCTTTGGATTCTGTGTCTCCCTCTCTGTCTGCCCCTCTGCCACTTGTGCTCTCTTTCTCTGTCTCTCCCCAAAATGAATAAACATTAAAAAAAAAAAAAAAACAAAAAAAGAATTTACATCCAAAGTGTAAGCAGCACAGTAAGGCAGCTTACTGTGATCCAAAATGGATCCAAAGATTTAGATCCAAAGAAATGGATCGGGTCATTTGTGCTGCAATAGTTTAAAGTTTAGAATGACAAGAAAAGGCTTTGTGAAAGAGGTAGGATTCCCCTTGACTTCTGTAGTACAAATCTGTTATGTTTGCCTGCCTAGCAGGCGGCCCTTTATTCTCAAAACGGTGTCTGGATTTTCTTTTTGGGCCCTATGCGACACCCATCCTCCACAAGTGGTTTAGGTAAGGCAGCCCACACCCCTCACCTAGCTCCAGGGAGAGGCGTGCCATCCAGCCTTGGCCAGTTGGAGCTACTGTGACTAATGCAGGAGCAGGCACGTGCCCCAGTCTGAGCCCACAGGAGTCACCCCCGATGCCTGCTGCGGCTACTGGGAAAGAGCTGTGCCCCTTCAGGAAGCACTGCTAAGCTGGCGGGATATCAGCCTGCTGCAGTGGTGGGCATCCTTGCCACCATACAAAGACAGCCCCCCTGAAAAAAGCCGAGCCATGAAAGGAGAAAGATTCATTACTAAATTATTAAGGGACTACCTCCAGCTTTTCCCATTATCTATTTCCACGTGACAAATCATCCTAAAGTGTATTAGCTTACAACAACTACCGTTCAATTGCCCGTGACTTTGCGATTTGAGCAGGCCTCCAAGGGGGCATGGCTTTTCTCTGTTCCAGGTGACACTGGCTGGGGCTGGAGAGTCCAGGATGGCTTCACTCAGTCCAGGGGGTGGCTGGAATGCCTCAGGCTGGCCAGGTCTCTGTATTTGTTTTAAATGTTTATCCATTTTTATTTTGAGAGAGAGAGAGAGAGAGAGTGAGTAGGGGAGGGGCAGAGAGAGAGGGAGAGAGCGAATCTCAAGCAGGCTTCAAGCTGTCGTCACAGAGCCCAACATAGGGCTCGATCTCACAAACTATGAGATCATGACCTGAGCTGAAATCAAGAGTCGAGGCTTAACTGACTGAGCCATCCAGGTGCCTCCTCTATATTCTTTTTTAATAAAATAATTTTGTATTTTATAGTCTCCTCTTTCCCAAGGCTCCCCTCTCTCCATCAGGGTAGCTGGACTTCTTTACATAGTTGCTGGCTTCCAAAAGAACAAAAACAAAAGCTGCCAAACCCCCTAAGGCCCAGCCCGGAACTGGCAGCCCGGAACTTCTGTCACACTGTGTTAGTAAAAAGGAGTCAAAAGTCCAGTCCAGACTCAAGGGGAGGAGAAACATCATCTGCCTCTGGATAGGAATGGTGTGCACATACAGGGAGGGGAGAAATTGCAGGCTTCCATTATGCAGTCGAGCCATCACACCAGACATGGCTAGCCCCCCATATGAAGAAATGTATTGCTTTTTGGGGGGGTAAGCCAGGTTTAAGAATCCTGACTAACATGGCATTAAATGCTGACTACGGGTAGAAAGAAGACAAGTAGAAGGGTAGCATTTCAAGAGGAGGCAACAACTATGGACAGCATGAATACAGAAGAGTAAGCAGAGAACTCCAGGGGTGGGGCAGGGCACAGAGTTTTCTCAGGCTACTAGCTAAACAGCCTTCCTTGGTCAATCCATGCCAGATGACCCCCAGTGGACGATTATCTAACTATGTCTGTATTTCTCTTTTTAACACGAAAGTTACAGTATCTTACCATGTTATTTAAATATTTTTATGTGAGGCCTCCTGGACGACTCAGTTGGTTAAGTGTCCCAACTATTGATTATGGCTCTGGTCATGATCTCAAGGTTCGTGAGTTCAAGCCCTGCATCAGGCTCCACACTGACAGCACAGAGCATGATTGGGATTCTCTCTCTCCCTCCCTTTCTCTCTGCCCTTCCCCCACTCATGCGCATGCTCTCTCTCTCAAAATAAACTTTTTAAAAAATGTATTTTATGTGATAATTAATATGTGATTCCACTAGATTATGGGTTACCTGAAGGACTATGCCCCTTAGCTAAATGTGTATATTCCTGATGGTCCCTAACACAGCATCATGTATTCAATATATGTTGAATGTATTGTTGAATGATGGATGAACTCAACATTTACTAAATGCCTACTTATTTTCCAAGCACTGGGGCTTAAAAAACAATAAGACATAAGCAAAAGATAAGTCCTGCCCTCAAGGGGTTGGAATGAATAATATACAGGAATAAAATTTGTTGAATAATAAATATTACCAATTTTCAGATGCTGACTAGTTACTGAAGTTTGTGAATTCTCCAACGATTTATCGAGTGCTGTTGGTGTGACAGTCTCTGTCCATTCTTGGTGCTGGAAATAAAAAATGAATGAGACATGGTCCAGCCTTGAATCCATCCAGACAGGGAGGGACACATTAAAAACAAAACAAAACATGGGGCGCCTGGGTGGCGCAGTCGGTTAAGCGTCCGACTTCAGCCAGGTCACGATCTCGCGGTCCGTGAGTTCGAGCCCCGCGTCGGGCTCTGGGCTGATGGCTCGGAGCCTGGAGCCTGTTTCCGATTCTGTGTCTCCCTCTCTCTCTGCCCCTCCCCCGTTCATGCTCTGTCTCTCTCTGTCCCAAAAATAAAATAAACGTTGAAAAAAAAAATTAAAAAAAAAAATAAAAACAAAACAAAACAAAACAAACAAGCAAACAAACAACAACAAAGAAAGAACGTTGTTATGGGCGTAAAGATAGCTATGTCTCAGGTTCAGCGGTGGGGCAAAAAGGAAGTGGTTCCTCACGAACCTCACCTCCTTAGGTGTTACAGGCTTACATTACAGCAGGGAGAAGGAAATAGACATAAAGAAAAGTCTGACTTTAAAAAGGGATAAAAATGTAAGCCTCTTACAAAGTAAAGGAAAATGCATTTCCTTTCATATTGCCTTTTGATTTAATAGTACAAGAATGTGTTCCCTCTGGGAGAAACATTCATAAGACAAAAAGTGCAATAAGCTTTTTTATTTTTATTTTTTGAGGATTTAAGGAGAGGAAAGAAAAGAATAAATTGGTATTTAAAAATTTATACAAGTAGCTTAAGGTGAATGCATAATCAATCATATATATATGTGTATGATATAAACATATATAAACAACCTCAATATAAATGAGGATCAAAGCTTCTAGGCTGATGCATTTACAACTGGAAATGACCATTCTTCTTTTTTTTTTTTTTAAGATTTTATTTTTAAGTAATCTCTACACCCAGTGTGGGGCTCAAACCCCAAGATCAAGAGTCACATGCTCCACCGACTAAGCCAGCCAGACCCTCATGGAAATGACCACTGTTAATGTTTATATTTAATTTTTTTTTTTTTCAACGTTTATTTATTTTTGGGACAGAGAGAGACAGAGCATGAACGGGGGAGGGGCAGAGAGAGAGGGAGACACAGAATCGGAAACAGGCTCCAGGCTCCGAGCCATCAGCCCAGAGCCCGACGCGGGGCTCGAACTCACGGACCGCGAGATCGTGACCTGGCTGAAGTCGGACGCTCAACCGACTGCGCCACCCAGGCGCCCCTATATTTAATTTTTAACATAGGTTCTATATGACTATAAGAAAACAATCACTGCATTTATTTAGCATTAGCAACCATCTGGCAGAGAAGCCCAAAACTTCTAAAACTTTGATAAAAAATAGGGAAGCACAAAGACTCAACTCAAGCTCTACAGGCTGGCAAACTTGTCTTCTAATATTCCCTTTTTTTGCAAATGCAATAATTTCATGCTAGTCATTTCTCAGGAGCAATGAATTTTAAAGAAGATTTTACAGGAAATCCGGAAATTGGTCTCTAACACTGTCTTCCCTATAGACTTGAGGCTGCATTAAGAAGTCCAACAAAATGCGTTTTACCATATCAAAATGAAACACTTTTGCTTTGTGTTTCTTGTTGAGAGGACGAAAAAGACAAGATACAGATGGGGAGAAAATATTTGCAAAACCACATATCCAACAGACTAGTTGGATCAGCATCTAGAATACATAAAGAACTCTCAAGACTCGATAGTAAAAAAATACAAACAATCCAACTAAAAATGGACAGGGGCGCCTGGGTGGCGCAGTCGGTTAAGCGTCCGACTTCAGCCAGGTCACGATCTCGCGGTCCGTGAGTTCGAGCCCCGCGTCAGGCTCTGGGCTGATGGCTCAGAGCCTGGAGCCTGTTTCTGATTCTGTGTCTCCCTCTCTCTCTGCCCCTCCCCCGTTCATACTCTGTCTCTCTTTGTCCCAAAAATAAATAAATGTTGAAAAAAAAAATTATTAAAAATGGACAAAAGACATGAAGAGACATCTCATCAAAGAAAAAAATACAGATGGCAAATAAACACATAAAAGTTGTTCAGCATCATTAGCCATTAGGGAAATGCAAATGAAAACCACAAGATATCACTACACACCTATCAGAATGGTTAAAATATAGTGATAGCACTAAATGTTGGCAAGGACAAAGAGAAATGAGATGATTCATATGATGATTCCTATAAAACTAAACATGCAGGGGTGCCGGGCTGGCTTAGTCAGAAAAGCATGTGACTCTTGGTCTCGGGGTTGTGAGTTTAAGCCCCATGTTGGGTGTAGGGATTACTAAACTAAACTAAACTAAACTAAACATAAAGGGGCACCTGGTGGTTCAGTTGGTTAAGCTTCCAACTCTTGATTTCAGCTCAGGTCTTGATCTTTCGGTTGAGAGTCCAAGCCTCACATTGGGCTCTATGCTGGGCATGGAGTCTACTTTCAAAAATAAAATAAGGGGTGCCTGGGTGGCTCAGTTGGTTGGGTGTCCGACTTCGGCTCAGGTCATGATCTCGCAGTCCGTGGGTTCAAGCCCCGCATTGGGCTCTGTGCTGACAGCTCGGAGCCCGGAGCCTGTTTCAGATTCTGTGTCTCCCTCTCTCTCTCTGACCCTCCCCCATTCAAGCTCTGTCTCTCTCTGTCTCAAAAATAAATAAACGTTAAAAAAAAATTTTTTTTTAATAAAAAAAAATAAAAATAAAAAATAAAATAAAATAAAATAGGGGGCCTGGGTGGCTCAGTCAGTTGAGCATCCGACTTCAGCTCAGGTCATGAGTTCGAGTTCAGTTCGTGAGTTCGAGCCCCGCATCAGGCTCTGTGTTGACAGCTTAGAGCCTACAGCCTGCTTTGAATTCTGTGTCTCCCTCTCTCTCTGGTCCTCCCCCACTTATGCTCTGTCTCTCTCTCTCTCCTTCAAAAATAAATAAAAACATTAAAAAAAATTTTTTAATACAATAAAATAAAATAAAATAAAATAAGGACGCTTGGGTGGCTCAGTCCGTTAAGCATCCAACTTCGGCTCAGGTCATGATCTCATGGTCCATGAATTTGAGCCCCGCATCGGGCTCTGTGCTGACAGCTCAGAACCTAGGGCCTGCTTTGGATTCTGTGTCTCCCTTGCTCTCCGCCCCTCCCCCACTTGCACTCTGTTTCTCTCTCTTTCTCTCTCAAAAATAATAAACATTAAAAGATAAAATAAAATAAAAATAAAAGTAAAGTAAACATGCAAATACCATACGACCCAGAAACTGCACCCTTAGGCATTTATCCCAGATTGAAAAGAAAATGTATGCTCACACAAAAGCCAGCGCACGAAGATTCATGTTAGTTTTCTTCACAGAAGCCCAAAACTGGAACCAGCTCACATGTGCTTCAATACGTGAATAGACTGTGGGGCATCCATGTTACAGACTATGGCTCAACAGTAAAAAGGAACAACCTACCGCTAGACAATGACTTGGGTGAGTATCAGGGCAATTATACTGAGTGAAAAAGCCAATCCTCAATTCCATTTATGTAGCAATCTTGAAATGACAAAACTACAGAAATGTTGAAGAAACTGGTGTTTGCCGAGAACGGGGAACGAGGTGGGGCGGGGAGGCCACCGCAGGAGGGGATGGACATGGCTATCAAAGAGTGACACGAGGCGATGGAACGTGCTATATCTAAATTGTGGTGGTGGACAGGGCCCACTCATGCAAAATAACTACAGAGAACTAAATGCACAAATGAATACAAGAGAAACTGGGGAAATCTGAATAAGATCACAGATTGTATCAATGTTAATATGATATTTGAATTACTATACTGGTTCTGCAAGATGTTGCCTTTGGGGAAGCTAGGTAAGGGGTACATGATCTCTTTCTGTATTACTCCTTATAGCTGCATGTGAATCTACAATAATCTCAAAATTAAAATTCTAATTAAAAATCTATTTTCAACTTAGGCGCAACTGTGATAACTTTCACGGGAAAAACTTTGGGTTTTGTAAGGGGGAACACTACAGCAGATAGGAGTGGGCGGTATAGGGATTTTTTCTCTGTAGAAATTGTCTACAGAACAGAGTTCTTCCAGGTCTGGCCCCTTGTGACATCGGAGGAGGGGCCAGCTGTTGAAACTGAAGGGAAAGGAGAGATGACAGGTGGTGCCATAATGCAGTGAGTCTATAAGGTTTTTGTTGAACAAACAACTGACAATTAAGTCCTGATTTGGTCAGAAGAATGTATTACAGTTCACAGATTTGGTTCAGGTTCATTACATACTGAGTTGTTTACTAAAAATTTACATTGGAAGTTGAGCAGAGAATTCCACAAATTTGTGAGCTTTGTTCTCTTGTGGGCTTCCCATATTGGTTTGAGCCTTTGTTTTCCCTTTTTTTATATTTACTTATTTATTTTGAAAGAGAGAGAGAGAGAGAGAGAGAGAGAGAGAGAGCATGAGCAGGGGGAGGGACTGAAAGAGAGGGAGAGAGAATCCCAAGCAGGCTCCACACTCAGCACAGAGCCTGACACGCGGCTGGATCTCACGAACCTTGAGATCATGACCTGAGCTGAAATCACGAGTCAGACCCTAAACTGACTGAGCCACCCAGGGGCTACTGAGCCTTTTTTTTCTATCATGTACACATGGATTAGAATTTAATGGGCTTTGTTATTTCTCTCCTTTTGATCCTACCGTTCACTACGAAAGGGTCTGACCACCTAATGACTGCACAGGACACTGGGCTGCTTGCTACTGCATTTTCCCACAAGTCCACAACAAGGTCAGAAAACACCTTCTTTGGCACGAGGCACAGAGCGTTCCATTCAATTAAGTCATTTGCTGGAGCCGTGACGCTCAGAGTTCCTACTTCACTGGACCTCAGAGGAAGTGGTTCTCTGGAAATCTCTAGCTGACTCCATTCTACGCATGGCCGGCCCAGGAGAATTTTTTCATCAAGCACATCCTGAATCTGAAGGAAGAGCTAGCTACACCTCAGGAACACACTGTCCGTGAATTCACTCTGTGTTTTATCAGTTCACTTTGCAAGATAAGGATGGTGGGAGGTGAAACTGCCAGAGAAATCTGATGTGATGTCTAAAAAAACAGCCCGAGTCACAGTTCTATCAAAAGAGGAAGCTGCTTGCTGAAGCCTTCCTTGTGCACCCAGTCCACACTCACTTCTCCCTTCTTTGAATTCTGACAGTATCTGCTGCTTCTCTCACATAAACACCTAAGTATAAATGATCCTGCACTCTTACGGAGGCAGTATGGTGTGCCGGAAACCGACTGCCTGGATTCAAATCTTGGTGCCGCCACCTACCAGCTATAAAGCTTTGGTGCTCGCGTTCGTAAGCTCAGGACAATAACAGAACCCACCTCGGGTCAGTGCTGAGAATTAAAGGAGGTAGTAAGGTACAGCACTTCCAAGTAGGAGCTCAATGAATGTCTGCAAAAAACAGAACAAAACCTAAAACCTGTCTTCATGTGTTCTCTTTTCTTCCTTACCAGTGAGACTTCCAGGATTTATGCTGTTATCCTGGAGAAGGTGACATTCCAATTCCTTTCCTCATTGTCACAAATTTGGAAAATAGAACTAGAAAGAAAGTAGAAGCCTCTGGCTAAGCTCTGGGCCCTGACTCTGTTCCCTGCCCTCCCGCTTCTGCAGCCGCTGTGGCTACCACCTGGCTGGGCCAACTCTCAGGACCTAGAAAGGCAAACTTCCTCCCTGTACACCCCTCTTCAATTCCCCTCACCCCCAAGGCGACTGTGCCCACGGTTTCTTTTTACTTGTCAACTGTGACCGTACAATTCTACTGTAGAAATTGACCCTAAAGAAATAATACAACACAGGAAACGTTTTATAGGCAAAGATTGTCCGTCACAGTGTTTTATCATTCTGAAAAGTTTGAAAAAAAAATCTAAAGGATTGTTTATGAAACAACCGTTCGAGAAAATTAAGGGGCTGATTACACAAATTATGAGACATAAATACTGTATATATATTGCGAATTATACTTAGAATTTGTAATCGTATGGGGAAATGTTTATGCAGTGATGTTATACCCGCCCCCCCTCCCCCCCCCCCCCCCACATACAAAAACAACCTGAGATTGACAAAAAGTATTACGATACTTGGTGCTGGCAATGATGTGGAGTAAGCAGGAACTCTCACACATTACAGGCGGAGCATAAACAGGTACATCCCCCCTGGAAGCATGATTTGGCATTACTTCATAAAGTTGAAGCTCTGTGTGCCCTATGGCCCAGCCACTCCACTCTTAGGACCCTAGAATACACAAGTGGACCAGAACAAGGATGTTCCTAGGAGTAACAGTCCCCATCTGGAAACAACTCTATTGTCATCAACAGCAGAATGGATAAATACACTGTAGGACAGTTCATTTCCCAATTAACATCAGCAGCCTGTTGTCGAAAATCAAGCGCTCTGCATGAAAAGGCTAGCCACAGCCCTTTTCCCGTTATCTTAATTCATTTTACAAAGTAGGGTTTTTCTTTCATATGGAGGCAAAGCTGATCTGACAGAGCCTAACGAAATGCCTAAGATGAAGTATCACAAATGTTGACGCTTCCTGCCCCACCCTACCTCACCCCCAAACATTCGGGGCAAATGATGAAGAGAAACAAAATGTTCTACCACTGCAGAATAAGAAAAATATCTTTATCCATATTTTTGTGTCTCCCTACAACATCTCTAGTATTCTGTACAGAGTCAGCAAGTGATAATAGCTGTTATTTATTTAGCCTGCTCGGTCTGTACCAGGAACTTTAAATATGCCGACTCTGAGTTACTGCCAAACCCCTTCCCCAACCTGGCCTCTATGATAGGAGGTGCTATAATTTTCCCATTTGACTGAGCAGCAATCAGAATCTCTGAATAGGTGAAGTGATTTGACCAAGGGTACCTAAGCTAATAGGTGGCAAAAGTGGAATCCAAATTCCAGGCTTACCTGACTCCAATACTCATTTACTAGGTATGTATCCTTGGATGACTTATTTAACCTTTACAGGCCTCATTTCCCTCCCCTGTAGAATGGGAATAATTGCACCCATTAAACAATAACTGTCTTGGGGCACCTGGGTGGCTTAGTCTGTTAAGCATCTGACTTTGGCTCAGGTCATGATCTCTTGGTTCGTGAGTTCGAGTCCCACATCGGGCTCTGTGCTGAAAGTGGAGAGCCTGCTTGAGAGTCTCTCACCCTCTCTCTCTCTCTCTCTGTTCCTCCCACACTTGCACTCTCTCAAAATAAATAATCTTTAAAAACAAAAAACAAACAAAAACAATAACAGTCTCTCTCTCTTAATCAAAGGCCAAAGCTGGCACTATGGAGAATATGAATGGGAAAGAACTTTAATGCATCCGGAAACTCCACTCACATAACATTTACCTGACATGACTTTCACCTGCCCCCACCCCCTGCTCCACCTTTCCCTGCTTCACCCAAACAGTTTGATGAACATCCAGCATTCCTAATAACCCCATGAAGATGATCTCAGTATTCTAAGCCTTTTGTTGCCTGTTCTCTTCCTGAAGAAACCAAACAGGGCTTTTTTAATTCAAAATTATATCATTATGACTTTATCCCCCATCTGAAGGCTCCTTGTCTTTTTTTTTTTTTTTTTTTATCATTTCCAAGCATTTCCAGATTTTCAGCTTTGCAGTTCAAGTTTCACAAAATGAGAAATCCATTCTCCTATCACTTTGGAAGTGAAGGTTACATTCTTGCAAGTATTTAGAAGTACTCACCATCCTAGCTGACACTTTCAAGAGGTACTGTTCTATTATTTCTCATTGCCTCACATCCCAGATCAGCTGTGGCTGATACACTCCCAGTTAGTATTTCTGACATTGCATTGATTTTTCCTTCCATTAGAAGGAATATCTTTCATGAAAGGAGAAAACTGTCATATCAGGAACAAGTATCAAATATAATCTCATGGTGTATACAGAGTACCCAGAAGGCAGGCACACCACTCACATACATGAGCATGCACTTAACACACATATATGCAGGAATTATCAGAAATTACCAGGAACGGGGCACCTAGGTGGCTCAGTTGGTTCAGCATTGGACTCTTGATTTCGGCTCAGGTCACGATCTCACGGTTAATGAGTTTCAAGCCCCGCATCGGGCTCTGAGCTGGCAGCACAGAGCCTGCTTGGAATTCTCTATCTCTCCTTCTCTCTCTGCCCTTTCCCCTGCTCTCTCTGTCTCTCTCTCTCTCTCTCTCAAAATAAATAAATAAACATTAAAAAAAAATTTTTTTTAAGTTACCAGGAATGCAATAGGTTTTTCAAAATATTAGCAGGGTTTGGAGTTAAATATTCCTTTCAACAGCTAAAAGGGACTCTTGGAGGCAATAAGCCGGAAAACAAACAAATAAAAGATCTGGGAAGAGACCAAATAGCTTATAAAGCTCAATTTTGAATTTCTGCTCCACCCAAAGAGGCAGAAAATCCATAAATTTCACTGTAGCCTCCCAACACTCCTAACTGCAAAACTATTCTCTAGACAACACTCTACTGAGATGAGGCTTTTTCCCATTCTTGATTACTTCCATCTGATCTTTTTGCAAATGAAATTACATTTTCTTCCATCTAAAATATCAGGATGTTTTAGATATCATCAATTAGAATACAAATCATCGATTAGAATCTGCATTACTCACAAAACCTCAGCCTAGAGACACCTACTTAAATGATTGCACTTCAGGGGCACCTGGCTGGCTCAGTCGCCGGAGCATGTGACCCTTGATCGCAAGGTTGTGAGTTCCAGTACACTGGGCGTAGGGATTACGTAAAAATCTTGCGGTCTGGGTGGTTCAGTCAATTAAACATCGACTCTTGCTTTCGGCTGCGGTCGTGACCTCATGGTCGTGAGACGGGGCCCAGAGTCCGGCTCTGCACCGGGCACGGAGACTGCTTGGGACTCTCTCTCCCTCTCTCTGTGCTCCTCCCCCACTGGCATGCGTGACCACTGGCACTATTTCTCTCTGTCTCAAAATCAATCTTAAGGGGCGGCTGGCTGGCTCTGTCAGAGGAGCATGTGACTCCTCATTTCGGGGTTGCAAGGTTGAGCCCCATGTTGTATGTACATATTACTTAAAATCCTTTAAAAAAAAAATAAAATCAAGCTATTAAAAAAAATGGCTGCACTATAGATATTTTCCTCATTTAGATATCAAAATTAATTATGTAATAAATGATCGTCTAAAGCTGCACTATCCAACACAGTAGACGCTAGCCACACGTAAGCAATGAGCACTTGAAATGGGCTTACTAGGACCGAGGAACTGAATTTTTTATTTTTAAGTAGGCTCCACACCCAACACGGGGCTTGAACTCATGACCCTGATGTCAAGGGTCACATGCTCAACCGAATGAGCCAGCCCGACAGTCTAATTTATATCAAATAAACTGTGTATATGCCGACCATTCTCTTTCCTATCAGATTGTGACCTTTTTAAAATAGAGGACTACCTTGCTCATTTTATTTATTTATTTAATTGTTTAAAGTTTACTTATTTATTTTGAGAGAAAGCAAGGGGCAGGAGCAAAGAGAGACAGAGAGAGAGAGAATCCCAAGCAGGCTCAACGCTATCAGGGCAGAGCCCAACTCCGGGCTTGAACTCACAAACTGTGAGATCATGACGTGGGCTGAGATCAAGAGTGAGATGCCGGCACCCTTACCTTGCACACTGTAAAAATGCATCAAAGCCCAGCACAGTCCCTGCAATGGAAATCCTTCCATAAATATCTGAGTTTTGAACACAGTATGCACTACCATTTTTTTTAATTCATTGGTTTTTTTGTTTGTTTGGTTTTTGTTTTTTTAACGTTTATTTATTTTTGAGACAGAGAGAGACAGAGCATGAACGGGGGAGGGGCAGAGAGAGAGGGAGGCACAGAATTGGAAGCAGGCTCCAGGCTCTAAGCCGTCAGCTCAGAGCCCGACGCAGGGCTCGAACTCCTGGACCGTGAGATCGTGACCTGAGCTGAAGTCGGACGCCTAACCGACTGAGCCACCCAGGCGCCTCTTTAATTCATTGTTTTATAAAGAAAGCCTAAAACTAATAATGTGGTATTCCATGCTCATGGAGAGAAAGATGCTGTATTGACTAGATATCAATTTTCCCTCAATCAATTGATAAATGAAACAGAACCCAATCGAAAAGGTTTGTTCCTAAGCTTGACAAACTTATTTTAAAATGCAAAAGAAGAAAACATAACTTTGGGGAAAAATACGGTGAGTGAGGGCAAGCCAGGCAAGTTCTCTTTACCAGATATCGAGACGTTTTACAAGCAATAATCACCAGTTAGCATGACCGAGAATAGGCATGTAGACCAATGAGTGCAAAGCTCAGAAGACCCATGCACACTTGAAAGCATAATGTATGACAGAAGCAACGTTGTACATCAAGGGGAAAAGGAGAAAACTGGTGGCTGACATGGAAAAAAGGAACACTGCAGCAGATCCCTTTTTCACACCAACATGAAAAGTTCAGGTGCTGGGTGCCTGGGCGGCTCAGTCGGTTAAGCGTCTGACTTCGGCCCAGGTCATGATCTCGTGGTCTGTGGGTTCGAGCCCCGCGTCGGGCTCTGTGCTGACAGCTCAGAGCCTAGAGCCTGTTTCAGTTTCTGGGTCTCCCTCTCTCTCTCTCTCTGCCCCTCCCCCGCTCTCACTGTGTTTTTTCTCTCCCAAAAATAAACATTAAAAAAAAAAGTTCAGGTGCAATTCATCTTTGAAAATTATGTCATATATTCTATTATTGATGATTCAGTGGGAATTCCAAGTGGACTATGCAATCCGTGAATTATACATTGTTAAAACACTGTTCCTACCCAACAGAAATAAAAAGAACAGAAATGATAGTTTTTAAGAACTTATTTTAAAGATGCCCACACAACAGGATACATAAACCGTATTTTTTTTTTCTTCTTCTTTAATGTACTGAATCAAGCCAGAAGTCACTGGGGCTTTATAAAGGTCAAAATTTCAGAACTGAGGTGGAGGCCAACATGGAGGGACTCAGTTACTGTACAAAGTACTTCTGAAGGCTTCTTTGAAGCTGACTCCATAAAGCTAAAGCCAAAATCCAGCTGAACAGGGACAGGGCTCCCGTGCTATTGAACAGCGTGTCTGACTCACCTCCATCTGGTTGTTGTTAACTAAGGCAGAGCTCGGTTTTATCCTCACTTCCCTAGATCTGAGCAAGGTAACCCCCCACATCAGACACGCAGAGCATCCACACACAGGCGGCTCTCTCTGGACGCGACAGGGCTTTTGCTTGCTCTTCTGGCACTTCTGAGCCTGTGGTGAAATTTCCTCCCCGACTTCCAGGGAGACCAGAAACCCAAAACCGGGCTTTGATTGAGAAGAATGTTTCGAACGTGTTCCACATCACGTGTGTTCCAGATGGTCTCTCAAATGAGTTTATTTCCCCGTTTTCTAGATCCTGGATATTGGATTCTCCTGTTTGATCCTGTGGCCATCTCCAAACACAGAGGTGGTACAGCTGTGACCATGGGTGTTACTAGTCTGCTAGGGAGGCCATCATAAAATACCAGAGTCGGGGGCCAAAATCAGTGAAATGTCCTCACAGTTCTGGAGTCTGGACACCCAGGATGAAGATGAGCCAGAGGGTTGGTCTCCTCTGAGGCCTCCACCCTCAGCTTGCAGACGGCCACCCTCCTGAGCATACCTGTGCCCCGGCCTGTGCCTCAGTGTGTTCAAGCTTCCTCTTCTTAGGAGGACACCATCCAGACTGGATTAGGCCCAACCTAATGGCCTCATTTCAACTTCAAGACCCCAGCTCCAAACATGGTCACAATGGAGGTGCAGCTTCAAGTTGGGAATTTTAGAGGAACACAAATCAGCCCAGACGCCATTTATGTGATGACGAATTTGACAAACGCATGCAAGCAGCAGAGCTGTGGGGCCAGGAGGCACAGCAGCCGGGAGGCGAAGAGAAGGGATCTCTAGGCGCAGAGACACTCCGCATCCCTGGGAAAACGAAACCCCGATTTCTTTTGTTGAAAACTACTCCTTTTGATTAGGTACTCTCTTAAACTCCTTCTTTAATTTCACGCAGAGAGAATTTCATAAAGAATTTCACTCAAAGAGATCACGAGAGGGGTGATGATTCATTAAATGTCTTTAACAGCTCCCGCAAAAGATCCCGTCTTCACCTTCTGAGCAGCAACAGCTCTCCGAATGCCACCCCACTGTGTACAATGCATGTGCAGGGCTGGTGGCAAATGGGCAGAAAGTGAGAGTGTGGGGAGAGGAACAGACTGATGGGAGAAAAGAGAAACCCGCGAGTTGAGGGTTTGTTTTTTTTTTAAGTTTATTTATTTATTTTGAGAGAGAGCAAGCCCGAGAGGGGGAGGGGCAGAGAGAGAGGGAAAGAGAGAATCCCAAGCAGGCTCTGCACTGTCAGCATAGAGCCTGACATGGGGCTCGATCTCATGGACCTCATGAACTGTGAGATGATGACCTGAGCCGAAATGAAGAGTTGGTGTCCCCTGACTCTGAGTTTTTAAAGGAAGAAGTATAGTAAGAAAAACAGACACACTATAAGAACAAACTGCATGGTTTGCTTCAGAATGAAATGCAAGGACAGGATTATGAAAAAAAGGTAATGGGAAGGAAAAAAAGTGTCAAGTCTTTTCAGACTCAGTGATTCATTTTTTAAAAAATATTTATAGGGGCGCCTGGGTGGCTCAGTCGGTTAAGCGTCCGACTTCGGCTCAGGTCACAATCTCACAGTTCGTGAGTTCGAGCCCCGCGTCGGGCTCTGGGCTGACAGCTCAGAGCCTGGAGCCTGCTTCAGATTCTGTGTCTCCCTCTCTCTGACCCTCCCCCATTCATGCTCTGTCTCTCTCTGTCTCAAAAATAAACGTTAAAAAAATAAATAAAAATAAATAAAAAATAAAAAAAATAAAAAATATTTATAAAATACAGGGCAGATGATGCCACAGCAACTGGGGGACAGCAGAAAGTTCTGCCATTGCCATTGGGTCAAATGAGGAGTGGGTTTTGGGGGTCAAACAGTATCCCTGAAGATGTGAACCTGAGATTAGCAAAGGACCCAACAGTCCCTGATCCTAGTGGTAAAAGTCGATACCATGCCTAAAGAAGTATGTCTAGGGGCGCCTGGGTGGCGCAGTCGGTTAAGCGTCCGACTTCAGCCAGGTCACGATCTCGCGGTCCGTGAGTTCGAGCCCCGCGTCGGGCTCTGGGCTGATGGCTCAGAGCCTGGAGCCTGTTTCCAATTCTGTGTCTCCCTCTCTCTCTGCCCCTCCCCCGTTCATGCTCTGTCTCTCTCTGTCCCCCAAAAAATAAATAAACGTTGAAAAAAAAAAAAAAAAAAAAAAGAAGTATGTCTAAGGAGCTGTGGCCAAAGACGGGATTTTATAATTACATATTGATTTATACTGGATTTCTTGGTCTACTGCAGAGTATGGAATCTCTCCAGGATTACATCGCTGCCAATTTCTAGGTAGCTTATAGCAATTTCAAAGTACCTCCCAATATACATTTTCAACAGATGGGATTATTAAACGCTTAGTGCAAACAATGATCCATAGATGTGTTACCACCCACCAGGAGACAAAGCAGATCCTCTCTCTGTCCCACTCTTCCTTCCAATAAATATTTACATCCTTCCATGTACTCATTTCATGACTGCAAAAGATGGAATATCATTGCTCTTTTGAGGTGAATAGAAGGCATTATCGGTGCTTTTTGGATTTTTCAATTAATTGCTCTCAGAAGAATTTATTTTTAGCATAAAGAACAGCTAGTTCATGGTCTGTAGATACTTTCACTTACGTATCAGTCATACTTCTAAGCATGGTGTGCATATTTTTTTTCCAAGTAGGAACCATTTTTTAAAAATCTATACTTTTTTTTAAGATTTCATTTTTAAGCAATCTCCACAACCAATGTGGGGCTCAGACTTACAACCCTGAGAGTGAGTCGCATGCTCCACCAACTAATCCAGCCAGGCAGCCCAGCATTTGTACTTTCAAAGCCCAGAACGGTAGAATTTTTCAGAACCTTCAAGAGTATATAGTCCAGGGGCACCTGGATGGCTCAGTCAGTGGAGCTTCCGACTCTTGATTTCGACTCAGGTCATGAACTCATGGTTGGTGGGACTGAGCCCTGCTGCTAGCATAGAGCCTGCTTGGGATTGTCTCTCTCCCTCTCTCTCTGCCCCTCTCCAGTGCAAATCTCTTTCTCACAAAATAAGTAAGTAAACATTAAAAAAAAAAAAAAAAAAAAAAAAAAGAGTGTATGGTCCAGCCGTGAAGCACAGATATATAAAGTGACTTGCTAATCACCATCGGAGGACGAGGTGGGAGAAGAGGGAGGAGAGGGACTCTGCAGTCATTTTGGACATCTATGGTGGCCAGGTCTCCCTGCACTTTCACACCTCCTTCCCCCAAAGCATCCCAGTCATAGTCATAGGACAGTGACGCTGAGACCCAGAGGGGTTAGGAAACCTGCCCACTGTCACTCGGAGCAACTGATTTAAACCCAAATCTGTCTGGTATCACACACCAACCCTTTCCCATTTCCCTACACTTTCAAAGAAAATACATAGAACCAAGTTATATTATTAAGTTCAAAGCTGATATTTATAATGGCATTATAGAAAATCAGACTTAATAGCCTCTCAAAACCTTGGGTTTATTTCCTCCTACTCAATCTCTGTATTATTATTGGTTTCTATTGTGGCAATATAATTGATATTTACTTAAGAAAGTATGAATTAGAACATATTTAAGTGGAAGTCAACTTAAATTCTGGCTGTTTGACCTTAATAAATCAGGGTTGAAAATTCCTTAGAGTGCTTTTCTTTTGAATGCGATTATATGAATAAAAATGCAATGCAGTAGGGGTGCCTGGCTGGCTCAGTGGGTAGAACAAGGACTCTTGATCTCTCTGGGTGGTGTGTTCAAGCCCCACACTGAGCACACATCTTACAAAAAAAGGGGAAGGGGAAGGGGAAGGGGAAGGGGAGGGGAAGGGAAGGGAAGGGGGAAGGGAAGGGGGTAGGGAAGGGGGAAGGGAAGGGGGAAGGGAGAAGGGAAGGGAAGGGAAGGGAAGGGAAGGGAAGGGAAGGGAAGGGAAGGGAAGGGAAGGGAAAGGGAAAGGGGAAGGGGAAGGGGAAGGGGAAGGGGAAGGGAAGGGAAGGGAGGGGAAGGGAAGGGAGGGGAAGGGAAGGGGGAAGGGAAGGGAAGGGGGAAGGGAAGGGAAGGGAAGGGGGAAGGGGGAAGGGAAGGGAAGGGAAGGGAAGGGGAAGGGAAGGGGGAAGGGAAGGGGGAAGGGAAGGGAAGGGGAAGGGAAGGGAAGGGGAAGGGAAGGGGAAGGGGAAGGGAAGGGAGGGGAAGGGAAGGGGGAAGGGAAGGGGGGAAGGGAAGGGAAGGGGAAGGGAAGGGGAAGGGGAAGGGAAGGGAGGGGAAGGGAAGGGGGAAGGGAAGGGGGAAGGGAAGGGAAGGGGGAAGGGAAGGGAAGGGGGAAGGGAAGGGGGAAGGGAAGGGAAGGGGGAAGGGAAGGGGGAAGGGAAGGGAAGGGAAGGGAAGGGGAAGGGGAAGGGAAGGGGGAAGGGAAGGGGGAAGGGAAGGGAAGGGGAAGGGAAGGGGAAGGGGAAGGGAAGGGAGGGGAAGGGAAGGGGGAAGGGAAGGGGGAAGGGAAGGGAAGGGGGAAGGGAAGGGAAGGGAAGGGGGAAGGGAAGGGGGAAGGGGGAAGGGAAGGGGGAAGGGAAGGGAAGGGAAGGGGGAAGGGGGAAGGGAAGGGGGAAGGGAGAAGGGAAGGGAAGGGAAGGGAAGGGAAGGGAAGGGAAGGGAAGGGGAAGGGAAGGAAGGGGAAGGGAAGGGGAAGGGGAAGGGAAGGGAGGGGAAGGGAAGGGGAAGGGAAGGGGGAAGGGAAGGGAAGGGGGAAGGGAAGGGAAGGGGGAAGGGAAGGGGGAAGGGAAGGGAAGGGGGAAGGGAAGGGGGAAGGGAAGGGGGAAGGGAAGGGGGAAGGGGAAGGGAAGGGGGAAGGGAGAAGGGAAGGGAAGGGAAGGGAAGGGAAGGGGAAGGGGAAGGGAAGGGGAAAGGGAAGGGGAAGGGAAGGGGAAGGGGAAGGGAAGGGAGGGGAAGGGAAGGGAGGGGAAGGGAAGGGGGAAGGGAAGGGGGAAGGGAAGGGAAGGGGGAAGGGAAGGGAAGGGGGAAGGGAAGGGGGAAGGGAAGGGGGAAGGGAAGGGGGAAGGGGGAAGGGAAGGGGGAAGGGAAGGGGGAAGGGAAGAGGGAAGGGAGAAGGGAAGGGAGAAGGGAAGGGGGAAGGGAGAAAGGAAGGGACAAAGGGGGGTGCCTGGCTGACTCAGCCAGTGGAGTGTGTGACTCTTGATCTCAGGGTTGTGAGGTTTGAGCCCTATATTTGCTGTAGAGAAAACTTAAAAAAAAAATACATTAAAAGGAAAGAAAGAGGGGGAAGGAGGGAGGAAGGGATCCCTTTACTTGGCAGAGAGAATAAACAATTCTTATTTGATATTGTTTGCTGACCACTTATCTACAACTAAACTTGCAGCTGAACACCAATAAGCCACAGGGCTAATGAAATGCTTCACACCTATTGCCTCAAAGTTCTGAAAACACAAAGGTCATCCTTAAAAAATCCCCATATGGTGAATGTGAACTGCATGAGCAACTAGGTAAGAGTGTGACCTATTACCACTGCCATGAAAACAGCTCAGAGGGCACGTAGTATAGCATCTGTAGGAGTCCAGTGGCATTGTATTAGTTTTCAATAGACCAGCAAGTAACATTTATTGGCAGACTTTTTGTGTCCTTCTGCTCACGTTTAATGAACAAGGTTAGAGTCTAAGTTGTTTTTACTTAACAGTACTCAGGTTTCTTCTGGATCACTTAGAAAATCCAAGTCTGCCCTTAAGTCACTCTCAGTAGAATGGAAACTGGAAAGGGAATGAACTGCTTTTGTCTTCTATGTCATCACGTCCATAATTAGGCAGTGTTTTCATAAGAAAACAACCAGAAAGTTCCAGGCAAAATAACCTTATAACCTTATGCAATTTTGTAATCTAAAGTGGTCTACTGACAGCCTGCTTATTATTCTTTTTGAATCTCAGATAGCCTTCTCTCAGTTGCCAAGGGTATGTTCGGCAAATCAAATCGACTTCCTTCAGTATTTTAAATCTCATTTGTACCCTGGCAGAAACACACATTTCCTGAAGAAAAAAAAAAAAAAAAAAAAAAAAAAAAGGAGCCATGTCTTTAAAAAGGAAGTTGGAAGTCTTTAAGCTTGAGATAAGTCTTTTCAAAAGAGAAAGAAACTTTTGGCAGGACTCGAGTGCATCTTACACCAGTGGAAAGTGGAAACCTGTCCCTTATTTCATGGAAGTTACTATACACATTATGAAATACACCAGAACCACAGCAACCACCTCCACAGAACGTAGTTGCAGCTTCAAATGGCAACCTCATCCGCGGAGGTCCCGGGAGGCGAGGGAGGGGCGAAAGTAACTTAATTTTGGTCTGGGGAGTCTGTGAAGATGCTTTCTATCTTCACTATGCCTGACTCCCCTCAGCCCTCAATTCAGGGAGAGCACATTATGAATATTCATTCAAGTCTAGATTGAGAAGAACCCCATGCTACTGGAGCAGGCATTTGAACTCATTAGAGTTTATGAAGCAGGACCAAATGAAATGGAGCCCATAAAAAAGCTGCTGTAAGAGCCACAGGATTACCTCAGCCTTTCTGCTCTGAGTTCCCCACCATCCCCCTTGAAAACTCTATTTCCGTTTTTTTAAGAGGTACAGTTCCTACAACCACTGTACCTCTCTCTGTGAATGAAACGGATCACCAAATAATGAGAGTGGCAATTCAATTTCAATCTTCACTTGGAAAACATTTTGTTTTATAAGCTACCCTGAGACTTACGGCAAACCAACCAGCTGATATTTATCGAGGACCCACCCACTGTATGTCAGGCTTTGGCCAGGTTGCGGGGAGAGGGGTGTGGGGGGGGGGGGACGGCAGCTGGATGAGACTACCAATGGAGCCCTGCCAAATGGAGCAGAGCACTGATCAGGGAAGACAGATACTAAACACGTCAAGTCTGATTTGGGCTCTGAGGAGGAAACACAGGGTGCATGTGACAGAGAGACCTAACCAGATCTGCAGGTTGGGAAGGATTCCCTGATAAAGAGACTTTTAAGTTGAAGCGTAAAGGAAGACCAATTCTTAAGTGGGTGCAGAAGGAGCAGAGAAAGACAGCTGAGGGGAGAGCGGGGTGAAGATCTTCTTCAACCTACAGTGGGGTTACATCCTGACGAACCAATCGTAACTTGGAAATACTGTTAAGTTGCAAATGCTCTCAACACACCTACCCTACCGAACATCAGAGCTTAACCTCACCTACCCTGACGGCGCTCAGAACACTTATATTAGCCTACAGCTGGGCAAGATCATCTCACACAAAGCCTACTTTATAAGAAAGAGTTGAGTAGCTCATATAATGTATTGAACACTGTACCAAAAGTGAGAAACAGAAGGGTTGCAAGTGTATCAGTAGAGAGACTGATAAGTAAGGCTGGAAGGCAGACAAGAGACAGGCAAGAGAGTCCAGTTTGAGAGTTGTGGGCGCAGAGATGCTACCTAATGCCAAACACGGGCTAGGAGAGAGAGCAGGGGCGGGAGCAAGGGTCCGGGACAGACCCAGAGGTGCGCTGGACGATTTCAACAACCTCCTATCCTGCTGCCTGCTTCCAGCCTTGCCCCCAAGTAGTCTATTCTCCACCCAGAAACCTGGGTGATTACTTATTAAAACTAATGTCGTTGTTTTGTTCAAAACCCTACAATGGCCTCTAATTTCACTCAGAGTAAAGCAAAGTCCTTACTGTGTCTGGAAAAGGCCACATGGTCTGCTCTGCCCCTCTCCTAACCCTAGCCTACTTCTCTAACCTCATCTCCACCTCTACTACCCTCCCACTGGACTCACTCTGCTCTAGCCCTACTGGTTTTTTGCTGTTCCTCAAATGTACCAACTACTCCTGAGCCTCAGGGCCTTTGCACTTTCTGCTTCCTTTGCCTGGAATGGTCTTCTTCTAGGTATTCTACATGTATTAGTCTCTCACTTCCCTGAGGTCTCTAGTTAAATATCATCCAATCAGAAGATGTGAATAGATATTTTTTCAAAGAAGATACACAGATGGCCAACAGACACATGAAAAGATGCTCAACACCACTTATCGTCAGGGAAATGAAAATCAAAATCACAATGAGGAACGCCTGGATGGCTCAGTCGGTTAAGCTTCTGACTTTGGCTCAGGTCATGATCTCATGGTTTGTGAGTTCGAGCCCACATTCGATTTTCTCTTGGAGGTTGGGACTCTCTCTCTCTCTCTCAAAATAAATAAATCAACTTAAAAAAAAAGAAACTACAATGAGATATTACTTCACACCCATCAGAATGGCTAAAATCACCAGCACAAGAAACAGCAGGTTGTTGGTGAGGATGTGGAGAAAGGGGAACCCTCTTATACTGTTGGGGGGGAATGCAAACTGGTGCAGCCACTGTGGAAAACAGTACAGAGTTTCACAAAAAGTTAAAAATAGAACTACCCAACAGTCCAGCAATTGAACTACTAGGTATCTACCCAAAATGCGAATTCAAAGGGATACATGTACCCTGATACATATAGCAGCATTATCTACAATAGCCAAATTATGGAAACAGCCCAAGTATCCATCAATTGATGAATACAGAAAACATGGTATATACATATACCATGGAATATTACACAGCTATGAAAAGAATGAGCTCTTGCCATTTGCAATGACATGGATGGAGATAGAGAGTCTTATTCTAAGAGAAATAAGTCAGAGAAAGACAAATACCGTATGATTTCACCAATATGTGGAATTTAAGAAACAAAACAAACAAGTAAAGGAAAAAAAGAGAGACAAACCTTGAAACAGACTCTTAACTACAGAGAACAAACTGATGGTTACCAGGGGGGAGGGGGGTGGGGGATGGGTGAAGTAGGTGAAGGGAATCACGGAGGGAACTTGTGATGAGCACCAGGTGATGAATGGAAGTGATGAATCACTGATTTGTACACCTGAAACTAGTATTACACTGTAGGCTAACTGGAATTTAAATAAAATTTTTTTAAATTAAAAAAAAATAAATATCAGCCAATCAGTGAGGACTTCCCTGAGCACCTATTCTAAATTGCAACATCCAAGGGGCAACCTAGGTGACTCAGTCGGTTGAGCATCCGACTTGGACTCAGGTCATGATCTCACGGTTCGTGGGTTCCAGCCCCACATCAGGCTCTGTGCTGACAGCTTGGAGCCTGCTTCGGATTCTGTGTCTCCCTCTCTCTCTGCCCCTCCCCTGCTCATGCTGTCTCTCTCTCTCTCAAAAAAATAAATAAATATTTAAAAAAATTTTTTTAATTTTTTTTTTTAACGTTTATTTATTTTTGAGACAGAGAGAGACAGAGCATGAACGGGGGAGGGTCAGAGAGAGAGGGAGACACAGAATCTGAAACAGGCTCCAGGCTCTGAGCAGTCAGCACAGAGCCCGACGCGGGGCTCGAACTCACGGACCGCGAGATCATGACCTGAGCCGAAGTCGGACGCTTAACCGACTGAGCCACCGGGGCGCCTCTTAAAAAAAAATTTTAATTGCAACATCCATTCACCCATTCATCCCCCTTTCCCTGCTTTCTGAAACTTATTAGTGTCTGATATGTCCACTTGACATATAGTTTATAATATATAATATGGTATTGTATATTTGTATGTTATGTACTACATTTATATTTAATATGTGTCAATCATCACCTAATGTATTATGTGTTAACTGTTATAATTTCCCACCCCAGAATGTAACTTCATGACGGCAGCAACTTGATTTTGTTCACTGCTGTATATATACCTAAAGTCACAAAAATTTCCTGGTATGAACATGTACTTGCTAAGTTATTTGTGGAACAAATTCTAACATTTCATGATACCGCATTAGAGTAAAAGGACCACGGGTGTAGCAGAAAAATAAGAAAACACAAGTGTCACAGAAAGCAAGGGAAGAACATACTGATACGGGCAATGGTTAGCATTTATTGCCACTTATCACAGTAGCTGATACGTGCTCACCACTTCCCACAAAATATCTCATTTAGCCATTGCTACAATCTTACCAGGAAGGTCCTACCCTCCCTTTATAAATAATTTAGAGAAGCTAAGTAACTTTCCCAAGGTCACCATATATGCTAAATCCTGCTAAGAGAGGCATTTAATTGAGTCCTAAAAACTCTCCACTGAATTGGTTCACACGGAGACCTTAATACTGGTGACCTTAACAAAAACCTGGTCAATGTCCAAGCGAAGAAAAGTGAGATACAGAAGGGAGGGGAGGAAATGAGGACAGGGAAGTGGCCAGCTCTCTCCAAAGTTGGCTTGAGAAGAGCAGAATAGGAGAGAGAGCTAGACCAGGGGTTAAAGGGAAAGAAGGTTCTATTTTCAGTGACAACCAAATAATTTGAATTTCTAAAACCCAACCTCTTTTCAGAGTTTTGGTTAGCATATCTATATGAGCAATCAGCATAGATAACGTGTTGTTTTCCTGTTTCCAAAGAAATTCAGATTTTGCTTATCACTTTGGGTTTAAAAAAAATTCCTAGCTATGCACAGAATTTGCTTTCCACATCCCAGAGGATGGAGAAATCTATAGAAAAGAAGAGGTGTAATTGGGTCAACATAACAAAGAAACAAAAAGATGACCTACTCCAGTTCTCTGGGGAAGCTGAATCAGGGCTTTAGAAAAATCAATCAAGCCACACAATTCTGTGACACTGTGTGGGAGAGGCCCACACTGAGTCTGGAGGCAGAAAACCTAGCTGGCTGAGCAGTCTGGGCTGGCCACTGTTTGTCACCTTGTGCAAGTCGCTCAACTTCAGTGTCAGCATAACATTTATAATGCCTCTCTCGGTCCTGGGCCAACTCCAACGAGGTGGAGACAAGAAAAGTGCTTTATACGAATGCAAGATACTCCCAGTATCTCTTGTGATTGAAGTTAAGCATTAAAAGCCACCTATTATAACAGGCGCAGCCAAGAAGCAATCTGTTTGGATATGTGTACAAACATTCACCAACTGATTCAAGGGGAAAAAAGAGTGAGTGATTAACAATTCCACATGCTGTATATTTAGAAATACCTGCATGTTTGCTTTTCATTCCTACAACTGGTGCTGTTGAAGCAGGCTCACTGTGAATCAGGTTAAGCCATGCCTAGGCTTGAGGCAATGTCTACTCTTAAAATGCTCAAAGTGTGACTTATTTTCAGTTTGCTCTGGATCTGACAATGTAACAACTCAGAAAAACTGGTACAGCCAGTCTAATTATAGACCTGCCAAGGTTTGGGACTCTTCCTTAAACACTTGAGAAGCCAGGCCTCACTTAGGGCAAGATCACACAGGACTCCAGCCCTGTACCAATTCCCCAACTGCATCCATTTCTTACGGAGACAAGGACATGGCCATCTCCAAATGGAGAGACAAAGAAGAGAACCAACCGTCAGGAGTTTACTTTTAATGTTTTAAATGTTGAAACATTCAAGTCCTGCCCTTTAGCCATCGCTGAAGATTACAAGTATTGAACATGTTGGAATGGGGGTGGAGGCAGTGGATTAAGTGTTACAGAGACCAAATGCATCAGGTGTGTCTCACTTATGGAACATTCTGGGCTCCGGGAACCTCTGAGAGGGAGTGAATCATTCCCACATCAGGCAGACAGCAGCTAAAATCACTGCCTCAGCACAATTCTTCAGGGACACCTCTTTCATCGCAGACCTAGATGGGCCTCCTGCCTCCCCCGGACTCCCAGCGCCTGGGGGCGGGGGCTGCCCAGTGACAGGAACACCTGCACTGTCCTCTGGGCTGGGCACCTGTGGCTGAGGGGACAGTGGAGCTCTCATGACCTATAAAAGGGTTGAGAGTCATGTGCCTTCAAGAGTACTCCTTGTAGCCTCCTAAGTCAGGCAGGGAACTCTTCTTACCCCCACCCCCCTGCTTCTGATCAGCCCCGGCCAGGATCCTAAGAATTACAAACACAAAAACGAAAACAAAAATGATGAAAAAAACAGTGCAGTTCTTCTTTATACCGGGTATTAGCCCCCAAGACTGAGGTGCGGACTGGGAGATGAACATCATCATCTCCATGTGAGACCTTCCCCAAACTCCGTGTTGCCCAGTCCTTCCCTCCTCCCTTCCCGCAGGGCGCTGGCCCTCCGCATCACCGCCATTCCCCCCACACCCCTGCCTGCCCTGGCTCCGCTTGGCAGGCTGCCTTCCTGCTGGATGGAATCACCACTCTTCTCACAGAAATTCCTCCCTTCAGAGCCCAGATCAAATGCTCCTCCTCAAGAGAAGTCCTTCCTCCGTTACCAGAAGCAATATTTCCTTCCTCCTACCACAGATAATATTTTGTTTAAAACAGTGATAAGAGCTGGTAATAAGATTACTGAGCACACGGGGACAGGAATTGTGTGAGGGGCTTATAAATTTCATTTCATTTAGTGCTCCCGATGCCCTCCTTGGGAACGTGCTACTATTATTCCCTTTCATAGATGAGAGAACCAGGGTGGAGAAAGGTGAAGTACTTTACATGTTTTTTTGTTTTGTTTTTTGTTTTTGTTTTTTTAGTGTTTACTTATTTTTGAGAGACAGAGACAGAGACAGAATGCAAGTGGGTTAGGGGCAGAGAGAGACGGAGACACAGAATCCAAAGCAGGCTCCAGGCTCTGGGCTGTCAGCACGAAGCCCGACACAGGGCTTGAAATCATGAGTTGTGAGATCATGACCTGAGCTGAAGTCAGACACTTAACCGACTGAGCCACCCAGGCGCAGTACTTTATTTAAAAAGGCAATGGGAGCGCTGGACGATGGCAATGGGGATGTGGGGAGGGGGACGGGCAGTCTGACTCCAGAGCTCACTCTACCTGTTGCTTTATATTCTAATGATTTGTGCATAGGTCCCAACTGCTGTATGAATTTCTGAGGCCGCATATCCTTGGAAATCCCATTATATTAACTCTGGGCCTAGCTCAAAGTGGGTTCTTGAATTTGAGCAAAAGTAATGTGGTGTGGTTTTATGCATTTCTAGACAGAGCACTGCGGCTGATTTTTCCAGGCTTGCTATCCTTCTCTATTCCGTCCTTAATCTAGCAGAAGGCTGTGCAACAGGTCACAAGCAGCAACCCTAAGTGGCCATCCAAAACTGAAAATCCAAGACCGGGGGAAGTAAGAGAAATCTAACCTACCTTCCAGAAGCAAAGAAGGGGCCTTAATTTTGGTGACCAAGTACCTGAGACATCAAAGACCTGCCTCCGTGCACAGCAGAAAAGAGCTCTTAGAATAACAAATCCGGGTCACAGAGGAGGAGGGTATCTTTCTCTTTAGGTTAGATTTATTATAAAGTTCTGTGTGTTGCGGTCAGTGTTTCTCCAGATTCTCTGATTTTAGTCTTGTGGGGAATAATAATAAATTCTTGTTGAGAGAATAAGGCGGTATGGCTCAAAGGTTAAAAGCAGATGGGCTTTGATGTTAAATGGACTTGGTGGGAACAAGTCCTACAGGGAAAAGTTTTCCTTGACCTTCTAAAGGTCCCTGGCTAGGTGTGAAAAGTAAACTGAGGAAGGAGTTAAACCTGAGGGGTTTTTTGTTTTTGTTTTGATGTTTATTCATTTTTGAGAGACAAGAGAGTGAGTGGGGAAGGGGCAGAGAGAGAGGCTCCAGGCTCTGTCAGCACAGAGCCCAGCATAGGGCTCGAACTCACGGAGTGCAAGATCATGACCTGAGCTGAAGTTGAACGCTTAACCAACTGAGCCACCCAGGTGCCCCTTAACCTGAGTACTTCTAATGCTACGTCTGATGAAGAGTGGACAGTCATGGAGGGATTGACAGGTTACACAGTATGAGGTATGTGTAATAACCTGGGGGAAGTTTAGCAAGGCCTGTTAGGAATTTTCCAGGTGTCCCCTTGTCTTCAGAGATAAAGATGCTTCTTTCCTCAGGGTATAGGAAGGGCATCTTTCATAGAAGGTTTTATGACCTGTTTGGGGGTGGGGGTGGTGGTGGGGAAAGGTCAGAGCAAACTTTCTGCTTCTCCTGTAGTCTCAAATTCCTTCGGCTTAAAATATTCAATACGCTAAGATGCCATATTTAGGGGTAGCATGTCCTGAACCCCATCAACTCCAACCCTGCCTCCACATTTGTGATGTGGGACAAGTTATTTGACGTCTGTGTGTCAGCCTCCTTGTCTGATAATGGAAATAACATTAGCGCCTATTAATTTGTAAGGTGACTGAAAGGACAGAATGGGATAATGCAGACAGAGTGCCTAGTACAGTGCATTTGGTAAACATTAGCTATTATTATTTAATGATTACCGTTATAAATATTGATTGCTACTGTTGGTAGTCCTGGTTTATGGCTCACAAGAGCAATTTTTTCATCTGGAAATTCTTTACTGAAGGGTACTGGTTAGTGCTATTCTTTTCTGCTCTATAGCACCCACCCCTCCGAACATAAAGGGTGAGGAGATGTAGACTGCAAAGGTACTAACAATTATTTTTTTTAATGTTTATTTACTTTTGAGGGGGGGAGGGGTAGAGAGAGAGGGAGACACAGAATCTGAAGCAGGCTCCAGGCTCTGAGCTGTCAGCACAGAGCCTGACGCAGGACTCAAACTCTCAAACTGCAAGATCATGACCTGACTCGAAGTCAGACGCTTAAGCGACTGAGCCACCCCGGAGCCCCGGTACTGTCCAACAATTAAGGCTGCCTGAAAGCTGGGATAGTGAGCTTCTCCCTTTCCCTATCCATCGAAAATGTATCCTATGGGTGTTGCCTTCGGTTCAACTTAAGACATCAAGGTCCTGCTTCTAAGATATTAGCCAATTTTCCCCAGCTACTCACAATGGTGACTCTCAAACTTGAGTGAACATAAGAATCACTATGGGTTGGGTGCCTGGGTGGCTCAGTCACTTAAGCGTCTGACTTGATTTCAGCCTAGGTCAGGACCTCAAGGTTGTGAGATCGAGCCCTGCGTTGTCAAGCTCTACGCCGAACATGGAGCCTGCTTAAGATTCTATTTCTCCCTCTCTCTCTGCCCCTCCGTGTGCTCTCCCTCAAAAGAAAAAAAAAAGTCGCATAGGGTATTCACCAAATGCATATTCTTGGGCCCACTGCAAGAAAAAATTATGATTTAATAAAAAGTATCCCAGGTGATTTCAATACCAGCGGTCCTAGGAACCACACTCTGAAAAACAAGGACAGTAACTGACGTGTTAGAAATATTTATCCCATGTAAGTTTATTTCCTGAATCAGAAAAGAACCAAAAAACTTCTAATTTTCCAACTCTCTCTCTGCATTTTTAAAAACTAATGTCCATTTCAAGCCCAATCCTTGGATTCCACAGTAATGAGTTTATCTTTTGTTCCTTCCTGAAGTTGTTTACTGGCATAAACTTTTTTTTTTTTTTAAGATTTTATTTTTAAGTAGTCTCTGCACCCAACACAGGGCTCAAACTTACAACCCCAAGACCAAGAGTCACATGCTCTACCAACTGAACCAGGTAGGTGCCCGTGGCATACTTTCTTCAGACTGACCAGGATCTAGACATAGCTCAAATTCTGGAAAGGAGGAATGAGGCTTCCTTTCCAAATGGCTACAGTCAGGATGATGTTGGTGATTACACAGAACAAGATGCAGAGATGGCTGTAGTCTCTGAGGTGGAGGGTGCTCTCAAAGCCTTCTAAAAGTCTTCAGCATCTGATATGATACATATCTGACATCCTCAAAGACGGTCTGGAGCACAGGCTGTCAGGAGAGAATGCAGTTGCAAAATGGGATCTGCTCCAGGACCAGCCAGTCAGGACATGCCTTTCCCTTCACTCTAGTGACTGGAAGCAGCAGAGCATTTAAGACCAGTAAGCCCGTAAATTCCAGGGGCAGACGACCTGAGTTTCAAGCCACAGCTCCTACACACGCTACCGGTGGATCCTGAGCAAGTTATTTAACCTCTCTGTGCCTTGATTTCTTCATCTATAAAATGGGATGTTGCAAGAATAAAGTTGGTTCCTAGTAAGTATTAAGTGAGTGTTATTATTCTTAACGGTTATGTGACCCAAACCAACCCAATGACATGTCATCCCAGGTTTTGCTGGAGATGTTTCTGCTGAAGTTGCAAAATTGGTAAAAAAAAAAATCTGAGAAATGCAATGAGCCACCTGTGGAGAAAGTCTTCCTGAGAGTGAAGCTACCACAGAGGAGAGACAGCTGACAGATGGACGGGAGCATCTCGGGTCTAATGGTATTGTTTGAGACTGGATCTGGTCGTGCATGGATGTCTCGTGTGGGACTCTCCAATGGCATGGGCTATTAACTCCCCCTTTCAAAGCTTTCGTCAGTTTCAGTTGGTTTCTGTCACCTGCAAACAAAAGAATTCTGACCTAGTTTTTTAAAGATATAATGCACACACCATACAATTCACCCGTCTAAAATGTACAATCCAAAGGTTTTTAGTACATTCGCAGAGTTGTGCAACCGTCTGTATAATGTAGGATTTTTGATCCAAAACTCTTCAGAGGTGGCTCAATAGGTGTAGAATGTGGATGATAGTGGGGATGGACAGGTGCAAATCTGCTTCCAAAGCCACCACAATTTTGAAACCACTTTTAAAGTTGGAATCACCAACCTTTCGAATTAGAAGTAGCTTAAAGCTCAGCACAGTCTAATGGAAAAGGAAGACGCTAGGCATCAGAACCCCTGGTTTCTTTTGAGGGAAATTAGAAAATCCCTCTGATCCCTTCATACTCTGTAGAATTGTACAGGTTTAGTCAAATCCCCTCATTTTTCAAGATAAAACCGAGGGCCAGAGAGACTAAGCCAACTGCCTATGTTGACAGAGGTACTTTCGGTCAGACACATTCAAAAGCACAGTTCAGTCTTCTGTGTTGCTAGTTTTAAACACTTCCTGCTTCTTCTGCAGGATTTCATACTTGAGTCCAGGTCAGTCTCTTGAAATGGTGGCAGGTAAAGAGCCTCTTCATAATACCAATCCAATATCCATCCGTTTGTTCAAGAGTACACTGTGACTAAGGGTCTTCCCTGTATTTACGTTCAATTCCAGTGTCTCTCTTTGGATAAGATAGTGTTCTGCCTACAACCTAGTAGGCTCTCCTTGAAGCGGGACAGGTTAGGGAATTTCAAAAACATTCTATGGTGTTTTAGTGTGTCAGGTGGATGAGATTTGCGAACTCCTACATACGTTTGTGCAATAATCTTGGTTTGCCGGATCAGGAGCTTTAATTACAAAGAAGGACTGCTGGGGATAAGATGAATGACAGTTAAGGGAATAACTGTGCTCTTTAATAAAAACAGGTATTTGATAACCAAACTGGGAAATTTCAAATAATTTCACTTATAACAGCCCTTGAGGCTTCAGATGACTTAGCAAAGACATAAAGAACCCTTTAGCTCTTAGTAATCACAAATCTGTGTATCTGGGCACATAAGAACGCTCTATATAGGCTTTGGAAATTTTTAGAAACACACTTCCTGGAAGAACCTGGGCGGTTTGGATCTGGCCAACAAAATGTAATACAGTCTGGGGCAGGATGCATTGTACTTAGCCGTATTCAAGGACAGAAAGGCATTTGCCTTATCTGGGATATCCTGTGAAAACACATTAAGAACACCCAGGGAAATGTCATCAACAGGGGTATTATTTGTGGTCACTGTTGTTTCTGATACATGGTTTGTCCTTTGTGAATCTAGACAAAGTAAACTGAACCCAGTAGAAACATACTGGATGTCTTATTTAAATTACAAGCAAGAGGCGGCATTTTTATTTGTTCTTAAAAAACACTCTCACATTAGTCTGTGAGGTTCTTTTCTTTTTATGTTTATTTATTTTTGAGAGGGACAGCATGAGCGGGGGAAGGTCAGGGAGAGAGAGGGGGACAGGGGATCCAAAGCAGACTCTGTGCTGACAGCAGTGAGCCTGACACAGGGCTCGACCTCACGAACTGTGAGATCGTGACCTGAGCCGAAGTCTGATGCTCAAACGACTGAACCACCCAGGAGCCCCGAAGTGGTAGAATTTTTAAGCAGAGTTCAGTGGTGAGGTCCTTATATTCATTGTATACAGCTGCAACTGGAGGTAACAAAGCTCTGTGATGTCCTGGGACCCTCCCCCACCACAACTACATTCTCAGCCTTCAAAACCAGCAAGACCCATCCCACCAAGACCTTTACCCTTGCTAAAGTCAGTCAATACGTACCCAGGATCTCTAGGGTGCAGCAAACAGATAATCGTCACCAGGCTGCCACCCCCAAAAGTCCTGACAGCTCAAAGCCCCAAACCTTTCCAGTTTGTCCTCAGAACCCATCAGAGGGGCAGAGAGAGAGGGAGAGGGATGGAGGGAGGGGGAGAGAGAGAGAGCAAGAGCGAGAGAAAGAGAATCTTAAGCAGGCTCCATGCTCAGCATGGAACCTGACATGGGGCTAAATCCCATGACCCCAGGGATCATGACCTGATACAAAAGCAAGAGTCAGATGCTCAACCAACTGAGCCACCCAGTGGCTCAGTTTTTGTTCTAATTGAAACCTGGCTTTTCCCTGAGGACACTGCTTCCTCTGCTATTTCCTCCCCTACTCCTGTACCACAGGCTCAAGTCAACCTCCATGTCAGTGACTGTCCTTTCTCTCTACCTGCGCCAACTTCTGAGAATTGTCATGAGGCTATATATACCCTAGGCTTGCCCCTCCTTGTGGCAGTTATCAGTGGAACTGCCCCCCCCCCCCGCCTCCCAACCATCACTCTCCTCTTATTCCTTGAAGATTTTAGCCCCTGATTCACTGTTACCTTTGCCAATGTTACTCATGTTATAAAATGCTTGGTGATTTCAACATCCACAGAGGATCCTCCCAGCTTCCCTGCCTCTACTTCCTTGACCAGTTCTCCATCATGTACGTATCATGTTCTCCTCCCTACCTCAGCTTCCCCCATGGTCCCATCATTCCTGTTGGATCACGCCATTACCAAACCTGCACTGTGCCCATTACCCAATTCAAGCATCCCAACCACCACTTACGCGGTTGCCAACCCCCTCCGAGGAGACCTGAGGCATGGATCCTACCACCTTTTCACCATTATTCATATCCTCCCTTAACTTCTTATCACCACTCACTTTCCTATACCTCCAACTCCCTGGCCTCTCCTTCCCGTCACCATATTCACCCAGCAAAACCCCCACCTTGGTTAAATCGGACTCTCCACTTGCACTGTGCCTGCCTTCTTACATCTCAACATGGCCGGCTTAAAATATACCCAAGTGGCTGTAAAATTGTGGAGTCAAGACCAGGAACCACAACCGCCACCTGGTAATCCTACTACATACATCTCCCTGGTCCAGTTACTCTCCTTCTCTCCTGGATGGCTGCTTCACACCCTCTCTTCTCAAACCTCCAACACCTCCTTCACCCCCCCCCCACGCCCCCCACCTCCCCTAACCCCCGGCTAGGAAAAGCTCACAATCTTGCTCTCTGTTTCTCTGGAAAATCCTGGAGCAATCAGAAGAGAACTTGAGGAGTTCTCACCTTCATGGGTCTGTGCCTTCCTTCCTATAGTCCTGGCTGACCTGTCTGCGATCCTGGGGCCAAACCCCTCTCTTCCTGCTCTACGTCCCAACCAGCCTTCCCTAGTCAAGGGCCTCCCACCAGCAATTCTTCCCTCTCTTTCCTACGACATCACATTTTCTCTGGGCATTGTTTCCAATGGAACAGCAACATGCTGTTAATTTTTCCCCATCTTTAAAAATCCCTCTCTTGACCAGTTAACCTCTGTGAAAATAAAGTCACGTCTTTTCAGTCCTGCTCAAACCCTTTCGTGGGTCCCATCTCACTCAGTGAAAAGCCGAAATCCTACAGGGACCTACACAGTCAGACCTCACCTCTTACCTTACCCTCTCCGGCCAAGCTGGGGAGACCTTCTCAGGACACACACCAGGCCGACTTTCTCAGGGCTGCGTACTGGCTGTTCCCTCTGACTGGGACACTCTCCCTCAAGATATCTGAACGCTCGTTCCATCTCTTCACATCTTTAACCAAATGTCACCCTCTCAGTGACGCTTTCCTCAGCCTCCCTGAGTAAAGCTGCATTGTAACTACATGCCGATTCTCCCTCTCTCTCTACCCTGATTTAACTTCTTAGCACTTATCGCTGTGTAACATACCAGACAATTTACTTACTTAGGTGTATTGATTGTTTCTTCCAGCCAATATTCACGGTTCTATAAAAGCAAGACTTTTTTGTCTGCTTTGTTTACCGACCAATGTATCCCCAGCACTGCGGTGTTTGGCACATAGAAGGTACTCGATAACTATCAGTTGAATGTATGGATGATTAGAATTAAACACACATAATGTCTTACAAATTTTAAAGTTTGCACAATCACACTTATACAAGATTCTTCTATAGTCTCTGCATTCGAGTTCTCTGAATCAAACACGGTCGGACCTTTGTTTTATCATGTTCTAACTGTAAACCAGTCTGTCTTTCAAATAGAATTTGACTTCAGAATCAAAATGGTTAAAATCCTGGAATACCAGTAGCAATTCAATGAGTCTCTTTCTTTGCTTTCGTTTTGGTTTACACTTAACTTGGTTTGGAGGAAGGAGGCCTTTGTGTCAGGTGTGGAGAGGGAGCAGAGAAGATCCTGGGGAGACCTCAGAAGAGAGTATTTGGCAACAGAAAGTGTCATTCAGAGGTTAGACGTGATACCCATTCAGAAGCTAAGGGGAAAAAATAGAAGCTGGAGAAAGAAGGTGAATCAGTCATATTGCCTGAGACTACGGTCCTCCGGGTCACAAGGACAATGTGGCCCCAAACAGCCTCCAAGGATCAGAGGAAAAGTGGCAATCCACAGCAGAGATAGAGATTTTAGCCATGATGAAAAGTCAAAACAAAAGCAAAGCCACAAGGGGATGGAGAGTCCAAAACAAGAGGGGAAGACAGTCAGCTCTGGAATAGGGAAGACCCCAGTGTGAGGCTGTCCCCACCACCTTCCAGCGCTGGGGCACAGTTCTCAGGTGGACGGGGATTCAACACAAAGCCCAAGTCACCGTGTGGCAAAGGCAGGGGCTTGGTGGACGTGAGCTGCCCCACCACCCCAACTCCCACGCAGTCCCCCAGAGCCCAGCACAATGGGAGACACAGAGCGGGTGCCGAACCGACAGCACTTAACGAACACACGCGTGGGACTCAGGAGGGGCAACTTCTCAGACTCAGCTGTCTCTGCCCCGGTGCCAGATTTCACAGAACTGGCTTGTTTTTTTCTCACTGTACTGTACCCTCACCTCTTTCTGCCCTACTCCCGGGATCACCTTCCCGTTTATTGTTGGTGTCCCGGACTCAGCGACGTCAATCCCCTCCCGAGCTGCCAGACATTAATTTCCATTTGAAAACATAGCATTTGGGCAGAGAGTCCTGGAGCGAGGAGGCACCGTGCAGACTGGGAGGCACCGGACAGACTGCGGGCTCCGGTTATATGGGCTGACGGAAGTTTTTAGCAGGTCCTTGTTGTCCTCCTCGGGAGGAAAGCTGGTTTCCAAGAAGGATTTCCCCCCTTTGTGTTCACTCTTTGTTCACAGTTTTAATGTTTATTTTCGCTTTTTATCTTTGCATATTCCTTGCCCTTTCAGAACCTGAAGAGACTCTGGACCAGAATCCCTCACCCTTGCCTGAAAATATCTCTGGTTCATGCCAGTGGAGGCTGACACATTTTCCTCATTTCCCTTTCACATCATTGTGATGTGAAAGGATGCTGGTAAATCATGTGAACAATCCTGATTATTTGTTTAAGGAATTTTTTTTTTTTTTTTGTGGGTCATCAGTCAAGATTTTGTGCAACGGTAAGTTCATTTCAATGGAGTTCCTGGAGAGAGGGGTCCAGATCAGTACAGTTTCCAGAACCACTGATCCATTTAGAAGTCCAGCAAGGCTAAGGACATGGAGGGCCTCCTTGCTTAGAAGGCAAGGAAGCCCCATAGTCAAAGAACAGCTATGCCCACTAAAGCAAGTGGCTGACCTCCCGGACTAGCTCATAAGCAACGGGGGACAGGGACTGAGAATTCCCTCGTAAAACTGGGGCAAGAGAAGCAACACATTGAGGGTACCCCCAGCACAACATAATCGCCATGAATGAAGAAGGAGGCCTCTTTCTGTTTGTTCACAATATCCTCAGCACTTAGCTGTAAGTGGAAGTTATGACTGGTATTCAGTAACTATTTGTGGAATGAATGAATGAATGAATGAATGAATGAGGTACCATAAGAATCCTCTTAAATAAAAAGAAAGTTTTGAAAAAGGTTAAACCTGTTGTCATGTTTAATTTTACTAGAAAATATTTGTAATTCTATTGAAACCCCAGTTTGGTGTGGCCGGGGAGAATAAAACATCAGTCACCAAAGCTTCTTTTCTTCTTCTTCTTTTTTTTCTTTTTGCTATATATGACAAACCAAAAAAAAAAAAGAACTTTAGGCAAAAATCATGGGGCCTAGTGTGCGCCAACTAGGGTACTAGGTAGGAGATGAAAACCTAATAAGATAATGAGTACAAAGGGGTGCCTGGCTGGCTCAGTCAGTAGAGCATGTGGCTCTTGATCTCAGGGTCATGAGTTCGAGCCCCACATCGAGCGCAGAGATTACTTTAAAAAAGAGATAGAGTACATACAGCTATATCTACATGAGTTATTATGCATGTGTATATAGAAATTAATTGAGTTACAATTTACCGAGTACTTGCCTCATGTCAGACACTATTTTTTTAATCGAACTACAGTTGACATATATTATTTTCAGGTGTGTCAGGCACTAATTCTTCTAATGTTAAGATGTTAGAGCATTGTTATTTCCATTTTATAGATGCAGAAATTAAGGCTCTGAGAAGTTGAAAAAAATTAATATAAGGCAACTTGAAAATAAGGCGATCCTTCCTTTTCCCAATGAAAAAAACTATTGCTTTCCAAAGATATGTGATATATAGATAGAGGTATGGCATCTGTATCACATAAGATGATATAGACCATCTTTATCCATTCATCTATAGACAGACACTTGGGCTGCTTCCACATCTTGGCTATTGTAAATAACGCTTTGACAAACATAGGGATACATGCACCTTTTCAAATTAGTGTTTTTGTTTTCTCTGAACAAATACCCAGTAGTGCAATTGCTGGACCATATTTCTATTTTTAATTTTTTGAGGAACCTCCATGCTGTCTTCCACCGTGGCTGCACCCGTTTGCATTCATTCCCACCGACAGTGCAAGAGGAAGAGGGTTCCTTTTTCTCCACATCCTCACCAATACCTGTTATTTCTTATCTTTTTACTTTCAGCCATTCTGACAGGTGTGAGGTGGTATCTCATTGTGGCTTTGATTTGCATTTTCCTGATGGTTGGTGATATTGAGCATCTTTTCATGCATCTGTGGAAAACTATGTATCTTCTTTAGAAAAATGTCTATCCAGATCCTCTGCCGATTTTTAAATCAGATTATTTGATTTTTTTTGGTGTTGTTATATAAGTTCTTTATATATTTTGGATATTAATCCCTTATCAGACGTATCATTTGTGAATATCTTTTCTCATTCAGTAGGTTGCCTTTTCATTTTGTTGATTGTTTCATTTGCTGCACAAAAGCCTTTTATTTTGGTGTAGTCCTAATTGTTTATTTTTGCTCTTGTTTTCTTTGTCTGAGGAGACATACCTATGAACATACTGCTATGGCCAATGTCAGAGAAATTACTGCTTGTGTTTTCTTTTACGTGTTTTATGGTTTCAGGTCTCATATTTAGGTCTTTAATTCATTTTTAGTTTACGTTTGTGTATGGTGTAAGAAAGTGGTCCAGTTTCATTCTTTTGCATGTACTTGTCCAGTTTTCCCAGCACCATTTGTTGAAGACGTTGTCTTTTTCCAATTGCATATTCTTGCCTTTGTCTAGATTAATTGACCACATAGGTGTGGGTTTCTAACTGACTCTATACTGTTCCATTGATCTCTGTGTCTTTTTTATGCCTGTACCCTACTGTTTTCATTACTAAACCTTTGTAAGTTTAGCTTGAAGTTTGGTAATGTAATACTTCCAGATTTGTTCTTTTTTCCTCAGGCCTAGAGTTTCTTTAACCAGCAATTGCTAGAAAGAAAAACTAAAGTTTTAGGCCATAGACAAGATTTAATTTGTTGAATTTGAATCAGAAACAGAGACTGATCTAAGGCTAAACCAAAGAATAAGAGACTATATAGATTAAAGAAAGAAATGTAAGACCGGTAATATTTTTTCTTCCAGGGAGGTGAATAATACACAATCCGATATCTATTAATACCTATCAACTTGATTCCTACACATATTTCAAACATGTTCATCATCTCTAGAGCTATTTTTGGGTAAACTAACAGTTTTCTGGAGTCTTTACTAGGTCTATCTTGTTTCCTCAGTAGAAACACACACAAATACAAACATAGCCCCTTTCCCACCATGTTGTTTAAGTAGCTGCACATTATCACAGCGTATTTACCCATTCTCAAAATTGAACACTGAACTGTTTCCAAATGCTCAACGTTAAAAAAAGGAAACCTGAAATGAACACCCTGATGGATAAACCTGTACCTATGTTCTTAATGATTTCTATAGGATATTGCTAGGTCAAAAGTGTCAAAGGTCAAAACCTTATTCCTATGGTGTTTGTTTTTTTAAGGATTAAGAAAAAAAATTTTAAGTACAATTTACTCCCCAACATGGGGCTCGAACTCTTGACCCCAAGATCAAGAGTTGCGTGCTCTACCAACTGAGCCAGTCATGCGCCCCTCCTAAAGTTTTTTAATCCACACTGACAAACTCTCCAAAAAGAATTGTATCTCTATGCATACTCTGAAGTAAGGTAAATGTTTCATTGTGTTTTCCTAGTATTATCATTGCTACATCTGTCAAGGTTTGGCTTTAACACTCAATATACTTTCTAAAACAAACAAGCGTTTTTATTTAAGTATATTATATAGGAAGCTAAGCAGGTAAAGTTCACAATGTAAAAGTATGCAATCTGAAGAATTTTTATATAGGTATACCTCTGTGACACCATCCATATCAAAATATAAGACACTTTCAGCTCCCCAGAAGGTTTCATTATGTCTTCTAAATCAATACCTCCCTACCCCCATCCCAGCACAAGATATAATCTTTTTTTTTCTTTTTTTAATTTGAGAGAAAGAGCAAGCAAGCAGGTGACAGGGGTAGAGAGAGAAAAAAAGAATTTTTTTTCTTAATGTTTGTTTACTTTTGAGAGAGAGACAGACAGAACATGAGTGGGGGAGGGGTCAAGAGAGGGGGAGACACAGAATGTGACTCAGGCTCCAGGCACCCAGCTGTCAGCACAGACCCCAACGTGAGGCTCGAACGCAGGCTCGAACGCATGAACAGCGAGATCATGACCCGAGCTGACATGTAACCATCTGAACCACCTCCCCAGAGAGAGAGAATCTTAAGCAGCCTCCACCCTAAGCGCAGACTTGGGGCTTAGTCCCACAACCCTGGGATCATGACCTGAGCTGAAATCAAGAGCTGTCCGCTTAACAGGCTGAGCCACCCAGGTGTACCCTCTCCTTTATTTTTTTTTTTTAACTTCTATCACCATCAATTCATTTTACCTGTCTCTGAACTTCATACAAGTCCTCTTTTTGTGTCTGGCTTCTTTTACCCAAACATAATAGCTTTGAAATTCACCCACTGTTTTGTATGTGTCATTAGCTCATTATTTTAATAATTAATTCGTTACTTTTATTGCTGTGAAGTATTTCACTGTATGAATGTACCACAACTTATTTTACCCATTTCCCTGTTTACATCTATTTGGGTTATTAGTTTGGAGCTTTTAGGAACAAGGGTGCTATAAATACTCTTGTGCATATCTTTTTGGTGGATATGTGCACTCATTTCTCTTGCATATATACCTACGAACTGCTGTTGATGGCATAGGTATTCGTACGGCTTTAGTGGAAAGTGCCAGTTATTCAAAACCGCTGACCTTACTGACATTCCCAAGAGTAAAGTGTTAAGTCCCACTTATTCCACATGGTTACCAATATATCGTCTAAATCTTAAGGTGCGTGGCAGATATGTCATGACAGTCCTTACATGTTCAATTTATATGTCAGTAATTTATTCTGAGTTTCACCTGTAGTACGCAGACTACAATAATAAAGGAGAACAGGTGATTCAAGTGGTTGACTCTTGGTAGAAAGTGCCCCAATTATCATGTTGGTCAGCATGTCTGAGACCATCTAACAGCAAAAAGATCGGAGAAAAACCCGTTCAAGTCAAGCTACTTATCTCCAGGATGAACCCCTAAGATGGATAGTCCACAATATGCCACAGAGGCAGCAATCTAAGGTCAAGGGCACTTTTATCTCAAATCTAAGTAACTTAAGAGATTCATACCTAATTACTATTACATAGTGTACTCACCATAAGACTTCTCATCTCCATGAGAAATCTCAAAAAAGCGTACAGACTACTAGAAGCCACGTCTGTCTCTGAGAAGACGTATTACTATGTTTATTTTATGTAAGTGGGCGGAGATTTTGAAGAGGTATGGCTAATGTGATAGTGAATCAGCCTCAAAAGCTTTTTGGAAGTACCAACTCCAATTCTTTGTCCTCCAACTAAAGCACTGTCAGAGATGTTCCTTTCACATGTGCATTTATAAGAAGTAATCTGTAACTGTCTACCCTGATGGGTCTAGCCATCTGTTCAACAGCTGGAGCAAAGAACATGTGAATCTGCACAACCACAAGGAAGTGTGGTCCTGGTGAGCAATGCAGTTCTCTCACCATTTCCCAGTCATGCGCAGGGTCCACAGCAACCGACTACCTTCCACCTGCCCCCCAGGACTGCTCCACCTTCTCTGGGAACCCCATCTGCACACACCGCATCTAGGGGCTTACAGCTGGGCTTGCCCATGGAGAACACTGAAGGGGAGAGGGGGGGGGAGGGAGGGAGGGGGCTGAGTATTCATCCCTTCATGTTTCTGGTCCATGTCTCGCTCCGGCTGGCTGCATCCCTTAACCAAAGGTCACAGATCTGGTCAGGCCACCCCCTCAGCACGGCTTCTTATCACTAGGTTCTGGTAACCACTCCCTCCCTCTGTGGGTCTGGGGCTGGTGTCAGCACTTCTGTTACCAGACTAGAGTAGCCCTGCTCTATCTCCTGCGTTTTCCCTCCCCCTTTGTACAGAGCTTCTTTATTAATTCTCTTTAAATTATCTGATTTGTGTGTATCATCCGGCTTCTGTTTGGACTCTGATACTGTAGTTTTGTCAAAGGTCCAAGCCAAAGTCTTGTATCAATGACAAGAAAGGCATCATTAGAGACCTCCTAGGGGACGTACCTATTCCTAGGAGGTCTGGAGGATGAAAAAGGAATGAATGGGCTTTGCCTACCAACCCACAGACCAACTACCTACAGAGAGCTGACGGTCTCCTTTACAGCTGCTGCTATGCAGGATATGGCGGGGGTGGGGGCATAAAGGGACTTCATGTATGAGGTTCACATGGATTGAGCACCTGTACGTGCTGTGGCGATCTTCACATACACCACACAATCATGTGCTGTGTAACCTGAGCAGACTTGTAATGTCTCTTCATCTCAGTTTTTCATCTGTAAAATGGGAATAATAATAATAGGACCTACCTTGTGTTACTGAGAGAATTAAATAATACATGTAAAGTGTCTAAGATAGGACATAATATGTGTTCAATAAATGCTAGCTACTAAAAATAATGGTATTAGTAATAGTGATAAGAATTAACCCTTACAACAATCTTTTTTTTTTTTTTTTTTTTTTTAAGAGACAGAGCAGGCGTGCACACATGTGTGAACAGGGGAGGGGCAGAGGGAGAGGAAGAGAGAAAATCCTAAGCAGCTTCCAGGCCCGGCGTGGAGTCCAACATGAGGCTTGATCTCAAGACCATGAGATCATGACCTGAGTGGAAATCAAGAGTCAGATGCTTAACTGACTGAGCCACCCAGGCGCTCCAACCCTTATAACAATCTTCTGAAGTAGAAATCATTTCCCCCACTTTATTTATTTTTATTTTGTAGGTTCCATGCCCAGTGTGGAGCCCAACATGGGACTTGAACTCAGTATACCAAGATCAACATCTGAGCTGAGATCAAGGACTGGACATTTAACCAACTGAGCCACCCAGATGCCCCCATTTCACCTATTTTAAAGATGAGAAAACTGAGGCCTCATGAGCTATGTAAAGAAGAGGCAGAAATTAGTTTTTGTTTGTTTGTTTGTTTGTTTTAGGAATTCAGTTTTAAGTTATCTCTACTCCCAATGTGGGGCTCAAACACACAACCCTGAGATCAAGAGTCACATACTCTACTGACTGAGCCAGCCAGGTGCCCCAAGAAATAAGTTCTTGATAGCAGGGATAAAAAAGACTGAATGATCTGCTGATTTTGCTTTCTATGTAAGTGGAAATTCTTCTATAAGCCATAATTTCCAAAAGACAACTAATGGGTCGGTCAACTGAAATGTAAACACACATGCATATGCACACACAATACATACACACATACATAAAAACCAAAAATAAAAACCATGGTACCTTTTAACTAAGTGCCCTTGATTTTTTTTGAGTCCCTGGTTAACAAAATACCCTATGCCTACTGAATTCAGCCACCAAGGGCACTTGCATAGAACGATTTGGTTGATGCCTTCTGCAAATATTCTGTGAAGAGCTATGGCACCAGACGTCTTAGATCTTTAACTGAGAAAGGATAAAAGTATCCTCAGGGAGTTACAGGAAGTCTATAATTTTATAACCGTGTAAGATAGAAAAAACACTTATGTAGAAAGTAATGCCATTCTTTAAAATTGATCAATGTCTTCTCATTGTTCAATACAACATTTAATTACCCCTAAAGAAGTCTGACTACTTCTCTGTTTCCCATAGATTTACAATCTTAAAATCTCCTGTCACTTTACATATACCTATTTCTATTAAAGGCCAGTAATAAAATATTTAAGAATCTTTTGCTATCCTCCTTTAAACAAAAGTGAATTAATTTTTTTAAAGGAAAGAAATTAATCTGAACCCTGACACGAGATCTGTATCTCTTCTACCATCACCACGTCACCCTCCCCGTCAGCTGCCTACCCTGGGCCGGGATTCATAACCCACATAAGAGAGACCACGTATGTGACCATTTGCTCTCACACCCTTCTCCCCAACTGAACGACAGAAGAAAAGAGTTCTCTTTCTAGATGATCCTCAGAATGCCTCCTAACATGCTACCCACAGCAGCCACTGACAATCAATCGGAGTTGACTTGTGACGTGAAACTCGTTTGCCAGCCCTGCAGGAAAACATGACTTCAGATGAACAGGACAAAATCAGAGTCAGCAAAGAATGTGCTCCATAGATCAGGAACTTTGCTTTGATCACTCCTAGGCTTCAGGGCCTAGGACAATGCATGGTACATAAGAAGCGCTCAGTAAATATTTGTTGAATGAGTGAATGAATGAAAGCTGTGATCTATAGAGCCAGTGTCATACCTTCAGGAAATTAACAGAAAATGAAGACAGACAACACTTTAAAAAAAAAAAAAAATTTTTTTTTAAGTGGGGGCAGGGGGGCACCTGGCCGGTTAAGTGCCTGATTTCAGCTCAGGTCATGATCTACGGTCTGTGGGTTCGAGCCCCACGTCCGGCTCTGAGCTGACCACTCAGAGCCTGGAGCCTGCTTCAGATTCTGTGTCTCCTTCTCTCTCTGCCCCTCTGCCTCTCATGCTCTGTCCCTCTCTCTTTCTCTCTCAAAAATAAACATTAAAAAAATTTTTTAGAAAATGCAGACAGACAAGAACAAAAACAATCCTAATGCAAATTACTCTAAGATAGTAGCATAAAACTTTGTGGGTAAAATGAGAAAAGAGAGTAGTCTGAATTCGTCTGAGTAACACAGCATTTAAAAAGAAATATGGTGGGGCGCCTGGGTGGCTCAGTCAGTTAAGCATCCGACTTTGGCTCAGGTCATGATCTCATGGTTCCTGAGTTCAGGCCCCAGGTTGGGCTCTGTGCTGACAGCTCAGAGCCTGGGGCCTGCTTTGTACTCTGTGTCTCCTTCTCTCTCTCTGCCCCTCCCCCAGCTCACGCTTTGTCTCTCTCAAAAATAAATAAACATTGAAAAAAATTACTTTTAAATTAAAAAAAAATATATGGTAATGCTTTCAAGAAACTAAATCTAGGCTCACAGTCTTCTCAGTCTAATGGGCCTGCTTTAATAAGCAGATGAAAATATTTATAATTAGTAACACCATTTGCCTTACACTGTTTACAATTTAAGTTAGTAAATAAATGTCTTCTTTTTGGAGTCAGCAAATAGGACCTTCAGCCCAAATTCTGAGTGGGTGAGTCTGAATGAATGACATCTTGAAGTATTTGAACATGAGCCCCAAGGGCTATCACACGTCCTTTTCTCACTGAAATTAGCAGAGCCCTTGTACAGAGACTTTTTTTTCCTTTGACTCTAACACGGACGTATCTTTAATTTTCCTATTGTAATATCCATACATAGATGTTCTTAAAAGTTCCAAGAATACAAACATTCAGAACGTAAAGGGCACAGGGCACCTGGCTGGCTCAGTCAGAAGAGCATGTGACTCTTGATCTCAGGGTCATGAGTTCGAACCCCATGTTGGGTGTAGAGATTACTTAAATAAATAAATAAAATAAAATAAACTAGAGGGCGGAAAGCAAGCCATTTCCTCTCCCCCCAATCATTCAACTCTTCCGCCACCCAAATGACAACAAGGTCAGCAAACTATGGCCTATGGGCCAGATCTGGCCTGCTGTTTGTTTTTATCTGCTTGGGAGCTAAAAATGGTTTTTATATTTTTAAATGGTTGAAAAAAATCAAAAGAAAAATATTTTATGGCATGTGAAAATTACATGAAACTCAGTTTTCAATGTCCATAAAGTTTCATTGGCACATGGCCATGGCCATGAGTTCATGTGTTGTCTGTGGCTGCTTTCTCACCAGAGTTGCAGACTATAGCAACCCTGCTCTATCAGAGTATGTCTGGTCAGCCTTTCTGAAAAACACCTTTTTCAAACTCGCTATCTTTTATCCATCCATCTATATGTCAAACAAATTGCTTGACACAACACCCCTTGTTTGTCAATCTGTTTTGTCTTTCGAGTACATACTGTGGCCATCTTCAGTTTTCCTAAGCCCATCAACTTTCTAATAGGTATTTTACCATCAGCCATAACCCTATTAAGTTCCTCAAAGACATTTTACCACCAGCCATGCATTCAAGGGCATTTCTTCCCTTCCCTGCTTATCTTATAGAGAATACTGAGCACAGGGAGTACAAATTGGAAAGGACCCAGAAGAAATGAGAGCGATAATCCCATGACTTCCCTTCGCATAAACATGCCACCCTGGTAATCAATCACTCTCCACCTTGGCCTGGCAGAACACACCCTATGTAATTGTGCTGTCTTGTTGGGAAAATATTTGCCAACAAATGTCTTGGGTGAGTAGGGAGGCCCAAAGAAAAATGTTAGATGTTATTCTTCTGTCCTTTTAACTAATGTGAGGAACTAACTTTAGTCTATAGCTCTTATACCTAATTTCCAGTGACTCACAGATTCATATGGAGTCTGATTTTATGTTGATTCAGCTCCACAATTACTCTGATGGCACTTTGTTGACATTCCACCAGCAAATGCTTTTTCTTAGAAGATTCCAATTTAGTCAGTAAATGCATACTAATGTGGGTGGTCTTTAGTATTTGCTTTAGTGAGGACAAAGGAAAAAAAACATTTTTAACTATGTGAAAAAAAAAATAGTTTCTGGGACTGATTCTCAGGGATGGTTTGAATTGAGAGTTAAGTTTTTCCTAGAGGAGACTTCCTGTGATAGACTAATATTAAAGGAAATGAAATTCTTTGAGCTCACATTTAATCTAGCTTATATTGGTTCAGCAAAGCGGACACATGTTCCATTTACCCACTGGTGCATAACATACCAAAATTTAGTGGCTTAAACAATAATAGCCATTTCTTTTCTTTGTGAAATCTGCAATTTGGGCAGTGCTCAGTGGAGACAGCTCACCTCTGCTCCATGTGGCATTAACTGGGGTCACTCAACTGAGGCCGGAGGATCCACCCACAAGACAGCTCATGCACATGGTTGGAAAACTGGTGCAGGCTGCAGGCTGGGAGCTCAGCTGGGGCTGTCGGCCAGCATCCTAACTTCCTTTCCCTATGGGCCTCTTGATGGAGCTCCTTGGGCTTCCTCACATCATGGCAGCTGGAATCTAAGGGCCAGTGATCAAGGAAGCCAAGGCAGATGCCACAAGTCTTCTTTTCTTATAGCTCACCTCATAAGTCACACTGCATTCTAACAATTAAGCAAATCATCAAAACTTGAATTCAAAAGGAGGGGAATCTGATTGCACACCTCAACAGGAGGAGTTGCAAAAAATGTACAGCCATCTTTAATCTACCATAGCACATGAAAGAAATAATGTAAATGTGTCTCTAAAAATCATGCTTTGGATACTTAAGTGGTAGCACAGAGAAGCTAAGAATAGAATTAGAGTGCCTCCAGACTGAACAAACTCTCCTGGGGTGAAGCAAGCCATAGTGGTCAAGAGCAGAGGCCGCCTGGGTATGATTTAAGCTTGGCCATTGACCTGCTGTATGAGCATGGACAAATTGCTTGACCTTTCCATGTCCCCATACCCTCATCTACAAAAAAGAGAAAATAATGATGTCTACTGCATAAGGTTTGTCTGGGGGAAATCCAGATTCTGCTTTTTAAGCAATTAAAATACTTTTAAAAACTGATGAACACTATGCATAGAAAAATACACAAGTAGTAAGTACTCTGAATTTTCACAAAATGAATGCACTCATCTGACCACCATCCAGACCAAGAAACAGGAACTCTGCCAAGATTGGAACAACAGTGGGTGGTAGGCACTTTGCTCCCTCTAATGGAGACACCAGACTCTTGGCTTTTGGTGCCCTGGACGCATAAAAGTGGCATGGCAAGCTGAACAAACATAGCAGAGGGCCAGACTTAGCCCCTAGGCACCTGTTTAGAACTTTGCAGGAGGGTCTGGAACAGTGGGAAGGGGGTGGGGAGATGGGAGGAGACAGAAGCACAATAAGGGGATGTCAGCACAGAAGTCAACAAGTCAGGTGTAGCTAAGCGTGGCAGGGGTAATAGGTACGGAATGGGCTCAAGGTTCCGGAAGGAACCTTGGCTTGAAGTTGTTCTAATACAGGAAGAAGGTTTCCTGATTCTGGGAAAGACTCAGAGACAAACTTGACACAAAGCCAAGTGCTCCCCCTTCACACAGACCACCTATTTTAATCACTAAACATCCATGACCAACTGTCCTGAATCTATCTCCCTCACGCACCCCCTTCCTGCCTTTCCACTCAGAGGGACACTTTTACTTTCCTTCCTTTCCTGTCTTGTCTTGATTTTTTATATATTGCCCTTCTGCATGGAATTCCTATGGTTCTCCCTCTTCTGAAAGGTCTCACAGCACACATACTGTTGGAACATTTGGGCACTTCTGATCCTTTTTGGAAAGAGACAGATACAGGTAGTGAAATGAAAACAAAGTCCTGTTCACAACTCTGTCTCTGGCATCTGGTGGGCCTCTTCAAATAACCCCAAGCCCTCCGCACCCTGGCTGATGGAAAGCCTAGTTGTGGCAGGAGGAGAGAAATCTGGAATTGCTAGCAACGAACTGCACAACCGGCAGATCTGGGGAATGGCTGCCCACGGGATGCAGCTGGTAAGAGCGACATCAGAAAGAGGCTTGACTTATTCAGAACTATTTAGACTGAACGACCACCTGAACACTGTATATATGTGCCTGCAACATCCTAAATAAGAGAGTGCCCAGTCAGAGTTGAGCTTACTGCCTGGCAAAGAGCAGGTGAGCTCTAAACCTTTTCCCTCTCCCCACCCCCTTTCCTCTCTTCCAGGATTCTATCAGGCTGTATGTGGTTACATGAAGCTTTATTTACGTATCAGTCCTGCTAGTTACAGTGGGTTCTTATTCTCCAGCTCTTTTACTGCCTGACTGATCTGAACTGCATGGCCATGCTGGTATTCTGTGGACCTGGGAAGAATGGTGATTTTGAATCATTTCATACATGTGTTAAAGCTGAAGTCTCTAGCTCAGAGATGTTGAGTGTTTCTGGAAGCATGTTTTGTCTTTTACAAACTGTCATTACCTTGGAGGCAGTATAATGGTACAGCTGGTTTGTTCATGTGCTCGGCACACGTTCTGTTGGGATATCCAGGTACTTTGAATACATTCAGAAAGAGGCAAGACAGAAATTAATAAATCAAAGTGAAAAAGGAGGTTTCTTTCTCCTTCTGAACTCTCATTTTTTTTCACCCAGTATCCTTAAGTATAGTGCTTTTGACAAAACACTGTCTTGAGTATTTTAACTATTGTAGCACAAAATAAAACTAAAAAATAACTATGTATTGGTTTCTCATTGGTTAAGAGAGCACTAGATTCTTCTTCACACTGGCAATAAAAATCCTTACTCAATAATTGACAATGAGCTGTAACTTTTATATAAGAAAGTCGGGATTATTTAGGAGAAGGAGAGTATGAGTGGTGATGGGAACATGTTTTAGGTTCTACAAATAGTAGTAATTTATGAGACAAATATAGTTTATAACACTCAAAATTTGGCATGGAGAATCTATATTTTGGTTTATATTTTAAAATATATTTATTTGCATCTACATTTTGAAGGCATTTAAGTGTAGGCATGTTATTCTAGAAACACAAATGCACACATATGTTTTTATATAAACTGGACTATAAATTCATTTTGAATTATGTTTTTTTCAAAAACAATAATGCAAATCTTTATATTATAATAGCTACATCTGCCACGTTAAAATTATTAACTCCAGGGGCTCCCAGCTGGCTTAGTCGGTAGAGCACGCGATTCTTGATTTCGGGGTCATGAGTTCAAGCCCCATGTTGGGCATGGAGCCTACTTAAAGAAAAAATTAACTCTATGGTTAGATATTAGGTCCAGTATTTCACTATTTTAAACAATCATAATGTACATGTATCTTTACATGCCTATCCCAGTATTTCCTTAGAACAGTCTCTGTTAGAAGTGGAATAACTGGAACAAAGAACTTTTACTTCACTTCACCTCATTTTTTAAAGTAGACTTCATGCCCAGCGCGGAGCCTAATGCAGAGCTTAGTGTAGGGCTTGAACTCACGACCCTGAGATCAAGACCTGAGCTGAGATCAAGAAGAGTTGGATGCTTAACCGACTAAGCCACCCAGGCACCCCAGAATATACACCTTTTAAAGCTTGGAATATAGACTCCAAACTTCCCTCCCAAAAGATCTTTTCAATTCATGTACCCACCAGAGTGATCTTCCCCGTACCCTTGCCAGCAAAGGATCTTCCATTGCTTTACTATCCTTACCATCTCATTGGAATATATTTTTAATTACGTATCTTTGTTTGTGAGGTTTATTTTTCTCACACATTTATTGCCATCTGAATTTCTTCTGCTGGGAACTGCCTATTCATGGCCTAAGCACAGCTGACCTCACTGGCCTCCACAGGCCTGTGCACTTCTGAAACAACTCTGGCTGTAAAATGTAAACAGGGCGAGACAGAAGCAATGATTCAAACAAAGCTTTTAACTTCTTGTGTGAAGTAAACAAAACGTGCTCTCCGGTGCAGGTCAATACAATGAGTACTTGTTGCTAAAGAAAAAGGGCTGGCTCCAGCTGCTAAGTCACTTAAATAATGTTCCACTTGGCAACATGACTTTGATTCCTTTTGCAAGTAAGAGGGGCTTATAGCTACCCAACCTCCAAGCAATACATTAATGACAATAGGATAAATACATTCACACAAATATATATCTATATTATGTAGACACATACATATATACATATATATGAGCTTATATAGATATGAAAAGTCCAGTTTTTTACACAAAGTCTAATCAGTATCTTGTTATTTAATCCAGTTAATTTTTCTTTCTTAAATTGGGGTTTAAATGTCAAATACTGCTAGGCTGATGATCCTTTTTTTTAAGTTTACTTATTTTGAGAGAGAGAGAGAGAGAGAGAGAGCGCACACGCACGTGAGCAAGAGAGGGGCAGAGAGAGGGGGAGAGAGAGAATCCCAAGCAGACTCTGCACTGTCAGCACAGAGCCTGACTCTGGCCTCGAACTCACCAACCGTGAGATCATGACCTGAGCTGAAACCAAAGGCTGAAGGCTCCTTTTAAACAAAACATCTGAAATCCAAAATCTCATTCCAAATATTTTACCACTTTAAGTGTTAAACAGTATCTCATAATCAAGGATGTCCCTGGTACTCCAAGTTCATTATTTCCTATTCCAAGCCGATTTACCTCCTCTATTCACTCTTTCTGTCCAATGGCATGGCTATCTTCTCTGGTCTTAGACTGAAGACTCTGATATAACTTTTATTTCTTTATTTTTCCTTCTCCCTTGTCCTCCATGCCTAGCCAACTACCAAACTGGAGATTTCTCTCTCTCTCTCTCTCTCTCTCTCTCTCTCTCTCTCCATACACACACACACACACACACACACACACACACACACGAGTATATATTTATACTCACACACATATATATATCAGCTTTTAATTTTAAAAGTCTTACATTCACAGCAAAATTGCAAAGATAGCCCAGAGTTGCTGTAACCTGCCAACCTAGAGACACCTCCCCCCACCTCCCCCCACCAATGTTGACACCTTACATTACCGTGGTACATCTGTCACAACTAAGGAACCAACACTGCTCCAATACTCTTAAAAAAATTTTTTTTTCAACGTTTATTTATTTTTGGGACAGAGAGAGACAGAGCATGAACGGGGGAGGGGCAGAGAGAGAGGGAGACACAGAATCGGAAACAGGCTCCAGGCTCCGAGCCATCAGCCCAGAGCCCGACGCGGGGCTCGAACTCACGGACCGCGAGATCGTGACCTGGCTGAAGTCGGACGCTTAACCGACTGCGCCACCCAGGCGCCCCTCCAATACTCTTAATGAAACTCCACATATCGTTCAGATGCCACTAGTTTTTTCCTAATACTGTCCCAGGATCCCATCTCCAGGACATTACACGTACTCATGTCTCCTTAGTCTCCTTTGGTCTGTGACAGTTTCTCATGTTTTGTGTGTGTGTGTGTGTGTGTGTGTGTGTGTGTGTGTGTGTTTCACCCACACTTCCTTGTTTCTGATGACCTGTACAATGTTGAAGAACACTGGTCAGGTATTTTGGAGAATGTCCCTCAATCTGGGTTTGTCTGATGTTTTTCTCATGAGGTAATGGGTTTTCTGGAGGACAGCCACAGAAGTGAAGTGCCACTGTCATCCCATATCAGGGGTACATGCCATCACGACTTGACTCACATTAACCCCCATCACCTGGCAGAGGTAGTGTCTGCCAGGTTTCTTCCTTCTCAAGTTACTCCCCCACCCACTCCCATGTTGCTTTCCATACTCATTTTGCAGATGAGGAAATGAAGGTCAGAAGTTAAATGACTACCTCACTGCTAAAAAGTAGCAAAACTGAAATTGGCACGTAAGGCGTTTTACTCCTGCTTCTGCATTTCTTCTTCAATACCAGGACTTGGCAAACTGTCACGGTCTGTGGGCCAGATCTAATCTACCACCTGTTTTTATAAGGCCCACAAGCTAAGCAGGGTTTTTATATTTTCAAATGGTTAAAAAAAATCAGAAGAGTAATATTTTATGACACGTTAAAACTTATGTGAAATTCAAATCTCAAACAAAGTTTACTGGGTGTGACGATGCTCCTTGTTCAAGTATTGCCTATAGCCACTTTTATAATACAATGGCCAAGTTCAGTAGGGGTGACAGAGATTGTATAGCTCCGAAAGCTTAATATTTATGATCTGGCCCTTTACAGAAAACGATGGCTGACCCTGTACAACACCATCGTGCTAACTACCCACCAAGCAGCCTCCTTTTTTGCCACAGGATGGAGAAAAGAAGACCGTCATCCCTAAGAAGATCAGTTAATTGCACAGTTCACAAAGTGTAAAACACGAGACCCTCTAAAATGTTTCTTTGGGGGCCCAGGTTTGAGGTTTGCTGTGCTTTTCCACTCTTAGTGATAAAATCATATACATGGGATGGAGGGCTTGGGGATGGGAGAGAGGCAGAGATGCAGACCTAGGGACAGAGAACAGAGAGAAACAGAAACATATACTACTCCGGACATCAGAACTGGTCATTGGAGGAAAGACTCCCTCAATTAGCAGAAGATACATTAAATTTCTGCAAAGAGCCAAAAATCTATACCCTGAGAGACTGTATGACAGACAGGGTCTTTAATTCTTTTTTTTTTTTTTTTTTTGGTTAATTTATTTTGAGAGACAGAGAGAGAGAGAGAGGGAGCGAGCAAGTGAGCTGGGGAGGAGCAGAGAGAGAGGGAGAGACAGAGAATCCCAAGCAGGCCTCACGCTGTCAGTGTGGACAAGGGGCGTGGACCCACAAACCGTGGGATCATGACCTGAGTTGAGATCAAGAGTCAGATCCTTAACTGACTGAGCCACAGATTGAGCCACCCAGGGGTCCCACAGCTTGAGCATCTTCTAAGGGCAAATCTGCCACTCAGTCCCCTGTAGAACGAAGAGAGAGACTGAACACCCCATTTCTTAAGCATTTTAAGTTAATTCCACTTTAGGGAGTGGATTATATTAATCTCAAAAGGCAAATGTAGACGTCACATTATTTATAGAGGATTGGTATTTATAGAGAAGATGCTACTTTCTAATAATTGTTTTTTTAATATAATTTATTGTCAAATTGGTTTCCATACAATACCCAGTGCTCATCCCAACAAGTGCCCTCCTCCCTGCCCATCACCCACCTTCCCCTCTCCCCCACACCCCATCTACCCTTAGTTTGTTCTCAGTCCTTAAGAGTCTCTTATGGTTTGCTTCCCTCCAACTTTTTTCCCCCTTCCCCTCCCCCATGGTCTTCTGTTACGTTTCTCAAGATCCACATATGAGTGAAAACATATGGTATCTGTCTTTCTCTGCCTGGCTTATTTCACTTGGCATAATACCCTCCAGTTCCGTCCACATTACAGCAAATGGCCAGTTTTCATTCTTTCTCATTGCCAAGTAGTATTCCATTGTATACATAAACCACATCTTCTTTATCCATTCATCAGTTGATGGACATTTAGGATCTTTCCATAATTTGGCTATGGCTGAAAGTGCTGTGCTGCTATAAACATTGGGTTACATGTGCCCCTATGCATCAACACTCCTGTATTCTTTGGGTAGATTCCTAGTGCTATTGCTGGGTCACAGGGTAGTTCTATCTTTAATTTTTTGAGGAACCTCCACACTGTTTTCCAGACAGGCTGCACCAACAGTGCATTCCCACCAACAGTGCAAAAGGGTTCCCATCTCTCCACATCCTCGCCAGCATCTATAGTCTTCTAATTTGTTCATTTTAGCCACCCCGACCGGCGTGAGGTGACGTCTCATTGCAGTTTTGCTTTGTATTTACCTGATGATGAGTGACGTTGAGCATCTTTTCATGGGCCTGTTGGCCATCTGGATGTCTTTTTTGGAAAAGTGTCTATTCACGTCTTCTGCCTTCTAATAATTAAGTCTTAAAGTTGCTTTCCAAGCTTATGGATGGGACTGGCTTTACTTAACAGTTTAGCAATGATAAAGGAGATGAGAATTCTGCAGAATTCTTTAGCATTCTGGTAAAAGTCACATCTGTTCAATAAAAGAGAAAATGCACAAAAAAAAGCAGAAGAAAAATCCAGCTGGTTTTTGTTATTTTCTCATAAAAACAGCCAAACTCGCAATCACATTATATTCTGTACAATTGATTCATTAACCCCTATCTGCATAAAGACACAAGTGTTTTGAGGCCACAACTTTCCTTGCAGGAGGCATGGCTAAAAGCAAATGCCATCACAATGCTACACAAAGTATGGAAATGCCCAGTGGGCAGTGTCATGGGCTTTCGGAGCCCCTTTCAAAAATCTCTCTTCCCCTTTCAATCTCTGAAATGAACAGGGGCTTTCTGATAATGCCATCTGATGCAGCCATCTGATAATGCCCAAGTTTGTATTTTAGGGACATATTGGGGATAACAAGGCATGAAATTGCTTTGCACAAGAAATCATTTTTCTGATCCAGAAGTGGTGGCTGAGGGGTGGGCTGGAGGGGGAGGGGGTCCATTCAATACCTGATCTGAATTAGTGAGAGCAAAGAAAATATTTCATGCTATTCGGGTTAGTCCTGGACTGAGATATTGGTTCTGAGCAATGATAAGAGTTTATTTAAGAAGAAAACCAAAAGAGCAGAGAGACTGCTTTTGTTATTCCCAAGAAAACAGTATATTGTCCTCAGAATTTGGTGACAGGCCACCCTGCTATGATGGGATAACTAAACAATAAAGCCTAGTGTCTGCGAAAAGCAAATTGGCTCCTTAGGCAAAGCAGTAATAAGTCACTGGCTGGATGGTGAAAGCAGCTAAGACAACAGAGAGCTCGTAGTCCCCAGAGGGAAAAGTTATTTTCTTACCAATATTGGTCAAAAGTGCAATTCTTTAGGAATAATTCAGCAAAGGCTACCTCCCCCCACTCCACCAAGGCAGGCAATAGAAATGTATTTCTAAAGTGAATGAATGTTTTAGTAATACTTATGGGTTTTGATAAATGTGATCACATAGGTTGACTCCCCTTTGCCTTATGAAATGGAGAGAAACTGGAACCGATTGCTGGGGGGGGATTCTGTTGGTTTCATATCCTTCTATATATGCTATGAAATCTCAAGCAGGAACTTGGAGAGGTCACTGATCTGTGTGGATCACTGTTTGCGAATTATCCCCCTGATTTTCAGTGTGGCCCTCAGAGCAGCAGCAGCACCCGAAATGCGGAATCTCAGGCTCCTTCTTGGATCTTATTAATTATTTATAATTAACTTATTTATTTACTTACTTTAGATTACTTTTTTTTAAAAATTTATTTTTTAAATTTACATCCAAATTAGTGCATATAGTGCAACAATGATTTCAGGAGTAGATTCCTTAATGCCCGTTACCCATTGAGCCCATCCCCCTTCCCACAACCCCTCCTGTTACCCTCTGTTTGTTCTCCATATTTAAGAGTCTCTTATGTTCTGTCTCCCTCCCTGTTTTCATATTATTTTTGTTTCCCTTCCCTTATGTTCATCTGTTCTGTGTCTTAAAGTCCTCATATGAGTGAAGTCATATGATATTTGTCTTTCTCTGACTAATTTTGCTTGGCATAATACCTTCTAGTTCCATCCACATAGTTAGCTGCAAATGGCAAGACTTCATTCTTTTTGATTGCTGAATAATACTCCATTGTGTGTATGTATATATGTGTGTGTGTGTGTGTGTGTATACACACACACACACACACACACACATATACACACATACATACACACCACATCTTCTTTATCCATTCATCCATCGATGGACATTTGGGCTCTTCCCATACTTTGGCTATTGTTGATAGTGCTGCTATAAACATTGGGGTGCATGTGTCCCTTCAAAACAGCATACCTGTGTCCCTTGGATAAATACCTAGTAGTGCAATTGCTGGGTCATAGGGTAGTTCTGTTTTTAATTGTTTGAGGAACCTCCGTACTGTTTTCCAGAGTGGCTGTACCAGTTTGCATTCCCACCAACAATGCAAAAGAGATCTTTCTCCACATCCTCGCCAACATCTGTTGTTGCCTGAGTTGTTAATGTTAGCCCTTCTGACAGGTGTGAGGTAGTATCTCATTGTGGTTTTGATTTGTATTTCCCTGGTGATGAGTGACATGGAGCATTTTTTCATGTGTCGGTTGGCCATCTGGATGTCTTTGGAGAAGTGTCTATTCATGTCTTTTGCCCATTTCTTCCCTGGATTATTTGTTTTTTGGGTGTTGAGTTGGATAAGTTCTTTATAGATTTTAGATACTAAGCCTTTATTTGATATGTCATTTGCAAATATCTTCTCCCATTCCGTCGGTTGCCTTTTAGTTTTGCTGATTAGTTTCCTTCACTGTGCAGAAGCTTTTTATTTTGATGAGGTCCCAGTAGTTCATTTTTGCTTTTGTTTCCCTTGCCTCCGGAGATGTGTTGAGTAAGAAGTTGCTGTGGCCAAGATCAAAGAGGTTTTTGCCTGCTTTCTCCTCGAGGATTTTGATGGCTTCCTGTCTTTCATCCATTTCGAGTTTATTTTTGTGTATGGTGTAAGAAAGTGGTCTTTCATCCATTTCGAGTTTATTTTTGTGTATGGTGTAAGAAAGTGGTCCAGGTTCATTCTTCTGCATGTCGCTGTCTGGTTTTCCCAGCATCACTTGCTGAAGAGACTGTCTTTATTCCACTGGATATTCTTTCCTGCTTTTGTCAAAGATTAGTTGGCCATACATTTGTGGGTCCATTTCTGGGTTCTCTATTCTGTTCCATTGATCCAAGTGTCTGTTTTTGTGCCATAGAACCGCTTTAATACAAGATCCCTAGGTGGTTTGTATTATACTCACATCCCCTCTTTTTCAATCTGAGAAGCACTCATCTAGCCTTCAGATGGTTGGTGGTGGTTTTCGATCTGAAAAAAAAAAACTGCTTTGGCCATTGTAGGATGGGTGCCTGGGTGGTGGTAAAACCAACAACAAATAGAGACCAGCCCTGAAAATCCCCAGTGCAGACAAAACCTGTTCAGTCATTTAGACAAACCTTCATTTAATTTATTTTCTGCAAGGCTAACTTGACCTGAGACACGGTTCACTTACATTTCTGGAAACCATAAGCAGAACTTAAACAATTTCCCAAGGTTGATAGGAGGTAACCACCATTCAATTCCGTATCATTTAAGAAAATTCTAACATTATAATCAGTCATTGTAAAAAATGGTCACAGCTTTCTCACTATATAAGCTGCTTTATAACAATATCCCCCTGAACCTCGTCCATGTTTTGGTCTGAGTGCTCCCAGTTGGCCAACTGTCTCTTTGGTGTTGCAAAATAAACTTTTACCAATGACTACTTCAGTGATTCACTGGTTTTACTTCTGTTATTTCTGAACTTTTGACAGTAGCATGCTCATCCCTAGAGGACTGAGAGCTGAGGGAGAAAATCAATCGAGGTGCTCTTATCCGAAGAACAGGGGATGGATGACGAGCAAGCAAATCAAAAGACATTCCCAGAAGTGACCAGTTGTTAGGGATGAGCATCTGACCCAAGCCAGGTCAATGGGTCTCATTTGTGGGATTTTTGCTGTCTGTAGAGAAGGGAAAGCTCTCTGTTCTGAGGTTATAAAGTTGATGAAACAAAGGCAGAGCTCCGGGGGCTACTCCTTGGGGAAGGCCTGCCTGAGAATAAAGCAAACTCCAAGCAAACAGTGCTAAGAAGTAGAGAGAGACCAACTCTTCACGACTTCAGCCGTGCACCTACACTTGGGCCCCTGATTCCAGGGGGCACCATCACAATGTTTCCTAGCGCAATGTGAATGCGCCCCCTGGAGATGTGCGACAACACGGCAGCTCCTCCTGGACGCATCTCTGCTTAATCCAAATTTGACTCTGGACTTCTGTTTTATGTGGCAATAAACTCCTCCATTTAAAATTTTTGTTGTTGTTGTTTTAAGATACACTGAGGTAGATCTTCTGTGACTTGTAACTATCTGCAGGGGTAACTTTTCAAAATACTTGTGTTCATATCCAGCCCCAAACCTCCTCCCCTATGATAGGCCAGCTCTGATATGGCCTTGGTGGGGATGGGGACAGGAAAGGCAGTTAGGGGTAAGCATTCTGGGAAGGTATACATGACTAAATCCTGTACAGGAAGGCAACTGGACAACTTTTATTAATACAAAAAGGATACACCATTAGGCCTAGTAATTCTACTTCTGCAAACTGATTCAATAGATAAATCAGCACATGTGCCAAAGATACGTGTTCAAGGATATTCGGTTAAGTACTGTTGGGATGGCAAAAGATTATATAGCCAAAAATATCCAACAATAAAAGACTAAGTAAATAACGATCCCTCTAAACAATAGAATAAACACTCTATTAAGAAAGAACATGGAGGGGTGTCTGGGTGACTCAGTCGGTTAAGCATCAGACTTCGGCTCAGATCATGACCTCACGCAGTTGATGAGTTCGAGCCCCACATCGGGCTCTGGGCTGACAGCTCAGAGCCTGGAGCCTGCTTTGGATTATGTGTCTCCCTCTCTCTCTCCACTCCTCCCCCACTTATGCTCTGTCTGTCCATCTCTCTCAAAAATAAACATTTAAAAAAATTAAAAAAAAAAGAACATGGCATCTCCACATGTGTTATCCTGAAACAATTCCCAAGATCAATGAGAAAAAGTAAAGAATGGAACAATATGTATAGTATGCTACCATTTGTGCAAATAAAGAGGATAATTAAATAAATCTATGTGTATATATATGTATACACAATATGCATAAGCATTTATATATGAATAGAATATCTTTATTTTTTTAAGTAAACTCTACCCCCACAACGTGGGGCTCGAACTCATGACCCCAAGATCAAGAGTCTCATGCTCTACCGAATGAGCCAGCCAGCTGCCTCCATATATGAATAAAATACCTTTACAAGAACAGACAGAAACTTAATAGTGGTTGTTTCTAGAGAGGGGACGGGTTGAGAAACAGAGCTACTTTATATCCTTTAAATTTTGTAACTATTATATGCATCCATTAAATACTTAATACTCTGACCTGTCTGGAATTGTTCCCTCCTTCCTTCTTCGGAACCGCTGGCCTGGGGAAGATGAAATGCATGCCTCAGACAAGAAGTCCAGAGACTGAGTGATCAGCGGTCTCTTCTTCTGGAACCAGTCCAGGTGCTGATCGGATCACAGCCCCTCAAAATACTAAACACCACGGAGAGAACTGGATGCAGTGGGCGAGGATGGAGCTACGAGGAGCAGGAGTTATTTGCCCGGGGAGCAGACGTGCCTGGAGACTGGGCCCTGGGAACACCGGGGTTGCTGTCCGGCTGCCGCAGGGCAGGAGGGGCTCCCGGCTGCCATCCAGCAAAGCAGTCCTACCAGTGATTTCTTTCTCTCACGTGGCCTGAGTTCCCTCTGGCCGCTGGCCTGTCCTACTGGCCACTTAGAATTACAGGTGTCCCTGCTTATCAAAAGTTCACATCATGCCACCTTGCTTTTACAAAAGACCTACGTCAGTACCTGTTTTCAATAACCCAAAGAAATCTGACGAGGATTTTTTTCGCTTTTAAGAGAAAAGGCGAACAGTGCAGTGAAAACAATAGTGTTCAGCATTTGTTTTGCAGCAAGCTGTTAGCGAGGCAGAAGAACGCCGCCCCCCCCCCCCCCCCGCCAGCTCCTTCCCCGGGGACTCCCTCAGCATCTCAGCATCCAGCACCACAGCCTTGAACTCTGTGAGCACCTGTGCTTTATGTGGATTTATTTTGTGTAGCGGCTAACAAGATGTGTCCTCAGGTATTGGAAAAGCCTTGGAGAGGTTATTTTTTGAGTCTGGGAATGCTAAAAAGTGTTTTCCGTATAAATTAATGGCAATTGCTTCTTCACTTTACATCATTTTAGCTTATGAAAGGTTTAACAGGAAACCTTCTGAATGGCGGGAGAAACCTCAAAGCCCTCCTTCAGAACATTGCATTACTTTCTGAAGACCTTCCCTTCTAATATGTGTGTAGATGGAAACATTTAAAGCTTCAAACACAGTGCAAATGACAAGTGTAAGTAAGTCTGTGTGTTGAAGCTCTGACTCTCCTGCTTACCTTGAGGGTCCGGTGGCCTCTGCTGGGAGTCTGGGACTCCCAGCAGCCACCACTGTGTGCTAACTGACAGTGAAACACAAGTGCAAGAACACATCAGGGTGACCGGAGACAAGCAGCCAAGTCTGCCCACACAGTGACAGCTGCTGTTGGGGGAAGCTCGGGGACTGGTATTTGAGTTCACTGTCGTTTTACTGCTTTAAAATGTGCAACCCAAGCACGATGATGGTGTTGTTTCCACTGAACTATAAATCACCGACAAATTAATCTCTGCTGCACTGATTCTGTTAAGCCACGGTTTTTTTAATATTTGTTTTTGAGAGAGAGAGAGGGAGAGACAGAGACAGAGACAGAGTGAGCGGGGGAGAGGCAAAGTGAGAGGGAGACACAGAATCCGAAGCAGGCTCCAGGCTCTGAGCTGTCAGCACAGAGCCTGACATGGGGCTCGAACTCACAAACCACGAGATCATGACCTGACCCGAAGTCAGACGCTTTAACTGACTGAGCCCCCCAGGTGCCCCTAAACCATGTTTTAGAAAACAGTTCCGATCCCAGCTTTGGGAAAGAGACACTCATCCTTCTCCTCCTTTTCCCCAGCTAAGTCTGTCCCCATCACTACCCCAAATTACATATTCTGCTGCTTATGAGAATAATTGCTGGCAGCCTTCCAAAACTGATGTGGGTTAATTCGTGTATACATATGGGGCGGCAGGGGGTGAGTGGGGAAGGTGGCACGTTTGCCATCAGAGAACACAGAAGGCACCCTAATACTCTCTCTAATGAATGCTCAAACTTGGCATGTTATACCTTTCCACGGCCTCAGACTTCTCATCTGCCCACCCTGGGGCATTCGATAGATGGTAAGAGTTTCCTGCACTGCACGATGTACCCAGAGAGGAGGGGTAGCATCCCTGTTTTGATTATTACTGTTGGACCTGAGTGTGTGTGTTCTGACCTTTCACAATGCCTCTCCTAGGAAACGCTTAGTAAACACTCGCTGAACTGAGTAACCTTTGACTCCATTCCAGCTATCTATAGGATTGTCTGTGTGTTCAGCTTAAACATTAAAAAAAAAAAAAGTGCAATTGTGAAATTTTGCAGAACACACAATTTAAATGTATTAAAAATGGACTATAGTTCACTATTCATTATTATTTGTTGGTGAGTGCAGAGGAAAATGCTGTCCTTTTCACTTTGGGGAGTTTAAAAACCTACACAGGCAGTTCCAATTTAAACAAACTGGCCAACGGGGCATCTGGCGAGGGGCCTCTTAAGTTTGGGCAGACTATGACGAAGCCCAAAGAGAGCCACACGTCGTGCCCTGGGTTTCTGGAGAAATGGCTTCACCCTGGCTTCAGTCTAAGCCTACCCCATCCCTCAGTCACTGCACAGGACAAAATGCAAAGTCACAACAGGTGCTGGATGTCCCATCTGCCCAGAGATTTCTTTATGCACGTCAGTCTGGGCAGCCCCAGACAGAATGTGACCCTATTCACTTTACATGTGGTCAGCCAGCATGTAGTTGGGTTAGACTGGATTACAGACAACAATCCTAACCAAAAAAATGTCTTGAACAGCCTGTGAGCAAGTCTGAGTCATGGTAACACCTCTGGCAATAATGCCAATGCTGGGGATAGAGTAGGTACTCAATAAAAGTTAGCTGAGTGAGTGAATGAAGTAAAAACCAGAATTAAATTCTTTTTTTTTTTTTTTAAAGTAGATTCCACACCCAACATGGGGCTTGAACTCATGACCCTGAGATCAACAGTCGCCTGACCTACTGACTGAACCAGCCAGCTGCCCCTGGTACCAAACCCTTTTTAAAGCATCTGTTAAACCAGACTTATAGCAACATCTAGTTTTCATCTCAAGGAATGACTTTGAAAAGTTCACTGTGGATGGGAGATGTGGGGGCGATGAGAGTACTGGCTAATAATTCCTCACATGTGTGCAGTACTAACTTGGTCCTTCCACTTCCATCATCTCATCTAACACCCACAACAACCTGACAACGTAGGTTACGTTCATTCTACAGATGAGCAAACTAAGGCTCAAACAAACTGTGATTTGTTTACTGTCTTTACATCAAACAGAGCCAGGACACAAGCTCTAAGGTCTTAGAGAGATTCTACTTCACCAGTTGCAGAGGAAGCTATAGTTACTGTTGTTTACCTTTTCACACTAAACTACATACAAATGGACTCTCAGACATGTGTATGCTGCTCCGAACACCTTCCTTCTTTCATCAGTGGCTGCCTCAGTGTTTCCACACAGGAAATCCACTAACCCCGGAGGCAGGCAAACCTGGGATTATGTCCCCATTTATGTCTATGTGACTTTGGACAAGTAACTTAACGCTGCTAAGCCTTGGCTTCTTCATCTATAAAATGGGAATAGCAATACTTATGGTCAAGGGTTATTCTGTATGAAAAGAGATAATACAGGTAAAGTGCTTCCATATGAAGTTGGCCACAAAGCCAAACATCCATCGAGTGACAGCTGTCATCACAATTAGAACGAGATGAAGGAGAGGAGAAGTCATCGGGGCTCTGAGTTGGAACGAATAATTACACAGCCCAGCTCATAGTAACACATGCAGGCCTATTCATGCATGTGTACACACTTAGGCACAATGGAGAAATATACCCTTTCACACATTAAAAGCAAACTTCAAGATACATAACTAAAAGTCACAAAATCAATGGATTTCTTTTTCACCACAAGCAATACTGAAAGTAACAGAGTAAGATTCATTCTTTTTATTTTTAATTTTTTTAATGTTTATTTATTTTTGAGAGAGAGAGAGAGAGAGAGAGAGAGCACGTGAGTGGGGAAGGGCAGAGAGAGAGGGAGACACAGAATCTGAAGCAGGCTCCAGGCTCTGAGCACTCAGCACAGAGAGCAACACGGGACTTGAACCCACAAACCGTCAGATCATCTTCCCGACCCGAAGTCGGAAGCTTAACCACCTGAGCCACCTAGGCACACCTGGAGTAAATTCATTCAGATAGGACTGTAGACTTACTACAGGTAAATTTTCATCCCCTGAAAGTACCAACACACAATAAAAAAAAAGTCTGAACAATTTTCTTTAAGTCTATAAGTTAGTTCCAACCCCCAACTGCAATATGATATGTCACTGTTGAAAGCTCTTCAATGCATTTCACAGCTTGAAAATTCAGTAGTCTCCAGGGATACTCATATCGATGGCTAACAATAATTAACCATCTTTTTCCTTTTTAAAAACCGGAAGCCACCAACGGAATGTATCAATGAGCCAACTGATTCCTCAGTAATATTTCCATAATGAGCACAGATTCTGGAGTTAGACTGCCTGAGTTTAAGTGGAGATTGTTCCACTTTTTACTGTGTGACTTCTAGCAAATTATTTAATGTCTCTGTGCTTCGGTTTCCTACCTATCAAAGGGGTACAAGAGTACATACTTCTTAGGGTTTGCTGTATGAAATATGGTAGCTGACATGAAACTTTTAGAAAGGCGTTTAACACATGGTAATATATCATGTACCTATGATTATTGTGCATATACCCAAAACATAGCCATTTAACAAACACTCCCTGCTCTAACCCTAGATCTATCCCTCCTCAATGCCCAACCCTGGTATTTTCACCCAGACAACAATTATGCGGAAACTAATTTATCTTGCCTTCCCTGCTCCCACGGGCCTGGTAATGTGACAGGCACAGAGTAGTTAGTCTGAAAATATTTGATGAGAATGAAATGATGTTAGTATTTTAAAGCATTTTGAAAATATGTTATGAAAAGCATGATATTCACAGTGCTCCTTAGGGGTAAGGGAGAAAGAGGAGGTATTCTAAGCTTAGATCGTCTCTCTCCCATGGGACAAAAAGGAAATGAACAATAGCAGATACTGGAAGGTGCACTAGAATTAAATTGTGTCAATTTCCCAGCAGGATAATAATGGAAAGCTCCACCATGGAGCCAAGGCTGGTCAACTATTCATCTACTGTATTCTTTTAAAAAACAAACCTCTCTCTCACACAAACCCTCTGCCTCACCAACGTGCATGAACTACTAAGAATTCACATTCTATAAAACCACAGAAAAGCAACAGGAATAACAATGCTTTTCCAGATTTCACAAATGTTTGGCTTCCCAACCAGCAGGCAACAGAGAGCACTGAATTTCCAATGGATTTTACAATTGCCGACAGCAAAATCCTGCGGATGCTTCCCATGGGGAGAGTGTGCCAGGAAAGATTCATAACCAGATAAGTGAGAACTGCCCAAGAGTCACGCTTAAAGCTCTGGTGGAAGCCCAGAGGAACTCCCGGCTTCAAACGCAGGTATTCCCCCACAAAACGCTGAAATTATCCGCCAGGGTGCAGAGACTGCAATGCTACAAAAGCAAAGGATTTTGTTCTCTTTAGGGGGAAAAAAAAACATCAATTCTCCTTGATATACTGTGCTCCCCGCCCAAAAAGAGAAAGTTGTAGACCAACAGAAGTAATGAACCCATTTAATTAAATAAAACCAAAACCAAACCTCCATTACCCTTCATTGTCTCTGTAATTTACATATTAAAAATTTCTAGAAAAATATATATGTCAAATTGTTAATACTGCTTACTACTGGAAAGTAAGTAGAGATTTTTACTATTATTTAACCTTTTATCAAAGAAAAAAAAGCAGATTAATGAACTCCTATGTGCCCATTATTACTCAGCTTCAGCAATCAACTCCTGACCAGTTCACTTCCTCTCTTCTGTATTATTTTGGAGCAAATCCCAGATATCATATTATTTCATATTTCAATATGTATTGCTAATAGACAAAGACTCTTCTTTAAAAACATAAAAATAGGGGCACTTGGGTGGCATAGTCAGTTAAGCGTCTGACTTCCACTCAGGTCAGGATCTCACAGTTTGTGGGTTCGAGCCCCGTGTCAGCTCTGTGCTGACAGCTCACAGCCTGGAGCCTGCTTCGGATTCTGAGTCTCCCTCTCTCTCTGCCCCTCCCCCACTTGTGCTCAGTCTCTCCCTCTCTCTCAAAAATAAATAGTAAACATTAAAAAAATAATTAAAAAAAAACCATATAAGCAATACCATTATTATATCTAAAAGATCAACACCTTAATGCTTCAAATATCCAGTGCTTACATTTCATATGAATCTTGTTTGAGGGGCGCCTGGGTGGCTCAGTCAGTTAGCATCCAACTCTCAATTTAGGCTCAGGTCATGATCTCGTGGTTCATGAGATTGAGCCCTGCGTCGGGCTCTGTGCTGACAGCGCAGAGCCTGCTTGGGATCTTTTCTCTTCCCTCTCTCTGTCCCTCCCCTTCTCTTTCTCTCTCAAAAATAAATAAATAAACTAATTAATTTGTTTGAATCAAATCTTCATATAAGGTCCACATATAGTGAATGAATATGTTTTTAATCAGTCTCCTTCCATCTTATTTTTCCTAGCAATTTGTTACATTTTGTTTTACATATCTATTGATTTGAAAAATGACCATAAGTATGTATTTTTTAGTGTGTTGTGTTTTTTTTGAGAGAGAGTGGGGGAGGGGCAGACAGAGAAGGAGGCAGGCTATGAAGCGAGCCCTGTGCTAACAGCAGAGAGCCTGATGACAGGCTTGAACTCACGAACCATGAAATCATGACCTGAGTTGAAGTTGGACGCTTAACCAACTGAACCACCCAGGCGCCCCTCAAGTATGTAATTTTTTAATAAGTCAAGAGGAGGGGACAAAATGGCTGACAGCACAGCACTGAGTTCCTTCGCTGCCCCAAACACAGGAAAGTAAGCAGCGGTAAAAGGTGCAGTTTCACTAGATGGGTCCTTCTCTGTCCTCCAAGATGCAATTAGATAAGAGTACACCAATATATAAAACTTGTTTAAAAAGCAAATGGACTAAATCAGCGGATTACCAATAGTACAATAACATAGATGGTGGTGCAGGAAGTCATCAGCAATATCACCGGAGATCCATCCAAAGCAATAGGCAGATTCGCTTAGTCCACACAAGTGCATCTTGGTTTAGCCCTGGTACGAATGTCTACTTCCCTAGACACATAACCTCCAGCCAACGTAGACGCTATGATCACATGTTACAAGACTTTTTTGTTGTTATTTTTCATTACGGAAGTAATCCATGCTAACTACAGACAATTTGGCAAATACGGCTAAATAACAGGTAAAATGAAGCCTGTAACTCCCACTATCTCAAAATAACCACCATACTGATCACTAAGGCATCTTTTGGTTCCAAGTCAAAGAAGATGTAAGTGAAACTGATTTAAATATAAAGTGAACTTACATATTTGAAAAGTCCAGGAGTAGTTCTGACCCTAGGCAAAGTTTAATCCAGCAGCCAGGTGATATCACCAGAACCTGATTTTGATTTTCTCTATTTGTTAACCTGTTTTTCTTAGCATCAGCTCATTCTGAAACTAGCCTTAACACAGTTGCATGATAGCTACTACCTACAGCTCCTGGACCACAAATTTCTTGCTCAAGTCAAGCAAGGAAAAGGGTATGTCTTCATCCCAGCCTTCTCAGGGAGAATCCTGAAATATACTCTGATTGGTCCAGGTTGGATCATGTGACTGCCTTTAACCTCACAGTAGCAAGAAGAATACAGTGTATGAATCACCTTAGCCTAACACACATGCTCCACTTCCTGATCAAGGTATAGTCAGGTTCCCCAGGAACACATAGATCCCTATAATACAGAAACGGGGGCTATTAGGAATGCAGAATGGAGAAATCATGTTGGGGAAGCAAGCAATAGGTGTCCAGCGCCATCACTGTTTGTATTTGTCGTGCTGTGACTCCGTTTTACAACGCAGAAGATGCTGCCAATGCTGAGATTAATTTCTGATACGGAGAACTCTGGGGAGAAGAGATGTTCAACAAAGTACAAGATGATGCCTCACATTTGGTAGGTACCAAAGATATGATGAGTTGAATATAAACTAGCACAAAAGGTTTAAAGGCAGAATGCCCGAAGATGCTTCCCAAAGTTCAAGACCAAGAGAAATAAACTTACAGACTATCTCTGTCACTCCACCTGTGTTAAAATGCATAGTCCTTATTTACACAAATGTTTGAATTTCTTGGTTGGTTATGCAAATAAGTAGTACTCAGTTATTCAATATTTGTCATGGTTTCTTTCCTTATAGTAGAAATAGAAGAATCATAACAATCCAAGTTTCTTATACTTTGGTGGTGGGGGGGGGGGATATAAAAATGTACTCTAACACTTTTTTTTTAATTATTACTTTTTTTTAATGTTTATTTTAGAGAGAGTGAGAGACAGAGCATAAACAGGGGAGGGACAGAAAGGGAGACACAGAATCAGAAGCAGGCTCAGGCTCCAAGCTGTCAGCACAGAGCTGACAGTGGGCTCGAACCCACGAACCTCGAGAGCATGACCTGAGTGGAAGTCGGACATTTAACCAACTGAGCCACCCAGGCGCCCCTGTACTCCAACACTTTATTTTATTTATTTATTTTTTTCAACGTTTATTTATTTTTGGGACAGAGAGAGACAGAGCATGAACGGGGGAGGGGCAGAGAGAGAGGGAGACACAGAATCGGAAACAGGCTCCAGGCTCTGAGCCATCAGCCCAGAGCCCGACGCGGGGCTCGAACTCACGGACCGCGAGATCGTGACCTGGCTGAAGTCGGACGCTTAACCGACTGCGCCACCCAGGCGCCCCATTCCAACACTTTAAATACAAGTTTGGTTGGGCCTGAAGTAAGAATGGATCCTGCCCTACTTCCACTTTAGACTAGTAACTCTTTCTTAATGTCAGGGGAGTATGTCTAGCAACAGGGACTTTACCGTCTCACAAGACAGAGTCTTACTCTAATTTCAATTCCTGATGCTAAAACAACTTCTCACTACTGAACAAAAGTGTGATTCCCTGAAAAGTCTAGTCAGGGGTCCCAAACACCCTTCTACGAGCTCATATTTCAACTGTCCAATGAGGGCTCCCATCCCGCTCAGCTGTCCAGCCTTCTCTAGGGCAAGGTTCTCAGTTCCTCCACTACTGCTTGCTGGTTGTGAGCTCCGTTCCTTTTATCCTCCTGCTCACCTTCCACTGGGCCTTCTGTTGAGGCTTTAAGAACATGCCCTTGACTCAGGGAAGTGTACCGATTGCTCAATGTCTGTGGAATTTATTTCTCAACTGTTTTCTAACAACACATGCATGTGCCACCTCTGTCATTCAACTCTGTTAGTATCTTTCAGTGTTTGTGTCTCAGCAGCATGGAGAGTGCTCATGGAAACTCAGCTCCTGATCCCATGCTCCACCTCCTGAACTTGAAGTATCTTCTCCCCTCCACACTGTGTTCTCCACAGACGAATTCATGACAAACATCTTGTGTCTGATCTGCTCCAGCAGACAGTGATGCCTGGGCTGACACTGCCACTCTTCCCAACTCCGTCCAAAGGCCTGTAAGGGACTGTGTCTGCTCTCATCTGCATATCTCCTGAGGAGCAATGCAACTTCAGATATGCCTTGATCAGCTCAGAGTTCAGGGGGCCTGTTCTTCAATGCAGTGCTTCTTTTTAAGCAGACGGGTGGTATTAGTGAATGTGCTTGTGGTTTTTCGGCAGCTTCCTTTCTCCGTTGGCTCATCTGAAGCTCAGTCGGTCGGAGACTGTCAGTCTCCACTAGGCACGGCCCCACCCAGCTGTCTCCAGTGAGCTGGCCACCTGCAGATTTAGTGAGGCCCTGAGCCAGTGACAACCAAGATTGATAACATAGTAAGACAAAGGCTCTCAGAGCTGGCTGCACATTAGAATCACCAGGAGACCTTTAAGAACTATCAATGCCTTGTTCTAACTCCCAAGATTCTGATTCAATTGATCTGGGTATCCATTTAAAAATCAGTGTTGTTGTTGTTGTTGTTGTTTTAAAAAGCCCCTGAAGTAATCACGATGTACAGACAGAATTCAGAGTCACCGCAGGACATCCCTAACAGCTCCCTGTGTGGAAATAGAGCCCACGATGCCTGACAGAACTTCTACCACACAATTCAGGAACTGCACTAAGATTTCACAAACCACGTTTAATTCTCCCAGCAATTGTGGGAAGCAGATATTATAGCTACCCCCACCGAACAGATCCCAAAAAACAAGCCTCAGAAATGTCAAGTAACCTGTTCCAGGCACACACAGGAAAAAAGAGATGGACAGAGAATATTTTGGGGGAATCCAAAGGCAGCATCCCTAACCCTGGTACACTTTCTTCAATGGAGCACCATTCCTTGGCCCTGTTGAAGCGCTTAGCACTTCCTCCCAGAGCTGGCTCCCCTCAATTCTTGGAGGGGACTGGAGTCTAATCTTAAACCTCTACCTACTTCCTACCAGCCCTTCTTGCTTCTGATACCAATTTTCTTCACCTTGAAGGAGTAGTGGACCCTTTTTTTTTTTTTAAGTTTATTTATTTATTTTGAGAGAGACAGAGACAGAGACAGTGCAAGGGGGGGAGGAGTAGAGAGAGAGGGAGACAGAGACAGAGCCAAGCAGTCTCCACGTTCCCGGTGCGGAGCCCGATGCAGGGCTCGAACCTACAAAACCATGAGATCGTGACTTGAGCTGAAACCAAGAGTCAGACACTTAACTGACTGAGACACCCAGGCACCAAAGGAGCGGTGGACCTTACGGCTTGGATACCTCAGCATCTAGCCATAGGTCACTCCCTTGTGTACAACTCCCTCTGGCCACTGACCTCCTGCCCCTACCTCCAATCCAATCTATCATTTTCTCCCAGCCTCCGCCCATGGTCAGTCCTGGTTTACCCACAGTTGCACACATGCTAATGTGGCAAGGACTGGCCTATTACAGCATCAATTAAATCCCTCTGATTTTTTTTTTTTTTCCATATGAACTACGATGAAGCTGTTTCTCTTTTTTCCCAACTTTGTAGTGACAGGAATGATACTTTCTAATTTTAAGTATCTACAGGACAGCTTTCATTTGAGTATTAAACTGTCACCAGCATTTTTGGCTATGTTAATGCTTTGAAATGTCCCCTAGTAATCTTTTTAAGAAACAGAATCACATCCTATACCTCTTTTGTATTTAGAGTGACTGCTGTACCTGACTCTCCCATCACCCATGTTTCCCAGATGTTTGTCTAAACCAAGGACCGGCCCTTTTTCTACATAGTAGCAGAGAGTAAATATTTCAGGCTCTATGGTCAAGACTACCTTCTTCGCAACTGACCCCTCAACTCTGCCCCAGCGCGCGATATGTAAATGAAGGGGCGTGGCTTGTGCCAGTAGGACTATAAAAACAAGTGACTGAGCAGCAGTTGCCAACCCCTGGTCTAAGCCAATCATGGTAATTCCCTTTCCTCAGCAAGTGACTGGTTTATAAATGGACTTGTGACTCAATCCTAGTGCATGGGACATAGAAAAGTCAGCTGAGAGGCTACTAGGAAGATTATTTTACATTTAAGACACATGGGGGAGGCCCCTGGGTGGCTCACAGTTGGTTAAGTTTTCAACTTTGGCTCAGGTCATGATCTCATAGTTTGTGAGTTCCAGCCCTGCACTGGGGCTCTGTGCAACAGCCTGCTTCGGATCCTCTGTCTCCCCCTCCTCTGCCCCTCTCCTACTTGCACGCTCTCTCTCTCAAAAATAAAAATAAAACCATTCAAAAAAAAAAAGACACACAAGGAAGAGACAACCTTTCTTTTTCCATTGGATATTATCAGATCTGGATGTGAATCACTGCAGCCATCTTGCTCCTGAACAAAAGATGAAGCCATTGGAACCAAGAGGGTGGAGCCATGAGACCCACAAAGGAGAGTGGACACTGGACATAGTGCGCTTGGAGGCTGCCCTACTTCTTATGTCAGACAACACATTTCCTTACTGCCTGAGCCAGTGAAGTGGCCAAAGAGCATCCTCATTACTGTGCCCCCTTTCCTGCTTAGCAAAGTACCTCCCAGAGAAAACATGTCCAGTAAACAACATTTTGTTGGGCTGGCTCACAATCTGAACCATATACACATGCAACTCAGAATTCTTTCCACTGTAAATAACAACCTGGCTCCTCTTAGAATACAAGTTCATTTTTCTATTAAAAAAAAAAAAAAACAAAAAAAAACACCAATGAGAGGAAATAATAGTAAACCTAATATTACAGATGAATAGAAAATATTTGACAAGTTTTCATTTTTCTGAAAATAAATATGTTTCAAAGACTATCTCCTCACTGTACTTTTCCTCCCCTTACTCTACACCTTCCTCTTCCCGCCTGGCCCTGAATGGTATGTTGTATGCAAATGTGCATAGACTCATCAGTCCTATTAGGCAGAGTTCCAACCGGCCACCCCACGTGAACACAATTAAAAGTTAAACATCAATTAAAATTCACAAAATCCATTTAGCTCTCTGAAAAAGCACTAAATAACTGTACACATTTGGGGCACAGATTAATCTAGATCGTTTTTCATTACTCTTTAACTATCAAACATATTGGGCCTCATTTTAGCCTCTGTTAATTGTTCACTCAGCTTACGCTGAGTAAGCAATAAAAAAATGAGCCCAGGACAAAAGATGAAATACGTGGAATGAAATGCCACACGGGGTCAAGTTCAGCCAGCCAGGTAGTCTGTGGGTGACCACGGCACTAGAGATACTCTCGGAGGGCAAGCACCGTCCGGGGCTGAAGGCACGTGCAGATAATCTCTCTTCTGAGACTTCTGCTGATATGCTCATCTGCTTGTTCCACACTGACGTGGGTGTCCACCAGGCATCTCGAGTCTTAACATGTCCAGAACAGAACATATAACTTGCCCCTAAACCAAGCTCTTGTCCCATCTTCCCCCATTTCGATAAATGGGATCAAACCGTGTAAGCCCAAATTCAGCATCACCCTTGATTTTTTTCTATCTCCCCACAACCATGCCATCAGCAATCCCCGTGGGCTCTGTAACCAAAATCTGTTCACCCCACTTGCTCTATTGCACCCCCTTAATCTGGCCCTCTGTTGTGTCTCTCTCCTAAGATTTCTGCCGCTGCCTCCTAACTGGGCTCCCTGCTGTCGCTCGGGCCTCCCAACAACCCATTCTTTTTATTTTAAGTTTATTTATTTTGAGAGAGAGAACCAGTGGGGGAGGGGCAGAGAGAAAGGGAGACAGAGGATCCCAAGCAGGCTCTACACTGACAGCAGAGAGCCTGATAAGGGCCTTGAACTAACCAACAGTGAGATCATGACCTGAGCTGAAGTCAGACACTTAACCAACTGAGCTACCCAGGTGCCCTCAACAATCCATTCTTTAAAAAACTAAGGGGTACCTGGGTGGCTCAGTTGGTTGAACAGCTGACTTTGGCTCAGGTCATGATCTTGCAGCTCGTGAGTCAGAGCCCCATGTCGGGCTCTGTGCTGACAGCTCACAGCCTGGGGCCTGCTTCGGATTCTGTGTGTCTCTTTCTCTCTGCCCCAACCCCCCACTCATACTCGGTCTCTCTCTCTCTCTCTCTCTCTCTCAAAAATAAATAAACATTAAAATTAAAAAACAAAACAAAAACAAACAAAACTAAATATGATTCCATCCCTCCCCTATTTAAAATGCTCCCCAATGCATTTCAGAATTAGAAGCCTCCACTAGTTTTCCACCGCTGCTGTGACAAATGTAATCTCTTACTGTTCTGGACATCAGAAGTCTTCAAATCAAGGTGTGAGTAGGGCTGTGCTCCTTCTGGAGGCTTCAGAGAAGAACCTTTTTCCTTTCATTTTTTAGCTTCTAGGGGCTGCCTGCATTCCTTGGCTTGTGGCCCCTTCCTCATTTCTCTGACTCTGACCCTCCTGCCTTCCTTTTACGAGGACCTTTGTGATGACAATGGACCCACTGGGCAATCCAGGACAATTGCCCCGCCTCAAGATCTCAATCACATCTGCAAAGTCCCTTTTACCATGTAAGGTAACATATTTATAGATTCTAAAAATAGGACACAGCCATTTTGGGGGAGTCTTTTGTCAGTCCACCACGAAACCCAAACCAGAAGACAACACAAAGAACAGCTCCTCACCAGGGCTGACCAGCCCTACAGGAGCCCGCCTGTCTCCTACCGCCTTCTCTCCTCTCTTATATTCTCCTTCTACACTAACCTTCAGTCTGTCCCTTCAAATGCCATGCCTGCTCTCGCCTCACCCTCTTGTCTTCAAGTCACCCTCAAGTCTTCACCCTCTTGCTACCTCCACCTGAGGCATTCTTCCCCATTCTTGAGAGCTCAACTATCATCTCCTCACTTAGCCCCATCCGAGATCATCTCGTTGACTTACATTCTCCTGGTCAACAAGTGAACTCCAGGGCCAGATTCCTTGCCTGTCTTGCTCACACTATCTCCTAGAACAGTGACTGACACAGGTAGCAATGTAATATTTGTGAAAGGAATGAACTATATATGACTTCAAAATGTTAGTGATTTCCCCATAATGCACCTTCATAACCCATTCTGGTTTTACAATCTGTAGGTTCATATAAATGTTTTTTAAACTCACCAACATGTTCATCCTCGATCAGTTCTTAGGGTAAGACTACACAAGATAAAATGTGATAAAAACAGCCACAAAATATTGGGGGGTTAGGAGACAGGGTAGAGTAGAGTGAGCAGATAGGGCTGAGAAAAATAGGAATAACATAATATATAGAGAAGACTCAGAGGGATTAATTACAGTTGACTCTTCATAGGGCTTGTTAGCATGACACAGTACCAAACACATGGCATTCTGCGCAATGGAGAGTTTCAAGCAAAAGAGCAAAACTACTTCTTGGACATGAGTTTGTTAACTAAAATTGTAGCATTTACCAAGAGTATAATATGAACTAGACACTACAGTAAGAGCTTTAAATATCCCATTTAATCCCCAAATACTGTTACAGAGGGGGCACTAATGATTCTTCTCATGTCACAAATGAGAGAGGTATAGCTCCAAGAAGTCAGGGAACTTGCTTCAGTTTACAAACTGAGGATGTGTTACTTAGGATTCATGATTCCAAAGCCTGGCGCACCAGCTGTATTAATGCTCTATTGCACCAGCTTTTAATGGTCATGCTGGACGCAACTAAGGGCCGCTCTCCAGAAGCCATGGGATTTCAGAATCTGAGCAGCCCTATGTTGCCTGCTGAAGCTTATGATCCATGAGCTAGAAGATGACTTATAACTACAGAATATCAACGTGCTGGTTGGCTCCCAAAACACCACCACCTCTTAATCATTCAGGCTTCACACTTCAAAATCATCTGACTCTTCCTTATATTTCATTCTCTGTCTCCAATGGGTCATAAAGTCATGCCTGGTTTGGGTACCTGGCTTGATAATGGTGCTATTTCACTGAAATAGGAACATGAAGGAGCAGTTCCTGAGTTCAGGTTAAAATGCATTCATGCTGTCTAGGAGAGGTAGTAGACAGACGGAAATGAAGGTCTCACGCTCAAGAGAGAGGTTAGGCTGGGCTGCTGAAGTCAAGTTCACTCAGGGAGACCTTAGTGCCTAAGCGGAGTAAAAGCAAAACTAAATTGACAGATGGGCAGAGGAAGCACCACCTCCAGGGTCATCACCACTGCACGGACAGCGGCAGACTTGCCCTTCCTGGTCTGCCAGAAACCTATTTTTATCCGGAGACAGATTTTGACACTTGCTTATTTTCAGTCCCGTTTTGCTCTTCTATTATTTCGTATGTGTATGCCCTGCTGTCTTGCAACATTTGCAATCCTTTCAAAAATTGAGATTTGGCAGGTTTCACACATAAGGGATGCAGCTTTTTTTGCATTTCAGTCACATTTTCTTAAATTAGGATATGTAGATGCTTGCCGAAAGGCTGTGCTCAAGCAACACAACATGTGGAGGGCTGAAATGCACATGTACCGTCCAGTCTGCTGTCTGGGTCTGCTGCCACTGGCAGACAGCTGCCCTGGTCCAGCCTGGCACCCAAAACGGGCGTGGATGGGGCAGAGCCAGCCCAGCTGACCCGCAAACCTGTCCAAGAGAAGTAAACGTTTATTGTCTAGTATGTGCCCCTGAGAGGCTGTTATGCAACATTTGTTCATTTCATCTTTATGGAAGTATAATTTATACACAAATGTTCAAATCTTAAATATGAATCAGTTTTGACAAATATGGTCACTTGTGTAATCCACATCCTTAACAAGAGACAGGATATTGCCATAAACTCCGGAAAACCACCTGCTGGTCCCTTTGAGTAAATCCCCACCTCACTCCCAGAAGCAAACGATGATTGACTTCTATTGTTACAGCCTGGTTTTGCGGTAAACTGAGGAAGACCAGGGGTCAGCCCAGTCCAGCCCACCGCCTGTGTTTGTATGACCTATGAGCTAAGAATGGTTTTTACATTTTTAGGCAGTTGAAATAAAAATTCAAAGAGGAATAATACCTTGTGACATGCCAAAATTTTATGAAATTCACATTTCAGGGCCTATAACGAAGTTTTATTGGCACACGGCCACCTCCATTTGTTTACATATTATCTACAGTTACTTTTCTTTTTTTTTTTTTTTTTTTTAAATTTTTTTTTTTCTCCAACGTTTTATTTATTTTTGGGACAGAGAGAGACACAGCATGAACGGGGGAGGGGCAGAGAGAGAGGGAGACACAGAATCGGAAACAGGCTCCAGGCTCCGAGCCATCAGCCCAGAGCCTGACGCGGGGCTCGAACTCACAGACCGCGAGATCGTGACCTGGCTGAAGTCGGACGCTTAACCGACTGCGCCACCCAGGCGCCCCTACAGTTACTTTTCAAGTGCAGCCACAGAGCTGCACGGCTGAGGTAGAGACCACATGCCTACAAAGCCTGAAGTATCTACCACCCGGCCCACTGTAGAAGTCTCTTGATCCCGGACCAGGAAACTTGCCTCTATCTCCACCATGCATACGGATCCAAGTGCCGGAGCCAATGCTGAGAACTAGGTGTTCTGAGTGCTGTTTTAATTACTTTCATACGAGCCATACATAAAAATCATACATGTTTATGAACAGCCTAAATATTATCAGAGTAGGCAATGTGAAAGTGAGAACCTCTCTTAGGGAGAGCGCCTAATGAGGAACCCGCTAAGGTTTCAAAGAAAACTAAATCAAAAGTTACAGCGAATGCTTCGTTGTTATTGTCCTGTATTGTTTTCGTATGAAAGTCAACCCCACTAAGATGTTACTATTGAAACTGCAACAGTGTAAACAGGAACAGGCCAATATCAGAAAGAAAAGGTAGGGAGAGTGCCAACATTTCATGTGTAAGATGCAAGGAGAGGAAGGAAACGGAGCCAGATCCCTAGAGGATCACTGCATGAAATGTCCAATTCGAGCCAGCCTAGATTCAAAAGCCCATGGCAGATGAGGCACAGAAGAAAGGAGGCACAGAAAGTGTCCCCGCAGGGCAGGGGAGAGAGCTGGAACCACTACACATGGTGCTGGCTTGGGTTTGCCAGGGCGGAGGTGTGCGCGGCTGCCTCATGAACAGCTGGAGTCTTACCCTAGAATGCAACGTTTGCTCCCGCTTGGCCAATAAAGTGCAATGCTATTCCTCTGCTGGGAACACTGAGAGCATTTCTATTATGCTGTTAGGAATAGCACCATCTGGAGTTGTCCTTGAAGAATATGGCTTTGGTCAGCAACTCCAACTCTCGAAGCCCATTTCTTCAAGCTGTGCCTCACTACCTCAGCCTTCGTTAATACAAATACCTCTCCTGTGCATGAATGAGTTCTCCTCTGAGTAAGAACCCTTTGGATACTAGAGAAGGAAAGGGGGGTGTGGGGGTAACGATACATCTGGATATCTGCAGGGCTTTTGTTATACCAACCAGCAAACACAAGTAGAGTTGAGTTTCATGGGACAAGAGTGAAAAGCTGAGTGTCAACTTCTCAGGTCATCTCTTTAAAACATTTTTTTAAAATGTTTATTTTTATTTATTTTTGAGAGAGAGAGTGAGCACATGTGGAGACGGGGCAGAGAGTGGGGGTAGGGAGAGAGAATCCCAAGCAGGCTTCTGCCCTGTCAGCACAAAGCCCGACACGGGACTTGATATCACGAACCATGACATCATGACCTGAGCTGAAATCAAGAATCACACGCTTAACCGACTAAGACTAAGCCACCCAAGCGTTCTTCTCTTTAAAACATTGTATTTATTTAAGTAATCTCTGTACCCAACATGGGGCTTGAACTCATGACCCCAAGATCAAGAGTCTCACGCTCTACCCACTGAGCCAGCCGGGCACCACTCACGTCATCTCTTTAAGTATGTGCTACACAAGTATTAAAAAATATCATGTCAGAGGGTGTCAAATTATGAGCCAGCTGTGGATGCCCACACGTGTGTGATCCCCTGAAAGCTATGGACCCTTTCCCCAGAGCAGTCCACACGCACACGCCCAAAGTCACGGGGCTCTCGGACTCCTGGTGCACGGCTAGGGATCCCAAGGTGAAAATCTTACCATACAGTAAGCGAGCATACCCTGAGGGGCTGCAGGAGAGACATCCTAAAATGTCCATGTTTTCACAGTCTGACTACTTGGTGGAGTTGGCCCTGGATGGAATATGCCCTGGGGGAGGGAGGGTTGATAAAAGGAAAAAAGCCGTTTTTAGTTTTTAGGCTTTCCGAATGTGACAGAGCCGGTCTTTGGGGAAAGACTGCAGTATCTGACTTGAGGGTAGGTATTCGACTATTGTGTGTGTATGTGTATTGTGTATGTTGTACATATGCGGGCTTATTTATGCACATTCGCCCCCAAGAGATGAATCACCCATTTCCTGGTTTGCCAGACTGCAGGGAACCCACCTGGGGAACGGCCAGCCTCTGGGTCCCCAGGCAGCCTGCCCCAGGAGAATGCTGTTAATTCTTCCCATCTACAACTGCCCCAGGACACTAGGCCACACCGGAGGCTTTTCAGCAGCTCTCAATAGTCCAATACCTTCTTATCACAGAGGGCTGATCTGCTGCTTCTGGCTAAATCTCCTTCAACTCCATCCCACTGTGATGCCTGAAGGGGATTACCAGCTGTCATGTAGCTTTATCTTTCCACCTACCCAGCAGCAGACAGGAGAGCTCAAAATGTGACAGAAATAAGAACTAAGAGTAAAGGAATTCCCAAAGGGGTGAGTCTGTGTCTCTCCGAGGCAGTGAGAGCATCCTACGCAAAATGTAAAACATGAATCTTAGGCTTTCCTGAATTCTCCTGTCTTTTCTTGGCTGAAAGCATGAGGCCGGGAAATCAGTGTCAGCCAACTGCTAGCTCTGACCAACAGAGGAAAGCAAATCGGGAGAGGAGGGCGCTTGGGATGGGCCTGCACGCGGGCAAACACACACAGGCCCCAGACCCAGGGAGAAAGCAGAGCGAAGGCCACCGCCCTTCCTGAATTTTCACAGACAGACCTCTAATTGTTCCCGAGGGTGGTCCGGACAACACAGGATATCCTGAGAGTTCACCCAAGGAAAGAGAACGTTTTCGTTTCACAGCAGCATCAGATACCGGGGCTATTTCTGTGTACACGTACTCACCGCGACGAGCAGATCATTCTGCTGTCCTAGGCCAGCAAAAGTCAGTCTGCTGACCAGCACTCTCTCCCAGGTCTGATACCTATTTCAGTAACCCTTGAGATCAATAGAATGATCAGCAGAGTAAGACAAAACCTTTTTTTTTTTTTTTTTTAAAGTAAGCTCTACACCCAACGTGGGGCCTGAGCTCCCAACCCCGAGATCAAGAGTCACAGGCTCCACTGACTGAGCCAGCCAGGTGCCCCAGCAAAACATCTGTTTTATTGTGTAAAACCAAGTGACTTTAATCACCCCAGATAAAATTTTAAGATGTGTACTGTTTAAAATCTTTCAATGGATTCCCACTCCCCTAAGGATAAATTCTCAGTTCCCCAAACTGGCGTATTAGTTTATGTAGTATGGCGTATTAAAGTACGTAGTCTACTTTAATGGCTGAAACTGGGACGTTCTGAGAGTGAAAAGAGGGTGCTCCTGACATCAATGCATAAAGCAGACTGTTTACCCCAGGGCCGGCAGACTGGGGCTCCTGCCTGAGGGTAACCTGGCCTTGCCCTGCCATCCACCCTCTTCTCCTTCGCCACCTGTTTGCCAGCTCTCTCCTCCAGCCACACCGGCGTCTGTTCTTTGAAACGGGCAGGCTTCCTCTAGCCTCCTGACCTTTGTCATGCGCTTTCCTCTCCCTGTTCCACCCACTGGCTGCTTCTTCACCTGGCACACTCCTACTCACTCCTTCTCCGGGTCTGTCTCCCCACAACCTCCTCCGACCCCCGAGGCAAAGCCGGCTCCCACAGCATCTAGAACACACCTCATCACATCTGCAGTCGTTTCTTGAGCGGGGGCTGCCACCTTCTACGATGCACAGGGGGCCTCTGGGCAGGGACGGGGCTGTCCTTACCGCTGAATCCTCAGTCCCCAGCACCACACCTGATCAAAGGAGGTGCTGGAATCTTCCAGTCCCACCTCAGGAATCCCCTTTCTTTCCTTCACCTCACAACCCTTCTGTACCCTACAGAGCTCAGGGCTGTCCTGAGTGCTCCCTGGACCCCAGGCTGCCCCTGACGGTAGTTTGACATCAATCCGCTCAGCGCTCTGCGAGGTCCTTCAGGGCAGATTATACTCCATTCATCCAGGCGCAGGGTGGTTGATGAGGGAGATGCTGGTAAACATGAGCACAGGGCCACAAGCCCTCATTTAAAACCTTGGGCCCAGATGCATTTCAGAATTCAGAACTTTTCATCTGAAAACGGTCATAGCATGTAGTATTTGCCAGTAGAGCTGGGGCAGCACCCTGCTATCTACCTCACTGTTTCTGCAGCTACCGGTGCGAATATTCACACCTAGTGGCTAAATCAAGCCTCAAAATGTCCCCACATGCCTTCAGGTCAGGCTCTGCAAGTCATTTAGTTCCGACCAGGTCAGAATCTTCTGCCAAAGTTTTGAAGAAATTTTGGTGGTTAAGAGCTTTTGGATTTTTAGAATTGTGCAAAGGGACTGCAGACTTGTAACAGCTGACATTTCATTAATATTCCTTCACCAGGCACTGTTCCAAGTTTATATACAACTGTATACAATGGAACATATATCCTACACATACCACATTAATACATATTATATATAATACACATAGAACGTATATATAAAATCACGTTGAATCCTCAAAACAATCCCATGAAGTATTATCATCTTACTCATTTTGCATATAAGGAAACTGAGGCATACAGAGTATAGGTAACACACAGGGTAAGTAACAGACCACAAAACTAGACACGGGGTCCGTAGCTGATGTCCAATGGCCACTGTGTAAATGAGTGGATGAAATGTGGGTGTGTATGTGTTAAACACAGAGAGGGGGGCTTGAAGTAGTGGAATAGCAGAACCACTGAAGTGGCTTTGTTGAAAACCTCTTTTCCATGCATTGCTTCTACCCCCACTTAAATGTTCACAAAAATAGCATTAAATGTGGCCCACCCTCCTGCCTGGAGCAGGGGTAAGGTCCTGACCCAAGTTAGGGCCATCTGAACAATTCCCTGGGACCTGGGAAGTGGAATCAGGAAGTCGTTCTCTTTCTGGTGGCCTGGATTATATAAAACAAAAACGTTTCAGAGGAAAACAGAACCACCATATATAGCCTAAATATCCAAATACAGCCTGACATATTCTAAAATTTTTTTTTAACGTTTTTATTTATTTTTGAGACAGAGAGAGACAGAGCATGAACAGGGGAGGGGCAGAGAGAGAGGGAGACACAGAATCGGAAGCAGGCTCCAGGCTCTGAGCCATCAACCCAGAGCCGGACGTGGGGCTCGAACTCACGGACCGCGAGATTGTGACCTGAGCTGAAGTCGGACGCTTAACCAACTGAGCCACCCAGGCGCCCCACAGCCTGACATATTCTAGGGTGTAATCTATGTTTCCTACTTTTTCTTTTAAAATAAAACATTAGCTGGCACACAGGAAATAGGCCAGTTAGGACTGCTTCGGCTCCTGATACACAGCTGATTATTGTCGGGAGTCATCTGGTAATTCAATTATTCGACCAATGTTTACTGGGAACCTCCTATGGGTCAAGCACTCTGCTAAGCAGGTGATAAACCAGACAGATATGGTTCCTGTTGCAGGAGCCATGGGCAGGTTGCCCTAAGTGAGAACACTTCGGCATGAAGGTTATTCTGAGCCCTCCCTTAACTACATGATAGAACCTAAATTGGGGTCCTTCTCAGAATAAGGATCATAAGCAGAGATAAATTTTACCCAAGTGACCCATCTGTGTAGCAGGACAAACATCTAATTACCAAACATCTGCTCTTCTTACGGCCTCGAGAGATGCATCCTTTCCTCTAGAGTCTCATACCCCTATACCCCTTCTCCTTAGTTCTGGATGACCCTTCTGCTTCATTTTGCCTGTCTTTGGAATTTCCCATTCCTGTCGGTGCAGATTCCCCATACAAACGTTACTAAATTTTATTTTCTCCTGTTAATCTGATATCAATTTGATTCTCAGTCCAGCTAGAAGGCCCTTGAAGAGGGGAGGAACTCTTGCTCCCCTACACTGTCCTCTCAGGTCAATACAATCGTAGTGGTAAGTAAATGAGGATCATGATCCAGGATAAATGTGAAGAACAGAGAGAATACACAACAGTACCTTTAAATCAATTAGCAATTAGAACTGGAGTGTAACAAAAACTAATTATACTATTTATGAGCTTTCGAGTTTAATTCCAGCAAATTTATATCACAAAACCAAACAATTATGAGGAATTATTGATACGAGCAGTAAAGATACGAATGAAGTCTCCACGCACACCCTGAGTCACTCTAATGCTTCTATGTCAAGTATAGACCATCCAGACTTACTGTTATTATCAACAGATTAACAAGATTTGCATACATATTATGAACGTCTGATTAAATAGCTTGTTAGTGGAAAAACTAATTGAATTAGGGAGTGTGGTTTCCAGGGTGCACTTAGTCCAACCAATGACTTTTGCCCATTTTTTTTAAAACCTAGCCCTGGCCCTGGTCCTAACCCTATTTTTTGCCCATTTAAAGCCAGGGCTCTCCAATGTAAAACTGCATTCTGCAGAAAGTACTTTGCAAAAGTACGGGAACACGTTTGAATTTGAAAAGATAAAAGATTAGCACTACTGGGATTTCAACAATAGTAAATGTGATGCGTTAACAACGGCAACAAAAATACATTTGGTGCAATACATGACAGACCCTGGTAGGTGTGAGTAACCTAATCCTCACTCCTTTTTACCTTGTTAACATAACCTCAACTCTGTTCAGTACTTTAACACACCCTACTAAATATATTTTCCCAGAGTCCCTCGGAGTCATTGATGGCTGGGTACTGTGATTCTAGTGAATAAAACCTAAGGAAAAGTCTGTTTCTGGTTCCTAATAATAGGAGACAGAGTTGGTGAAAGGAATCTTCTTCCTACCCTTCTTCTCCCCTTGAATGTAGACCTGATGGCTGGAGCTGCAGCCATCAAGTTGTCACCACAAGGATACAAGTTGCCTACCTCTACATTGCATACTATGTGGGGAAAAAAACACCACTCCTAATTGTTTAAACCACTGTTCTTTAATTTTTGTTATTTGCAACCAAGCATTCCTAATAGAACAGTCCAAGACAGAAGATTATACTTCAAAGTTTGAACCTTGGGGGACACCTGGGTGGCTCAGTCGGTTGAGCGTCCAACTTTGGCTCAGGTCGCGATCTCACGGTTTGTGAGTTCCGGTCCCACATCAGGCTCGCTACTGTCAGCACGGAGCCCACTTCAGATCCTCTCTCCCCCTCTCTCTACCCCTCCCCTGCTTGCGTACGCTCTCTCTTTCAAAAATAAATAAACTTAAAAAAAAAAAAAAAAGTTTGAACCCCGGGGAACTGTGGCCATGAAGACGGAGAATTCTATCTGATTGGCACCTCAGGGCACATACTAGGAAGTAACCAGTCTGGTGTGGAGCAGCGTGAAATACCAATCATCATGGGACAACAAAGCAGGATTTTGGCAGAGGGCTGGTGGTTGTTTACTCAACATATGTTCCCCATCTTCTTTCTCACCCACATGTCCTTTCCCTGCCCCAGAGCAAGTTCCATTTCAGTTCATGGCCACCTAGGCAAAGCCTATTAGACTTCAGTGCTCTGCCAGCTGTGTAGACAGATAAGCATCTTCCAACCTCCACCTTAGATGCAAGAGATTTCGATATGGCATACAGATTTAATGTGGTTTACCTTAAGGCATGTCCAACGACATTGTCCAAACCTTCCGGTCTTTTTTGGTTTGGGGTAGAAGTAGCTGCTATGTGCCTGGTATATCTGATACAGTGTTGATGAAGGACCATAAGGCAAGCTGAGGGCCAAGCACCAGCTAGCACAACACCCGCCCCTCCCAGGTGGGATATGTGTGATATTCCTCAGGCCCTCCCGACTGCCCAAGAACAAAGGAAAGAAAACAAATGGTTAACTGATAGAGATCACAGTCATGCAGGACTTGAGTCTCATCAGTTTACAAATGTCTTAGTAAATTACAAGAAAAAGGCAATCTTAACAATAGCCTAACCTCCAAAAAACTATGGACTCAGTTTCATGGGGCCCTAACATCACCCTCCCCTCCACAGTGATGTGGGGAACAAAGGCAAAAGGAAATGGTAAGTGCAATCAAATTTCTTTATAACCTGCAGCCCACTAACAAATACTTGAGGCAAATACACAATATACCGGTTCTCCAGGACCGCCCTACTGTCATAATGTTAATGCCTTACTAGAGAGAAAACAGTAACAAGACAATAGCAAAACCCCTGGCACCTTAGGAGCCCTCTTTAGCATATCAAAGTCCTTCTGGAGGCCTCCCTTTGGTCTTTACCTCCCCCAACTCTGTAATATATAACCACCCACCCTTGACAATCCCAGTACAGTTCTTTCTGCCCAGGGGCCCTGTCCCCATGCTTTAATAAAATCATCTTTTTGCACCAAAGACATCTCAAGAATTCTTTCTTGCTTGGCTGCTGGCTCTGAACCCCACCACCACTCCCAAACCTCATCAGTGTTACCACTATTCTTGCACTCAACAGCAGCTTTTTAATAGACCACACAGAGGTAGATGTATTTCCCCTGAACCTAATGATCTCATCTTTCCCCTTTTGAATTTAAGAAGTAGTCTGTACTTTACTATTATGTTACGCTTCATTTGTAAATTACAAGACTTTATTTTTTTCTGAAAAGACAGACATGAAGGGGAGTCTTTGAGAACAAGGCACATTCAGAAACTACAAGGCTGGAGAGAATCAAGAGGTGAAGTTGCAGAGACAGGTGAGTGAAGACAGGTAAGTTTTGTGTATCACACATTTGAGTTTTATTCCAATGGCAACGAGTAAGCACTAAAGAACTGTAAGCAAGGGGCTTACATAACCAGAGTTTTCTTCAGAAAGGTCACCTGGGCTGCACAATGGGGAAGCAAATTGCAAGGTGGCACCAGGAAGCTAGTTACAAGATAATAAGAAATTACACAGGCCTAAATTAAGCAGGGGACAGATTTGAGGTGTTTGGGAGGCAAGATGGAAAGCGTTTAGTGCCGGACTGGATTTATGCAGAACAGGAAGATGTTAAGGTGATTCCCGGATGTGACAGGAGGTGGCTGGTGATACCAAGTACAGAGACAGAGAATGCGGGTGGGTCAGGTGAATGGGGTGGCAGGGAGGGGTGACTGGCAGATGATCCGCACAGGCTTTTTTTGTGCGCTGTGGACACGTCATGGAGATGACCAATAGATAGCAGAATGTATGGGTCAGGCACTCGGGTCTGAGCAGTTAATATGATGAGTGCAAACAGATAACAAGTGAAGCCACGCGACTGAGATTATCTAAAGAAAACGAACAAAATGAGAAGATGCCTAAGTGAAAGCACAGAGAACTCTGATAATATCCGAGATGGATGAAAGCAGCAGCATTTCTTCCACCAAGAAGAAAATGAAGAGATGGCCAGAGAAGCAGAGGATATAGGACAGGGAGCAGGGTGGAAAGCCCAAGGAAGAAGCTGGAAGGACTGAGTGGTTTGAAGTGTCCAGTGCCACAGAGAGCCCAGCTCACACTGACCCCTCAAGGGCTTCTCTTCCCCAGCACGCGGGGACCTCGGCCCGCCCCAAGTGAACCTGTGATCCCGGTCCCCCAGGCCGCAGCTAATTGGTCAAGGGGCGATCACTGACCCACGTGGCACAGAAACCACTCCTGAGAGCTTGGATGCCATCTGCCACACGGCCTGGGCAGCAAAGCAGAGAAGAGGAAGCAGGAATAGAGCAGGGAACCATCCTGGTCTGGGAAGACATCCGTATTCCGATAAACACCTTTATGCTAAAGCTGGCTCCTCCAGTTGATTTCTCTTACTTGGAACTATAAAGATCCCAATATTTATCCAACAAGAGAGGCAGGAATATAAACGGCTGTAGTAGCTGACAGAATGAAGTATGTGCTAAGTGGAGATGCGAGGAGGGGGCTCGAGGAGTTCGGGAGGAGGAGAGATTAATTTTGGCTGGGTGGAGGGAATGCTTCTGGAAGGGAGGTGGCATCTGGGCCGGTACTTGAAGGATCAGGATTTTAGGGGTAAAGAAGGGAGAGTGTGTACTCTGGCTGAAGGACGAGCGCCAGCAAACGTGGAGAGCACAATGGAGCTGTAAGGCCAACGTGGGCACTGCCCATCTCCGGTCAGGGGCTGGCACATCCTCCGGGCCCCGGGAAAGGCCTCCCGCCCTCCCACAGTGTCAGCTAGGATGCACAGGGAATTACTCCACCACGGGGCTGAAAGCTACCAGCGGGAGAGAGGAGGGGAAGGGACCAAGGCAGGGAAGACAGGTGTTTTGTTTCACAGAACCAACAGATTCCGAAAAGGAGAGGCCCAGGTAGGTGTTTCACCTGATGGCCCCCCAGGTGAGCCAGTCTGAGCTGCATTGGAGCTGAGGACCTGCACAGAAGCCCCGCCCCTGGAACTGTCCCCCAAGTTAGGCTTTAGTTCATTCTAATACAAAGATCTCTTAGGGGCACAGGGTTATTTTTTGTTTTTTGTTTTTTGCCATTTTTGAACATATGGTGCATACAACTAGCATGCTGATGTGCTAGGTACTGAATCAAAGTGCCCAGGCCACCCTCTAACACACTGAATAAAAACTTCCTGTACTAACCCCATGGACAGACAGTCTTTGTGAGCTAGCTCCGTGTCTCCTCACCTGTAACAAGTAAATGTAACGATGTAAGTGTAACAAGTAAATATTCTCTGCTTTCAATAGTTCTTTGGGTTGCGGCCATTTGAGGCAGTGAACCCGTGGAGTTAGGTTACCCAGCACACCGCCACCCTGTGGTAGGCCCTCCCACACGATACTGCAATGGTCTGTCTGTGCACCTGCACCCTCGCCAGACTGGAGGCACCCACCCATTTACCTGTGTACGTACTGCACCTGGCACGGAGCCTGGCATGAGTGAGCGCTCCGTGCAGACTTGGTAATCTCAAGCTGCCTCTACTCAACTGGTGCATTTAGAGGAGGGGTCTACGTAAGACTGAGAAGGGAGAGCTGATTAGGTTGGCTTGTGAAGACTCTCAGTTGTAGGGACAGTAAAACAACTTGCTTTTTTTTTTAATTTTTTTTTTTTTAACGTTTATTCATTGTTGAGACAGAGAGAGACAGAGCATGAATGGGGGAAGGTCAGAGAGAGAGGGAGACACAGAATCTGAAACAGGCTCCAGGCTCTAGCTGTCAGCACAGAGCCCGACGTGAGGCTTGAACTCATGGACCGCGAGATCATGACCTGAGCCGAAGTCGGATGCCCAACCGACTGAGCCACCCAGGCTCAGTTTTTTCTTTTTTTAATGTGGTGAAATAAACATAAAATCTTTTTTTAATGTGGTGAAATAAACATAAAATCTACAGTTCAACCATTTTTAAGTCTACGTTCAGTGGCATTGTGTATTCATATTGTTATGCAGCCATCACCACCATCTATCTCCAGAAGTTTTTCATCTTCTCACGCAGAAACTCTGTACCCATCAAACACGACCTCCCATTCCTGCCTCCCCCAGCCCCTGGCAACCACCAAGCTACCTTCTGTCTCTGTGAATTTTATAACCCTGGGTACTTCAGTAAGTGGAATCATAACAGTATTTGACCTTTTGAAAACAACTTCCTTTTAAATGTGCTTTCAACTTGTAAACATTTACCAAATGTGCTCACTTCCTCCCCACAAAGCAGGCAGGACGAAGACTATGGGTCTGGTTTGGAGGCTAAGAAAGCAGAGGCCCAGGAAGGTTAGAGGATTCCTCCAAGCCTGGGCTCCTGGGGATCACAAATGCCCCGGGGCTACTCGAGGTGCCAAGCTCAGCTGACCCTCTCACACACTCCTCGGAGGCTGCTTCAGAATCTGGATTGTTGGAGGGCCCTTACCTCAACCCACTTCCCATACTAGCTGGCCTTCCTGTGCCTGAGGACGGATGGTTTGAGCACCTCACTACAGATTAGCAATGGGAGCAGAAATAACCAATGCAGTGGAGTGGAGTCAAACAAAGGTTTGACCTTAGGTCAGGGCGTGTCTTTCTTTCTCTCTTTTAATGTTTGTTTATTTTTGAGAGGGAGGGGGGACAGAGGGTCCAAAGCAGGTTCTGTGCGGAGGGCAGAGAGCCCGATGCCTCATGTGGGGCTCGAACTCACGAACCGTGAGATCATAACCTGAGCCGAAGTCAGACACTTAACCAACTGAGCCACCCAGGAGCCCCCAGGGTGTCTATGGTCGGGTGCTCTCTATTCTTCAGGAGACAGCTCACACAGGTCAAAGCCTTTGCCAGCATGAATTATTAATCCGCATACCTGTTTGGAGTCCACTGGAGCAGGCAGCACTGTAGAGTCACAGCAGAAAACGCTAAATGATTAATCCTCCTCCTGCCCAAGGATGTGGCGCTTGGGCCAGCTCCCTTTCTCCAGGATATCAGGAGAAAGGGTTTGTTTTCCACAATCAGGTCAAAAGGTTTGCTCAACTTTGGTTTTCTGCATAGTGATGTTCAACGCTAATAACCAGTTCGCAAACTGCCAAGAGACTGTGGGGTTTCTTCAGGGTTGGTTGTTTGCTGGAATTAGAAATGTTTCAAACTGTGCATTATCTTCTAAATCAATATGAAAAGCTCTTAGTGAGTCTGAAGAAAATGAGTCTCATGCATTTTGTTCTCATCAATACCTACTAAACTACCTTATCAGGTGTGTGTGTGTGTGTGTGTGTGTGTGTGTGTGTGTGTGTGTGTGTGTGTGTATACACATACAGGATCTAATGTTAGAAGCCGGAGATGTTAACACCTGTTCAAAACATGCTTGCACTTTTCCTTTACCTCTAAATGTACCTGTAGGGCGGAATCACAAGCTAATTAGTTTGACCCCATGTGGCTCAGTATGTGGAAACCCTACTAAGATTATGTCACAGAATTTAAGACTCTCCCTTTGGGCTGGTTTAAAGACAGAAATCCAGGGCGTGCCTGGGTGGCTCAGTTAAGCAGCCGGCTCTTGATCTGGGCTCAAGTCATGATCTCACAGTTCAGGAGTTTGAACCCCACAGTGGGCTCTGTACTGATATAGCATGGAGCCTGCTTGGGATTCTGTCTCTCCTTCTCTCTGCCCCTCCCCAGCTTGTCCTCTCTCTCTCTCTTTCAAAATAAATGGATACACTAAAAAAAAAAAAAAAAAAAAAAAAAAAAAAGATGGAAATCCTGTCACACGTGAAGACTCTGTAAATGAACAGGTGGGGGGAGGGGACAGGTATGACAAGGAACCAGGGAGACTAAAGAAACAGAAGGAGCCTGGGAAGTGGAGCAGGACGACCTAGATTCGCAACCTGCTCTCCGGGGCCACTTTATCTGAGGCTCAGTTTCCTCATCTGTGGAAAGGGATCATAACTTTACCAGAGACAGTACAGAGATTAAATAATAGCTGTAACTCGGGGCGCCTGGGTGGCTCCTGGGTGGCTCTGTCGGTTAAGCGTCTGACTTTGGCTCAGGTCATGATCTCACAGTCTGTGAGTTCGAGCCCTGCGTTGGGCTCTGTGCTGACAGCTCAGAGCCTGGAGCCTGCTTCACATTCTGTGTCTCCCTCTCTCTCTGCCCCTCTCCTGCTCATGCTCTGTCTCTGTCTCAAAAACAAATAAACATTAATAATAATAATAATAATAATAATAATAATAATAGCTATAACAGCAGCAACAGTTCACTGAGTGCTTACAATGGGTCAGGCACTGTGCCGGAAAAATTACCATAAGGCACTTAACAAACGTTAGCTGTAATAACAATTTTATTATTGTTGTCATTTACTGGCAATTCCTAGGGCTTCAATCGATTTAGGTGGGCAGGTTTCTTCCACCTTATTATTTTAAAAGCTTAAAATCCTATACTGCTTCAGTACCAAGTGTCTTATCTCCCAAATGCTGCTTTGAGCCCATGAGGATGTGCTGCCTTCTCTCCCCACTTCAAGGGAAGAGATGAGAAATGAGACCAGAAGGAAGAGAACAGGGAGCTAATATATATTAATCAAGGCACCAAACATCTGTGGTCAGAAACTTTTCCAAATGTGGTGTGTACAAAGATAATAAATAGGACTAATGTCAAAACGTATCACTATGCTCTCCCTTCTGTATGTGAGGGCGGACGGATGGGCAACGTGCAGGGGGCTTGGAGGGTGGTGGCCAATGGCCAGCCCCACGGCTGCCTCTGCTTGTTGCCAACAGGACCTTCTGAAAAGCCAGGCGGCACCAGATGTGTTTCGGCCGCTCCCCTCCAGGAGGAGCCCAGACAGGGCTCAGACAGGGACAGAAGGGTCGGGGGTTTGAGGCCCCACTCTCCCAGCCACTAGGCAGTCATGCAAACCACTCTTCCCACTATACTCAGGCTTCATTTTACACAGCAACTGCAGTGGGGACAGGACTCTGAAAGACTGAAAAAGCCAAACAAAAACTAAGTTACCTAAAGAGCTCATTTCAGTTATATGAGAAGAAGTTATCAGATTAGAATACAACTTGGTTTTCCTCTGCCATCCAGCTTGCAAGACAAGAAGGGGCTCAAACGAAGACTGAGTTAGCTGTAGAAAAATAAGTCACACTTTCTCTGCAAATATGAGTGCAGTCTGAGTACATTTTCTGCCTTGTTATCGGACTAGAGGTTACTGAGTAACCTCTGTGCTGGATCCTTCACATACATCCTCTCTTCTCAGCATCACAACATCCCTGTGTTGGGAGCCACTATCACTTCCTCATTTACAGGTGAGCAACCTAAGGCACAGGTTAAGATTAAGTGCTTTTCCAAAGGTTACACAGATAACAAGAGCGGGGGGGGGGGGGGCTCTTCCAGGAGCTTACAGACTGATGAAGCACAAAACACATAAAGAGGAGATATCTACGTGCTGAGTCCAACGGCAGAGATGTGTGCAGGGAGTTAGGGACCCTACAGAGAGGCTTAACTCCAGCCAAAGCAGGCCAGGGAAAGCTTTCTGGAGAGAATGATGCCCAGGCCTTTGTCTGTTTTTGTTTTTGTTTTTGTTTTTTTAGGTATTATTAACATACAACAAAATGCACACATGATAAATATTCAGTTTGGTAAGTTTTCACAATTGCATAAATTCATTTAGTCACTATCAAAAACAAGATTTAGAACATTTCCATCGTCCCAGAATGTTCTCTCATGCCTCTTTCCAGTCAACCCTTTCCCCTTTGCCAGTTTCTGACTTCTAACACCATAGACTAGTCTTGCGTGTTCTTGGACTTCATAAAAACACAATCATCTGTATGTTGGTTTTTGTTCTGCCTTTTTTGCTAAGCTGAGTCTTAAACACTGAATGGAATGTTAGGTGAGCCAAGGGGCAGTAAAACAGAAGCACAGAGGTGAGAAGCAGCCGGGGGATGTGGCTGGAGTCTGGAGTACTGGGCAGGAAGTGACTGGGATGGAATGGGAGACAAGGGGAGAGGGCCCATCACAAAGGGCCTGAGACCCTGGGTTTCCATCTAAGGGGCTTGGACTTTATTTCGTAAGCAAAGGCGAGCTGATAAAGCCTTAAACGGCTCCTGAGCACCTATGATGCTCCAGGTGTACCCAATGCTTTGCACATGTTATAATATTTCAAACTCCATAATCTTAGGAGATAGATAATCATTCCCATTTTATAGATAATCCAAGTGAGGCTGGTGGAGGTGAAGTAAAACTTCCTAAGTGACAAGCCGGGACTCAAACCCAGACTGATTCCAAATATCCTGCTTGTTCTACCTGTTGAAAGCTCCTGGAAGCAAAGGGAGGAACATCAGTTTAAACCGTGAAGAGCCCTAGGACAAAGGCAGTGAAGAGGCCTGGGGAGCATTAAACGTTACTCTGCATGTGACATTGGGCACTGGAAAGAGCCAGAACACTTACCGGAAGGTAACAGGCTGGAATCCTGGCAAAACTAGGGAGACCAAGATCCAGACACTTCCTGGTATTCCTTCTTTCTCTTCTTTGGGGGGCTATTTATTACTCAACTAAACATCTTCAGAGAGTGAGGGGCTGGCTTGCCCGGGTGGAACAAATCTAAAGAGATGTACCATCTCTTACTTTGCTGGAATCTCCTGGCAATTCATATGAAACCCAGGTGTATGCTTATGTTGGTGGCTCAGTTGGTTTAGCGTCCGACTCTTGATTCCAGTTCAGGTCATGATTTCACAGTTTGGTTCATGAGCCCAAGCCCTGCATCATCAGGCTCTGTGCTGACAGCATGGAGCCTGCTTGGGATTCTGTGTCCCTCCCTCTGTCCCTCCCCTGATCGGGCATGTGCACGTGCACTCTCTCTCAAAATAAACTTTTAAAATAATAAATAAACCACTCTCCACTGACACAGAATACCCTGCAACACTTGCAAAAAACAAAAAAAGAAAAAAAAAGTAAAACCCCCAGGATTACTAAAAATTCTTCCAAATCTGTATTTATTAAATTGTTAAAACCAATGTATGCTCTTTTTTTTTTTAATTTTTTAAATGTTTGTTTATTTTTGAGAGAGAGAAAAAGAGAGTGTGAACAGTGGAGGGGCAGAGAGAGGGAGACACAGAATCTGAAACAGGTCCAGGCTCTGAGCTGTCAGCACAGAGCCCAACGTGGGGCTTGGTCTCACTAGCAGTGAGATTATGGCCTGAGATGAAGTCGGACGCTTAGCTGACGGAGCCACCCAGGTTCCCTTAATGTATGTTCTTTTTAAAATAAGGGTTTTTTTGTTTGTTTTGGTTTTTTTAGTTTATTTATTTTAACGGATGTGTGCATGCAAGCAGAGGACAGGCAGAGAGACAGGCCTAAGCAGTCTTGGTGCCATAAGCGCGGGGCCTGATGTGGGGCTCGATCTCCCGAGTAGTAAGATCATGACCTGAGCTGAAATCAAGAGTCAGACGTTTAACCGACTGAGCCACCGAGGCGCCCCCAAACCAATTTATGCTTTTATCCCTCTTGTCTTATTTCTTCACATCATTCCTTGTATGGCAAACCTAGGGCAACACCGAGAGCCCATGTCCAGATAATGTCCTCAGGATGACCCTTCCCCCAAGCCCAAACTTAAAATCTGCCTGAACATGTGATAAAAAGTAATAGTGACCCAAAAAAGAGCTGGTGATATTTTTAAATTAAAAATCAGGAAAAAAAATGAATTCACCTATGTCACAATTCAATGACACTCAACAGACTGACTAAACATCACACACCCCAAAAGCTCTAGAGAAAAGCAGATTGATAAGATGGCATGTGGGAAAAAAGAGCTGAGGGACAGTTTGGGACACACAAAAACCTGTTAAGCTCCCTTAACTTTATTTTACTTTAATACCTCTTTTCCAGGAAAAATATTAGTATCCCTCAGCCCTCAGACATGCTTTAGGAAAGGCTGTAACTACTTTCCTTTGCCTGGAAAGCAATTCCTTTGCTCATCCCTCCGCACATCTCTTCCTAGTTAGTACCCATTTCTTTTTCAGATCTCTGCGTCAAGTGACCGCCTTATGGAAACCTTCCGTGGAACACGCTCTCCCCACAAGGCCAGGTGAGTGCCCCCTGCCCCACCCGATCCCTTTATCAAAGCAGGGGTCCCTCCGTGTTGTAACTGCTTATTTGCTTGTCTGCCTCCCCAGCCGATGCAAACTTCTTCGAGTCAAGGACTGCGTCGTGGTCACCATTATGTTCCTAGTGCCCGACAGTCTGATAACAAATGTTTGTTCGGTACCGACTGCCAGCTGACTGACTGATGACCCGGCAATGAACATGTACAACTGTAAGTATCAACAGTCTGTATGTGGGAAGACAATTACCTGCCAGGGATGGCCAAACATAATACAGGAGGAAGAAGAGGAAACTAGGATGTGGTTGGCTAGGAGGTTTTAAAATTCCATGCTTATTTGGAAGAGGGTCCAGAAAACTAAAGCGATTTTTTTTTTTTTTTTTTAAATACAAATCCCTATACAGGCCACATGTGAGGCCTGGCCATGCTCTGCCTCTAACTGGATGTTGAGACTTGGGATAAGCTCCTTATCGCTTACCTGAGTTTCATTTTACACCTAAGCACATCAGCCAGAGCTTCAGGGCTTTTAAGGGGGTGGTAGAGATTAAACAGAGAATTACTTTAACTCTGTATTGTAAACTTTGAAAATGTAAAACAATGCCACTCAGAAATAAAATTTGGGGGGCACCTGGGTGGCTCAGTTGGTTGAGCGTCCAACTCTTGATTTTGGCTCAGGTCATGATCTGACAGTACGTGGGTTCGAGCCCAACATCAGGCTCTGCGCTTACAGAACAGAGCCTGCTTGGGATTCCCTCTCCCTCTCTCTCTGCCCCTCCCCTGCACACGCACGCTCTCTCTCTCTCTAAAATAACATTAGAATAAAAATAACATTAGGGAAAAAAAAGTTTTGGAGTATGTCTTTCTAGTTTTTTGTTTTTATTTTTGTTTTTATTTTTTTATTTTTTTAATTTTTTTTCAACGTTTATTTATTTTTGGGACAGAGAGAGACAGAGCATGAATGGGGGAGGGGCAGAGAGAGAGGGAGACACAGAATCGGAAACAGGCTCCAGGCTCTGAGCCATCAGCCCAGAGCCCGACGCGGGGCTCGAACTCACGGACCGCGAGATCGTGACCTGGCTGAAGTCGGACGCTTAACCGACTGCGCCACCCAGGCGCCCCTAGTTTTTTGTTTTTAAATTAACTATCCATTTTATTTTATATATTCTAATGGGACTGTGTTGTAAATGTGGTTCTGCCAACTATCTTTGCCACTTAATATCGTGTGTCACTGTGTGTTCTGTGACCTAATACTCATTTCCAACCCTCATCTCCCTGTCTGCCTATACTCTACAGTTCTGAAAAGCTAGATACTCACTTTATTAGCATCCTTTGCAGACAGAGGTGCCCATGTGACATGGTTTGGGCCAGTAAGGGGAAAGAGACTCCACTGGGAGCATGGAGGAAAGGTTTTGCTTTCCTGAGTAAAGGTAGATATAACAAGACCATATACTGGGACACAAATCAGCCCTAAGTAAGTACAAAAAGATCGAGATCATACCGTGCATATTTTCAGACCACAATGCTATGAAACTTGAAATCAACCACAAGAAAAACTTTGGAAATGTAACAAATACTTGGAGACTGAAAACATCCTACTAAGGAATGAATGGGCTAACCAAGCAGTTAAAGAGGAAATTAAAAAGTATATGGAAGTCAATGAAAATGATAACACCACAACCCCAAACCTCTGGGATGCAGCAAAGGTGGTCATAAGAGGAAAGTATATAGCAATCCAGGGCTTCCTAAAGAACGAAGAAAGGTCTCAGATACACAACCTAACCTTACACCTTAAAGAGCTAGAAAAAGAACAGCAAATAAAACCCGAAACCAGCAGAAGACAGGAAATAATAAAGATTAGACCAGAAATTAATGCTATCGAAACCACAACGACTAAAAAACAGTAGAACAGATCAATGAAACCAGAAGCTGTTTCTTTGAAAGAATTAACAAAATTGATAAACCACTAGCCAGTTTGATCAAGAAGAAAAAGGAAAGGACCCAAATAAATAAAATCAAGAATGAAAGAGGAGAGATCACAACCAACACAACAGAAATAAAAACAATAATAAGAGAATATTATGAGCAATTATATGTCAATAAAATGGGTAATCTGGAAGAAATGGACAAATTCCTAGAAACATATACACTACCAAAACTGAAACAGGAAGAAATAGAAAATTTGAACTGACCCGTAACCAGTAAGGAAGTCGAATTAGTAACCAAAAATCTGCCAAAAAACAAGAGTCCAGGGCCAGATGGCTTTCCAGGGGAATTCTACCAAACATTTAAGGAAGAGTTAACACCTATTCTCTTGAAACTGTTCCAAAAAATAGAAATGAAAGGAAAACTTCCAAATTCTTTCTATGAAGCCAGCATTACCTTGATTCCAAAACCAGACAGAGACCCCACTAAAAAGGAGAACTACAGACCAACTTCCCTGATGAACATGGATGCAAAAATCCTCAACAACATATTAGCCAACTGTATCCAACAATACATTAAAAAAAATTATTCACCACGACCAAGTGGGATTTATACCTGGGATGTAGGGCTGGTTCAATATCCATAGAACAATTAATGTGATTCATCCCATCAATAAAAGAAAGGACAAGAACCATATGATCCTCTCAATAGATGCAGAGAAAGCATATGACAAAATACAGCATCCTTTCTTGATAAAAACCCTCAAGAAAGTAGGGAGAGAAGGAGCATACCTCAAGATCATAAAAGCCATATATGAACGACCCAATGCTAATATCATCCTCAATGGGGAAAAACTGAAAGCTTTCCCCCTAAAGTCAGGAACAACACAGGGATGTCCACTCTTGCCACTGTTATTCAACATAGTATTGGAAGTCTTAGCCTCTACAGACAACACAAAGAAATAAAAGGCACCCAAATCGGCCAGGAGGAGGTCAAACTTTCACTCTTCACAGATTACATGATCCTCTATATGGAAAATCCAAAAGATTCCACCAAAAAACTGCTAGAATTGATTCATGAATTCAGCAAAGTTGCAGGATATAAAATCAATGCACAGAAATCGGTTGCATTCCTATACACCAACAATGAAGCGACAGAGAAATCAAGGAATTGATCCCATTTACAATTGCACCAAAAACTATAAAATACCTAGAAATAAATCTAACCAAAGAGGTGAAAAATCTATACGCTGAAAACTATAGAAAGCTTATGAAAGAAATGGAAGAAGACACAAAGAAATGGAAAAAGATTCCATGCTCCTGGATAGGAAGGACAAATATTGTTAAAATGTCAATACTACCCAAAGCAATCTACATATTCAATGCAATCCTTAATAAAATAACACCAGCATTCTTCACAGAGCTAGAACAAATAATCCTAAAATCTGTATGGAATCAGAAAAGACCCCGAATAGCCAAAGCAATCTTGAAAAAGAAAACCAAAGCAGGAAGCATCACAATCCCAGACTTCAAGCTATACTACAAAGCTGTAATCATCAAGACAGTATGGTACTGGCACAAGAACAGACACCCCGATAATGGAACAGAATAGAGAATCCAGAAATGGACCCACAAACGTATGGCCAACTAATCTTTGACAAAGCAGGAAAGAATATCCAATGGAATAAAGACAGTCTCTTCAGCAAGCTGCTGGGAAAACCAGACAGCGACATGCAGAAGAATGAACCTGGACCACTTTCTTACACCAGACACAAAAATAAACTCGAAATGGATGAAAGACCTCAATGTAAGACAGGAAGCCATCAAAATCCTCGAGGAGAAAGCAGGCAAAAACCTCTTTGATCTTGGCCGCAGCAACTTCTTACTCAACACGTCTCCGAAGGCAAGGGAAACAAAAAAAAAAAATGAACTACTGAGACCTCATCAAAATAAATTGCTTCTGCACAGTGAAGGAAACAATCAGCAAAACTAAAAGACAACCGACGGAATGGGAGAAGATAGTTGCAAATGACATATCAGATAAAGGCTTAATATGCAAAATCTATAAAGAACTTAATCAAACTCAACACCCAAAAAACAAATAATACAGGGAAGAAATGGGCAAAACACGTGAATAGACACTTCTCCAAAGAAGACATCCAGATGGCCATCATCAGGGAAATACAAATCAAAACCACAATGAGATACCACCTCACACCTGTCAGAATGGCTAACATTAACAACTCAGGCAACGACAGATGTTGGCAAGGATGCAGAGAAAGAGGATCTCTTTTGTATTGTTAGCGGCAATGCAAGCTGGTGTAGCCACTCTGGAAAACAGTATGGAGGTTCCTCAAAAAACTAAAAATAGAACTACCCTACGACCCAGCAATTGCACTACTGGGCATTTATCCATGGGATAAAGGTGTACTGTTTCGAAGGGACACACGCACCCCCATGTTTATAGCAGCACTATTAACAATAGCCCAAGTATGGAAAGAGCCCAAATGTCCATCGATGGATGAATGGATAAAGAAGATGTGGTTTATATATACAATGGAGTATTACTTGGCAATCAAAAAGAATGAAATCTTGCCATTTGCAACTACGTGGATGGAACTGGAGGGGATTATGCTAAGTGAAATTAGTCAGAGAAAGACAAAAATCACGACTTCACTCATAATGAGGACTTTAAGAGACAAAACAGATGAACATAAGGGAAGGGATACAAAAATAATATAAAAACAGGGAGGGGGACAAAACAGAAGAGACTCATAAATATGGAGAAAAAACTGAGGGTTACTGCAGGGGTTGTGGGAGGGGGGATGGGCTAAATGGGTAAGGGGCATTAAAGAATCTACTCCTGAAATCATTGTTTCACTGTATGCTAATTTGGATGTAAATTTAAAAATATAAAAAAGTAAATTTAAAAAAAGGTAGATATAGCAGTTATCACCTCCATACCTTCTCTGCTCTAGAGGTGGACTCAATGCCTGAAGCTAAAGCAGCCCTCTTGTGACCATGAGGTATCTGTCAGGCATTAGAAACTTCTCAGAGGGACACCTGGCAGACTCAGTCGGTACAGCACTTGACTCTTGATCTCGGGGTTGAGTCCAAGCCCCACATTGGGTATAGAGATTAGTCAAAAAAATAAAATCGTAAAAAAAAAAAAAAAGTTCACAGATACTGCAGGGATGATGTTGCTTAACCACTGAACCAAGGCCCGTAGCTGACTACATTCCAACTTGTTATGTGAGAAAAATAAATCCCTACTTAACTCAACCACTGAAAATAACTGTTTTTTTACTAAGTGTGGTCAAAAGTATTCCTGACATAAAATATAAACAGCTTCCCATACAATTAAACTTACTCTACAGTATCATTTTAAATGGCTATGCAGTATTCTAGCAAAGACGAACCACAATTCATTTAACCACTTTTCTATGGTTCAACATTTAGATCATTTCCCATTTAACACGATGACGAAGATTTTTACAGACAAGCCTTTGCACACAAAGCTGATACTCTCTTAGAATAAACTCCTAGAGATGGAATTTCCTGGTCAAAAGGCATATATAACACCAATGTGTACTCTAACCAGCAGCACATGAGTAGTCATCTTGCTTTTCAACTCAATATGGAGAACAGTCATCTTTTAAAATTAAAAATCACCCCCCCCCCAAATACACCTCACTACTACATAACGTCTAAGGTTCCCTTCACAACTAACATCTCTGATTCAACCTGTGAAAAATGAGAGATCTGAATGTGGGCTTTAAAGGACTGGGCCGGCTGACTTCTGACTTGCCCTTTATCTATGAAGCGAGGACAACGCGGCCGCCGGTGGGGAGCCCCTCACATCTTCCCCACTGCTGTGAGCGTGCTCTCCTTTCAGGAGCTTAGGGCCCCCCGACCAAAAGTCAATGTAGAACATGGTGGGCAAGGGGCTCAGGGACAACCCACAAAGACAAACCGTGGAAAATGGAACCCAGAAAGAGAAACTGATCTATGGGGAACACACGAATTTTAAAGAGAATAAGGAGAAAGGGAGTGAGAGAAAACGAATGCTACCAAAGACAGGGCCCACGCCTCACCTTCAGGGTGCTCACATTCTGTTTTACCAACCATGTCAAGGTTGCCTTCCCTTCTCTGCACTTCCCTGTTGGGAAAGCTGTTCCCCTTGGATATCACCAGCTGGCTCTTTCTTGTCATTCTTGACTCACCTCAAATTGCACCTCAGTCAGCGGGGTCGTCCCCCAAAATAAAGTAGCTCGGGTGTCTTCCCTGACTTTCACAAGGTCCTGAGTAAGGGTTGTCGTGGCACTCACGCCCACTGGAAATGGTCATGTTCATTTATATGTGTATGTGTGGGGTTTTTTTTCCTAATGTTTATTTATTTATTTTGAGAGAGAAGGAGAGCACGGGCAGGGGAGGGGCAGAGAGAAAGAGAGAGATCCCAAGCAAGCTCTGTGCTGTCAGCACGGAGCCCGACACAGGGTTAGAGCTCATGAACTGTGAGATCATGATCTGGGCCAAAATCAAGAGTCAGGTGCTTAACTGACTGAGCCACCCAGGAGACCCTATATGTGTACATGTTAATCATCACTCTTCCCACAGTGGAACATATCCTCAACTTGAGCATAAACCTCACTGCTTTTAAGAACATCCTAAGCTTTTAGAACAATGCTCAGTCAGTATTTGCTGAAGAATGAATGAACCAACAAGCTAACGGTTTCCTAACCTCTAACCGAACAATCAGAGACCATGATGGAAAGCAATGGATGAAGTAACTGTTGTGGGGAGCTGGTAAGTCTACAGTTCTTGAAATCACTCCCAAAGCCGAGGGAAGCCTAATCTCCACTGACAGCTGCCACCTCCAGGCATCTCTGCTTCCTCTGGCCTGTCAGCTCCTACTCCACTGAACTCTGGGGTCCAAGGACCCCAAAGGTATCAGAGGGTGTATTGTCATGGAGGGCTTTTCACATTTCCAGTAAGTCATTTGTTATCAGTCTCTTAAACGCTATTTAAGATTTTTTTCTTATGAGAACTTTCAAATTAACAAGGTAAAGGAATAGTATAAAGAACCCCATATATCCATCACCCTTCTTATTTCACATCCTTCCAAATGCTGGGTGTGTGTGTCAGAGCATTTTAAAGCAAATACCATATGTTATATCTTAAATATAATTTTTAAGTGTCCCCGTGTCTTGAGGAAGCTTTCAGAAGGGCCAGAACCTTAGAAATGCCCAGAACATATATAAAGACTCCCAACAGATAAAGGCTGCTGGCTGACTCCTGATCTAACAGCACATGCTGCCTTTTGATCAACCTGCATGAAAGGGAAAGTTTCCAACTAAATGCTTTAAAAACACAATCAGAGGGAACAAAGCCTTTGATCCCAGTGAAAACTCAGAAAGGGCCAGGCAATTTTCCAAAAGCACCAGATTCCACAAACACTTACAAGCCAGGTCAAATGGACACTTCTGCCTGATACCCTGTCATTTCAGTTGTCACCTCTCTGGTTACTCATTACTTATTGTTATTACCGCTTCATTCCTTTTGGATCCTGGAAGGAGCCTTGTTCTCTAACTGGCATTGCCTTTGCCTTTTCCTCACATGGACAAAAGGAGAGTCTTAATTAGCAGTATTTCTGAGAGCAAGTATTTTTGTGCAGCCACAGAGGGAGGGGGGTCTCTGAGGCCGGGGGTTGCTGAGCTCTCTGAGAGCTGATTCGGTCAGGGATGGACACACAGATATAACTGATACCTGATCAAGCACAGCGCCTGGAACGGAGCAAACATGATGGCTGAATTAATGACTCAGAACTAAACAGACCGGAGACCCACTGGAACGGCCGGAACCCTGACGGCCTAGGAGGCGTAATGGGAGCAGTGCACAGAGACACGCAAAACACAAAATACGAATATAAAACAAGTAAAACAAAACCTACAAAGTAACACATTAAAGTGAGTTTTAAAATATATCACCTTAACACGAGAGTTATTTTCCTTCTTCCACTTAACTTCGAAGTCTTCGCCATCTGTAGATTTCATTTTACACAGCTGAAATCATGGCCAACGGGCAATTATACATACACTTCCTCACTTAACACACCAAACACATTCCCACGCTGTTAGTTCTCCTCAGAATTATTTCAAATGGCCACATGGTCTGTAGGTACGTCTATGAATCCAAACTTAATTCTCTGCTCTATTCCTTTTTCTTCATTCATCTCCTTCGTGGGCGGGGGAAGGGGAGTAGGGTTCTGGGAAACTGCTCTTTTGCCTTAGGTGTGTGCTCAGCGCCATCCCCTCTTGCCAAGAGGCGCCCCACTGCCAAGGTCTCCCTGCCTCGAGGAACTGGTGCTGCCGTAGCCCGCTCTGCCTGGCTGAGTCCCACCTCCGGTTCACGGCTCCGAGTAAGTGTCACTACCGCCAGGAAGGCTTCTCCTACCTGCCTTTACACGCTGTACCTCAGGGTCCAAGGCACACATCATACTCTGTACTGTAATTGTTTGCCTGGAGATCTGTTCGTCCACCTGACTGCGAGCAGAAGCCATTGTTCTGAGCGTTAGCTGAGTGCTCGTGGTCTCCCTTGAGCTTCAGTTTCCTCACCTGTAAAAGGGGACAGTTAGGCAGTCTCTCTCGCCTACCAACAAGAATGCTGTGCAGATCACAGAAGGCAGTATTACAATGATGCTTTGTACAGCATCAAGGGCTATAAAAATGTTAATAATTCTCACTGGGCACGTATGTGCTACCTGATTCTAAGGAATAAAGGCAGTCACATATTTTTCACCTTTGAGGATCACAGATTCAGACAAATAATGACAGCTAATATTTACTGAATGTTTATGGACACTATACTACGCATTTACTCATTGTAGCTTCATTCAAATGGGGCACCTGAGTGGCTCAGTTGGTTAAGGGTCTGACTTCAGCTCAAGTAACGATCTTGCAGTTTGTGAGTTCAAGCCCCACGTTGGGCTCTATGCTGACAGCTCAGAGCCTGGAGCCTGCTTCCGATTCTGTGTCTCCTTCTCTCTGTCCCTCCCCACTCATTCTCTCTCTCTCTCTCTCTCTCTCAAAACTAAACATTAAAAACTTTTTTTTCATTTAAATGAATGGGGTAAGACCTACCATCATTCTCATTTTCCAGAGGCTCAGAAGACTCAGCAGTTTTCTTGCACTTTACACTATTACACTGAGAATCCAGTGCAAGCCTCTCCCCACAAAAAAAAAAAAAAAATGCTTGCATACACATTCATACAAAATAGTCCAGAGGTTCATGGATCCGAAAGCCCATCTTCTTCAGGCTCCTGTTCAAGGCCCTGCGTACCAAAAGTGAATTCTGCAGAAAAGTTCAAAGATTTATTCACCCCACAGATCAGGCACATTAAGGGAACAGACCATGTCAGCAAGAATTCTACAGAAAACCTCAAAGCCTAAGAACAGGTCATAAATCCTGAGGTCTCACTAGACATTGTTTCCTTGGCAATTTAAGTCACTGGGCTGATTGAAGACTCTGGCCCAATAAGAGCCACATGGCATGAATACTGGTATAAATCAGGTACCGGGAGAAGCTGGTACCATCAGTCACCAGCAACTCCAGTCAGCAAACTCCAGTCACCAGCAACAACAGCCAGACGCTTCATGGTATAAATAGTTTCTGAAGACACTCATTGCTTGATGTACTCCACAAACTGGAAAAGCAATAGCTAAACAGAACATAAGAGGCCTCAAGGAACCAGAATGGAAGCAGGAACAAGAGTTTGTCAAACCATCTGGCTTTGGCCTGTTAATCTCAGAATGGCTTTGAAAACTATAAGGCACCATCGCGGGAGTAAGAAGTGTGTGTGTCTCACACCAGGCAGGGTGAGAGACAGCAGCCTGGTCACCAGGCATGGTGACACCCATCCCTCTGCAGAAAAATCCTTGGGATCGTGCCACGAGCCAAAATAAGCAGTTAAGATGTGAAAAGTAAACCTGTGGGCCAGACTGCATTTTTCAGTGTGGCACTGTGTGGGCAAAGCCTCAGAGACCACCTGGGAATGGAATGAGATGAGCCAAAATGGTTTCCATAGAGAAGGCTCCCCAAAACCAAGGAACAAAAGCTGAGGGAGTGTGTGGCATCTGGAAAAGCAGCCTGCTGAGTCGTGTGAAGAGTGTGGCTGGTCCTCACCGAGATGATGATGGAAATGGACCACTCTCCAGATCTACTTGGGAGAGGGCACAGGAATGTGGCTGAAGGAACCGGTTCGGGTGGAGACCAGGGAGAGAGCATCCTGAGCACTGTCAGGGTTGGAACTGAGCTTTCAAAGAGGCGCACACAGGAATGGTGCCAAGCGGCCCCTGAACAACAGGGAGGCCGACCCTTCCGGGGTAACAAATTTTATTTTGCTTTTAACAAGGAGTAAGAGGTTCCTCTATCAGACATACTGTTGGTGATGCAAAAAAGGAGAAAATTACGGGTCCACAATCCTTTGTCTGTAATTCTGAAACCCTAAAAGTTCTGAAAGCTGCAAGTTTTTTCCCAAGTGTATGCAAATCATTTGGTAACGGAAATCTGACCTGACATTAATTAATGGTTCAAGCCCCACGTTGGGATTCTCTCCCTCTCTCTGCCTCTCCCCTCCCTGCCCATGCTGTCTCTGTCTCTCTCAAAATACACTAAAAAAAAAAAAAAACCAAAAAAAAAAAAAAACAAAACTTACCTGAAATGCTTATAGTCTTTACTTATTCCATCTAATGTAAGAATAAGCAATACTGTATGGATATTAACACATCTGATTGCACGGTGCCAGCCCAGTCAGTCCCCTGGGGGTCTGATGCAAAATAAAGTGTAATAAGAAAAGAATTTCCTTTAAAATTTCAGATAAGTGATTATGGACATGGATCTACTTTTCTACACTTCAGTAAAAATGAGAGAAATGTTTGACCATTGGGGATGGGGTGAATATAATCAGAAGGAAACCTGCAGGATCCTATTTAGTCTCTTGGTAGGAACACGGCTTTGGAGCAATCTGTTTCTCCCTCTGGAGACCAATGACGAGCCTACCCTTAAGTTTCTGCTTCTAGTTTATAGTTTACCTATGATGTTTAATACTCTTAAACTCTATTTTATTATTTTTTATTATTTTTTAAATGTTTATTTATCTTTGAGAGACAGACAGACAGAACACAAGCTGGGGAGAGGCAGAGAGAGAGAGGGAGACACAGAATCTGAAGCAGGCTCCGGGCTCTGAACTGTCAGCACAGAGCCCGACACGGGGCTTGAACTCATAAACCGCGAGATCGTGACCTGAGCCAAAGTCAGACACTTAGCAGACTGAGCCACCCAGGTGCCCCTAATTCTGTTAAACTTCGTACCCACATAAGCCCAAAGCAACACCAGACTTTTCATTCATGCAGCAAAATCTGGAAGCCTTTCTATGGTGAAGGTGAGAATGGGCACCAGTCATGGGGTCACTGGCTCCTCCCCCAGCAGAATATGAACCGGTGAACCTGATCCCTTTCATCTCCAGGGGTCTGTGATTTTAGAAGAGGACAATAAAACTATATTAAAAATGAAAAGTTTTCTTGAGGACTCAAAAAGTGTTTTCGACGAACAGGAGAGAGGACTCCAGGCTTTTCTAGCAGATGATCTACTTTTCCTCTTCCATGGCAAAAGGACCATTTTGTGGGCTAAGGAACAAGGAAAGAAGATGAAGAAAGGGAGTCAAGATAGTCTGTAAGCAAAAGGGATTCAAAGCCAGTCACTACCACTTAATAGCTGTATAACCTTGGAAAGTTTACCTGGGGCTGATCATCATCTGGAACCAGAAGAAAAACAATACTTTCCCCCATAGGGTTTTTATGAGATTAAGTGACATGTAAAACATTCCATACATGGTAGGTATTCAAGAAGGGCAGTTATTATTGTTGCTGCTGTTAGGTTCTGGAACCTGAACAGCGCCTGGCTTCACTGCTTACTTCACCAGATTGCCTGGCTCAGCAGAATGCAGGGGATATTGACTTGATGAACCCAGAGCCAGTGGGTAATAAACACACATAGCAACAAATCACACTGGAAAACCAATCTCCCTCAGCTAATAACTGCTTCCCAGGCTCCTGCATTTATTTGCTTTGTTAGAGGAACTAAATAGATCCTAATGCCTGTGAAACCAAATCATCTAGAAAAGGGTAAGTTTCATCAGCATTGGAGTTTCCGTGAGAGTCTGGCACTGAGGAAGAGTCCATGCAAAGCCATCCCTTTTTAAAGGAGACTAAGAAAGAAAAACCTATCCATACATCACACCAGTATTCATCAGAGGTGCTTATGTCCTCTGCCATGTTTTCTTAGGTTCGTCTTACTCTCTGTTCTTCCGGGTAACAAACATTTACTGAGGATGCACTAGGCGCCAACGCATATTAAGTGCTGGGACACAAAGATGAAAAGGCATGCCCCTTCCCTCCAGGAACTCAGGCTTGTGGGTGAGACAGATGTGTATCTCAGAATGGTACACGCTCTAAGTGCTAAAGAGAGCATGCTGGGCGAGAAGCACAGATGAAGATTATCTGAAATACAGAGATTTAAATTTGTTGTTTAATTTTAATTCCAGTGGGGTTAACAGTGTTATGTTAGTTTCAGGTGTACAATATAGCGATGTAATAGTTCCATATATCACTCAGTGCTCTTCAAGGTAACTATATTCTCAATCCCCTTCACCATTTTCACCCATCCCCCCACCCCCCCCATCTCCTCTCTGGTAACCATCTGTTTGTTCCGTCTCTTTTTTTCCCCCTTTATTGGCCATTTCGTTTCCTAAATTCCACACAAGTGAAATCATATGGTATTTGTCTTTCACTGACTGACTTATTTCACTTAGCATTATACTCTCTAGATCCAACCACATTGCGGCAAATGGCAAAATTTCATTCTTTTTTGTGGCTGAATAATATTCCACCATGCATATATAACATGTCTTCTTTATCCATTCACCAATCAATGGACGCTTGGGCTGCTTCCATATTGTGGCTATTATAATTAGTGAATTAGTGTTTTCATATTCTAAAAATACAGATATTTTATATTTCCTTAACATAAGGTATTTCCCTAATGTTGGAATTTTATATAGCTAACATGGGTTACTTTTGAAATCAGAGAAAAAGTTAAAAGGAAAAATAAAGATGGTGGTGATAGTGGACACAGATTATTTAACAAATATTCAAAAAATGGAATGAGCATCCTACATCACTCATCATCAGGGAAATACAAATCAAAACCACAATGAGATACCACCTCACACCTGTCAGAATGGCTAACATTAACAACTCAGGCAACAACAGATGTTGGCCAGGATGCGGAGAAAGAGGATGTCTTTTGCATTGTTGGTGTCAATGCAAGCTGGTGCAACCACTCTGGAAAACAGTACGGAGGTTCCTCAAAAAACTAAAAATAGAACTACCCTACAACCCAGCAATTGCACTACTAGGCATTTATCCACGGGACACAGGTGTGCTATTTCAAAGGGGCACATGCACCTCGATATTTATAGCAGCACTATCAACAATAGCCAAAGTATGGGAAGAGCCCAAATGTCCATCGATGGATGAATGGATAAAGAAGATGTGGTATATATATATATACAATGAATTATTGCACAGGGATCAAAAAGAATGAAATCTTGCCATTCGCAACTATGAGGATGGAACTAGAGGGTGTTATGCTAAGTGAAATTAGTCAGAGAAAAACAAATATCATAGGACTTCACTCATATGAGGACTTTAAGAAACAAAACAGATGAACATAAGGGAAGGGAAGCAAAAATAATATAAAAACAGGGAGGGGGACAAAACATAAGAGACTCTTAAATATGGAGAACAAACAGAGGGTTACTGGAGGGGTTGTGGGAGGGGGGATGGGCTAAATGGGTAAGGGGCATTAAGGAATCTACTCCTGAAATCATTGTTGCACTATATGATAACTTGGATATAAATTTTAAAAAATGAAATGAACACTTCAAAAAATAAAATAAAATAAAAAATGGAATGAGCACCAAAATTCAGGAATACAGTAGGACTTTAGGGCAACACTGGAGTAGAAAGGAGGGGTACCCCACAATGCCTGGAGGTAAAAGTGACAAGTCAGGCTTCCCTAAAAAAGGTGACCCTTCGGGTGAGACTTGAAGACTGAATGAGGGTTTGCCAATGGGAGCATAAATTAGCGTTAAGTACCACCTCTTTTGAGGGCAATCTGGGAATATTTATTAGTATTTAAAATGTGCATACCCTTTGAACCAGATGTTCCTTTCCTATGGAGAAGAATGCCAGGAGTTGTACACAAAGGTCTATGTAAAAAGATGTTTACTGCATCACTGTATATAACAAGAGGACACTGGAAATAATATAAACACCCAACAATAAGGGATTATTTACATAAATTATGATGTAGCCATACACCAGAACAATACAGCCATCAAAAAGAATGAAATAAAATTTATATATAGCATACCACATTTTATTGTACTTTTGTTTCATTTCATTTAAATACAAGTTAGTTAACATAGAGTGTACTAATGTTTTCAGGAGAACTTAGTGATTCATCACATATAACACTCAGTGTTCATCCCAAAAGTGCCCTCCTTAATGCCTATCACCCATTTAGCACATCCCCCCAACCAACACCTTTCCAGCAACCCTCAGTTCGTTCTCTGTATTTAAGAGTCTCTTATGGTTTGCCTCCCACTGTTTTTATCTTACTTTTCCTTCCCTTCCCCTTAGATTTGTTTTGTTTCTTAAATTCCACAGACGAGTGAAATCATATATTTATCTTTCTTTGACTGACTTATTTTGCTTAGCATAATACACTCTAGTTCTAGCCATGTTGTTGCAAATGACAAGATTTCATTCTTTTTTGTCGTAAGAGGCTTAACTTTAATCAGAAAGAGTGGAATTTGGTAGCGTGTTTTTTTCTTAATAACTTATTGTCAAGTTAGCTAACATACAGAGTATACAGTGTAGTCTTGGCTTTGGGAGTAGATTCCCGTGATTCCTCATACATACAACACCCAGTAGCATACCACATTTTAAAAGATAAGTCAGTGTGTGATTTTTTTTTGTAGAAATAATTTTGTATATTTTTACACATAAAAATGTTAGTATATGAATAGGAAAGGTCTGAAAAGATATACAACCAACCATATTAGACATATTAAAGCTGGTGCAGTGGGGATGGAGAGAGGGAATTTCATTTTCTCATTGACCCTAAATTTACATTTTTTACAATAATACTTTTCACATATGTGTGTGTGTGTTTGTGTGTGTGTGTGTGTGTGTGTACACATACATATAATATATATAATTTTTAAGTAATCTCTACACCCAAAGTGGGGCTCAAACTCACAACCCTGAGATCAAGAGTCTCATGTTTGATCGACTGACACCACTGACTAAGCCAGCCAGGCACCCCGATTGTTTTTATATTTTAAAAAGAGGTTCTTGTAGAGGCACCTGGGTGGCTCAGTCGGTTAAGCGTCCAACTTCGGCTCAGGTCATGATCTCGCAGTTCGTGGGTTCGAGCCCCACGTTGGGCTCTGTGCTGATGGCTCAGAGTCTGAAGCGTGCTTCGGATTCTGTGTCTCCCTCTCTCTCTGCCCCTCCCCATTCATGCCCTGTCTCTTTCTCTTTCAAACATAAACAAACATTAAAATGTTTTTTAAAAAGAGGGAGTTATTGCAGTTTTTTTTAAAAAAGAGTTTACTAATTGGACATTTATGGATGCAAAAGAACATTTTAGATTTTAGAGAAAGTGTGCATTCAGTTTAGCGCTGCTTGAACACAGGAGGCATCAGAGTCCAGAAGACGGGATTTAAGGCAGACTCTGGAGAAGAAAGAAACCGCAGCAGGGGCTTTGGTGTGGAGGACTGAGAGCAGCAGCAAAGGCAACACAGTGAGGGCGGCAGAGCAGGGAGGAAACAGCCCAGGGACGGGAGCTGGGGATACTGTCCAGAGAGACTAGAGCATTGCAGAGTACAGTGGTCTTGGTTCCAAGAGTGGAAAACAGCTGCCTCACTCAGTAGGAAGCATCTGAACAGCAGATGGACATTCTTTCAAAGGAGAGCATCTCATAAAGAATTAGAAACCAAATGTTCACTAAATACCTATCATACCTTTGTTAGCACAGCCAGAGAGGGAGGCAGAGGGAGACAATTCTTCTCGCAACAGGACAAGATAGATGAAATAATTAAAATGCCAATTTATTCACAAGTTGTTCCATTACAAATACCAGTGACACATGGGAAAGGCCCCTGAAAAGCATATCTGTCATCCAAAATGTGTTTTCCACCAAACTGTGCTGCTCTATACCCTGGATTCTCCTTTCTGGTTCTTTCTTCTTGATGAATCTCACTCACCTCATCCTGTTTTGGGGGCCCAGCCCTCTTCTGAGAAAGATCTAACGTAAGTCACTTACACTTTAGTGTGAACTTACAGCCATTCTTACCTTTCAATGCATTCTAATTTTAGGCCCTAGCTCAAAATGCAAATCTCTTAAGAGCAAGCCCATCTTCTTTTTTTTTTAATATATTTTTTAATGTTTATTTCTGAGAGAGAGAGAGATACAGTGTGAGTGGGGGAGGGGCAGAGAAAGAGGGAAATACAGAAGCAGGCTCCAGGCTCTGAGCTGTCAGCACAGAGCCCGATGCGGGGCTCAAACCCATGAACTGTGAGATCATGGCCTGAGCCGAAGTTGGACGCTTAACTAACTGAGCCACCCAGGCACCCCAAGAGCCTATCTTATTTAAAGCCATTGTGGGCAGGAGGGAGAGGGAGGGAGAGGATTCTTGGTGGCCACCGAGTAGAGGGTCACCTGCCTTTGGAAGCCAGTTCTCTTTTCATATGCCTAAACAACTTAGAAACCTCTCATTCTTCGATTTTGGTCCAGTATTTACATGCTGACTTCTAAAACACTAATGAGGTAGAAGGAAATACTCCTTTGCACCACACTTCCCCAAAACACATCAGCAGATGAACTTAAGATATAGCAATTTTCTGGTTAGTCAATTGTAGACAAGAAAACTAGATAATTCTGCTGAAAAGTTATCCCTCTGTGGTTAAATGGTGTCTTTGGCTGTCCGCATCCTTCAAATTAATTCAATAACTCTAAGTTCTCATTTCATATTGTGTTACAGAAATACTACTTTGGCAGGTTTAAATGCTGACATCCAAGCATCTTACCATCATCTCTGAACAGTCTGGCAGCTACAAAGTATCTTTACCCATTCCTAAAAGAAGTCTAAAACAATACCCAACTAATCCTGGGGCCAGTACCAGAAATGGCACCATTGAAACACGGCCCTACTTTAGGACAGGGACTTCAATTAGGAAAATGTAATGGCCGAAAACGCTTTAAGTTGACTTTATGCTTCCCATTCTAAAGAATAATTTTAAGGCATTTGGCAACAGAAGGAGTAAATGTATAGCAGACTGATTTTCCTAAACTACAAATATTTGAAACAATAATAAAAGGAGAAGTTAAAGAGCAAATACATTTTTTAAAGTCCAATCTAATAAGATTAACATGAGTGACCTTTTTTTTTTTTTTTTTTTTTTTTTTTACCTATCAGATGGGCAAATATTTTTCTTTAATATTCTTTCCAGGGTGGGAGAGTATTTAAGAAAGCAGATGCTGGTGGGAGTACAGATTGCTACACTTTTCTCAAAGACTAATTTGAAGTTTTGTTTTAAACATTTTTTTTTAATGTGCATACCCTATGATTCAGCAATTCTATTTCTAGGAACGTATCCTAATAAAATAAACAAGTACACAAAGAAACAAGGACAAAGACAATCTTTAGAGGGAGGTCTATAATGGTAAATAGTTGTAAAAAATCACAAGTGTCCATTGCAGTGAGCTGTAAATTATAAAATGGAACACCATATAGTCATTAAAACTAATAATGCATAAGTATATATACACATTTGGAAATATATTCTTAACATGTTACTAATGACAATGGTAGCCCAAAAAAAAACATGTATAGCTTTTGTTTACTTTTGCTAAGCAATATAAACAAAGAATATAAATTTAAAAGTTAAGCAATTTATATATACACACACATATGTGTATGTATGTATGTGTCTACACATACATAAAGTGAAAAAGTATCTCTAATTCTCTTCAAGAAACTCCAGCATAAACCGTGATATAGAAATGTATGAATTTTAAATTATACCCTAGGGGTGGCTATTTAGCATTTGAATGACTCTAATCAAAAGCTGACACCCCAGAGATGGTTAAGGTTTCAACTACCTTTACGTTTGATCAGTATCAGAGGGTTTAATTAGCAAAATGGGTATTAGAAATGATTTTTATTGATAAAAAGATGGGTTTCAAAATGTATGGATCAGCCTGAAATGCTGTACAGGCAATTCTGCTTCTTGTGACCTGCATGTGAGAACTGAGTGAGCCCAGCAGCCCAAGTCCTTCCAGAGCTGTGTCATGGTGGGTGCTGTGGTCTGAGCCCATCCCCGAGGCTGCTGAATCCTACTGCCCCAATGCTGCCGCAGCGTGGACCACAGTGTTCTCCTGAGCACCTAGAAGGCTGGAGGCCGGGGCCTCACCAGCCGTGTGCCTGCTTCAGGGCTGCGTGCCTACTTCAGGCAGGTTTACCCCCGTGAAAGGACTGGTTCTGAGAACTGCTTTTACTTTACCCGTCTGTTCTTCAGGGAGGTTGTGGAAGTGGAGGCCCATGGCCCACACCTCCGACGATCTGTAATCACCAGAGACTACTGAAATCTACCAAAAGTGACTAGTGCCTACATAGCAGGAATTATGTACAGGGGAGCAATTATGTCACTCCTCCCACCCATCCCCAACGTGCTTTGTAAGTTTAACAGGTAGTGTGTCTGCAAATGATACATAAATAACGAAAAGGACACGGAAACTGCAAGACAGCACTGTCACCACCTGCTGGCAGACACTGAGAAGGGCCACTCAGTTCAATGCAGGCCGATTCACCGCACAGACAGCCCATTTGCAATTCTTCTCATTGGTTTCTGCTTGTTGTTAAATTGAAAGTGGAACATTTGTTTTCTTTTGGGAAAAGATCACCTCTTACAATGGAAAACATACTTTAATGTAGGAAGCGATCTTTAGGCATGTACAATAAAGAATTCCGACTTTCAAAAGCAGAATACAGTTCTGCTGACCATGATGTAAAGTACCAGAGAAAATCGTACTCTGCTGGACATTACTCATTCAGTCATCTGTCATACAGTCTACATGTTCTTAAACTCATGCCCCCAAATATAAAAATGTAAAGCTAAGTATATGTCTACTGGAAGCTTCTTTACAAAGACGTTTATTAACTGAGGACCGTAAATTAGGTTTAAGTTCTTCCAGTTGTCTACCTTCACTGCCTCCTGACCTTTGCCCATCACCTGGGGCACTCGCACCCACTGCTGTGTGTGCCCCACTCCCCCCGCAGAAAAGGCGAAGGTATTCCCTGGCCATACCATGACCCATGTACCATGAGATAATCTACAGGTTCGCTTCACAGCACCACTCCCTGGGCAAAACTCTCCCCACCTCTTTATTCATGTTTTGTTATCTTTACCAGCTCCCCTCTACCCCACGCCATCTTCTTAGGGCCCTTCAGTAAGGCCTCCGTTCATTTCTCCGGCTAGAATTAAATGCTTCTTCCTCTGTGGTCCTTGAGCATTTTGTGGATCCTTGACTTAGAGCCCTTGTTTAACTGTAACTTACATGGTAACAGTAACTTACATGTAACTGTAACTTAATCATACGCGTGAGTAGACATGGACACCTACCATTCACAGAGCATGATGCTCCCCATGATGCTCGGCAAATAGTAAGTGCTCCACAAATACCCACTGAGTATCTGTTGAGTTGAAGGTGCTGACTTTTGATGACAAGGCGCAGATGCACAATCGACAGGAGCCACAGACTTGGATATGTGTGAGCACACATGTGCACACACACATACACCAAGGAAAACTGGCTCACATGGTGGCAGATGATACTGATCACAAAAACAATGTCACCAAGGGCAGCAGCTTCAAAAGCAAAGCAAGAACACTGACCAGGGGTTACATCCAGTTGAAGTTACCTGGTTTGGTCCTCTGCATGTTTTTAATCAAGCAGTTGTCAAAAGTGACACGATCAGTAAGGCCATAATCTCTCCAGTCTTAGTATCTCTGCTGAACACATAGGAGTCTTAGCCCTAGGGTCTGGATTTTTATAAGCAAAGCAAATTGAGGACAGAGGCGAACAGCAGGAAAAGGCAGCAGTTACAACACACTCAACCAGCCAACATCTTTTCAGGTTGCTGCCTGGTGGCAGAGGCCTCCTGGTGCTCGGCGGCCCTTGCCTTTTGGATCCTTACACAGATGGCCAGCCTATGTCTCCCCTGCTAATCCCAGTCCCTGACAACCTACCTCAGAAAATGGGGGGAGGGGGGGCTGCTGCTCTCAGAACATCCATCAGCCACCACCCTCAGATGCCTCCCATCCCTTTCCTGTCTCCGGTGGAAGAAGCCACTACAAGAACATCCACCCCCACCCAGCTCCCAACCATCTCTCTCTCCTACCATACCCTACCGTACCGTACACGACTGATAACTTCTGTAAATGACTTATACACCATCTCTCATTATAAATATGGTACAATACATGACTCACAATAGTTCAATTTACAATTTTTCTACTTTATGATGGTGAAATACACATTCAGTAGACACTGTGCTTCAAATTTTGAGTTGTCTTTTCCCAGGCTAGCAACACATGACATGACATTCTCTGGTGATGCTGGGCAGAAACAGGGAGCCACGGCTACCAATCATCCATGCGATCTCAAGGGTCAACAACCTCTACCCTCACGACCCTCTGAACCCATCCTTACACCCATTCTGTTTCCCACTTTCAGGTCAATAAATTCCATGATTTATCCAATACTTTCTTATAAAATCGGCTTTGTGTGAGATGACCTTGCCCAGCTGCAGGCAAGCGTAAGTGTTCTGGGCACAGTTAAGGTAGGCGAGGCTAAGCTATGATGTTCCACCGGGTAGGCGTATTGAATGAGTTTTTATTTTAAATAATATTTTCAAGTTAGGATGAGTTATCCAGAGAGAACCCCACAGTAAGTCGAGGATAATCTGTGCTTGGAATCCCTATGTGAAATAACAGAAAATGCACAAATGCTTTTAACAGAAAGGGTGGTATAACACATGTGCACGTGCTCTGGGGAGCAGTGTGCACATCCACATACATGGGGACTTTCTGCTGTCACAGCTATTCACACTGAGGCCAAACGAGATCTCACCTCCAACTGTTAAAAGCACTCTCCACACTGGAAGGAACCACAAAGGTGCTCTAACAGCAGTGGAGCCTGGACTTCTGGATTCCAAAGCAGGTGACATTGCCTCTCCTACACTATCATCCCTACATAACAACATGGGCCTGCAAGCACTTTACTTTGCCAAGTGAGACTTTTTTTTTTTTAAACGTTTATTTACTTTTGAAGGAGAGAGAGAGAGTGTGAGCAGGGTTGGGGCAGAGAGAGGGAGACAAAGAATCTGAAGCAGGCTCCAGGCTCTGAGCTGTCACCACAGAGCCCGATGCAGGGTTCAGACTCACAAGCCACCAGATCATGACCTGAGCCAAAGGTGGACACTTAACCGACTGAGCCACCCAGGCCCCCCAAGTGAAAATTTTTTTAAGTCAGAATTTTTTTTTAAATCACCATCTATTTTAGAAAAGAATACTTTAATATTTAAAAAGGACACACTATCAGAATGACAATGAATACATTTGGCTTTATGAAACTCTCACTTAATTGCATTTCTGTTGCCATGAACCTGAACTGGTCTGGGGATGAACTAGGTTGTTCCAAAATTTCAGGCCCTCCGGCAACCAAAATTTCAGTAATTCAAGAACCACTGTAATTACCATCAACTGTACTACTTATTTAATGTTACTCATCAAAGAAAATCACATTTTTACTTATAGATTTTATTTTTTTAATGTTTGTTTATTTCTGAGAGAGAGACAGCCAGCGAGCATGCACATGCATAAGTGGGAGAGGAGCAGAGCAGATAGCCCGATGCAGGGCTCAAAATTATGACCTGAGCTGAAGTCGGATGCTTAACCAACTGAGCCACCCAGGAGCCTCTACAAACTTATTTTAAGAGAAAACTTCAGATCCCCTCCATAAAGTAAAAATCAATCTCATCACAAATAAAAGGCAACCTACGAATGAATATGATGATAACACAACATGTTATTAAATTCCAGCTAGACTGTGTCTCTTGCTGAGGCCTGATCTCTCACTGCATTGACAAGAGAGATTGGCAGGTGACAGACTGGCAGTTACAGACTGTCACCAAACCAAACTGTTCTCTTTGACAAAATCAGAAGGACTGAAAGTAAAGTGAAAAGAAATCACTCTCACACAAGGTGATACAGCATTATTTGGTTCTAGATCCAGGGCCCACGCAAAACCTCTCCTAGTGGTTCATGTCCCACTCTCACGGTATACTAATCAAGATACTTTGGTGCACAAATCTCATTAATTCATTCATGCATTAATATGTTTAATGAGCACCTACCATGTTTCAAGTGCTGAACACAAGAGAATCCAGGAATGAGAAAGACAGGGTACCTTCTGCAAAGCTTATCTTCTTGTGGTGAAACATACATTAAACAAATGGTGATACAAATTATTTGTATTGTTTTATATAAACGTGTGTGTGTGTGTGTGTGTGTGTACATGCGAGATACAGGATATCACCTAAATCTGGCAAGTGCTATAAACGAAAAGTGCAAGACATTATGGTACAGTTTTAACAGGAAGATCTTCCTTAGACAAGAGGGTCAGGAAGGACTGTACGAGGATGAAACCATTACACTGAGACCTCAAGAAGGAGCAAGATTTCACAGGCTGATGATGGTGCGAGGGACATGGGCATCCCAGACAGAGGTCACAACAGTGTGGAGAAGAGCTTGGCTCCTTTGGGGATCTGAAAAAAAAGAGTTGTGGCTGGAGTGTAGCAAGCAAGAGGAAGATACAATCAGAAGGGAGGTCAGGCAGTCTCCCTGCCTCTGCCTAGTGACCAGAAACTTTCTGCCTCTAGGTGCAAAGATCTCTTTCCATCTTTGTACAGCTCCCAGAAATGTCTTCTTACGCTAAAGAGAAATCTCCCTCTAGAGGTTTCACACACTAGCATACCAGTTCAACCCCTTTGCCTCACACACAGCAAAAATTTAATCCCTCCTCTACATGACAGCCAGTGTGCTTGTTAATCCTGAACCTTCTCTTCCAAGCTGAACACCACCAAAGCTCCTACTGTGCATGTTGTCTGCGTCATTCTTTTGAGGAAGACAGATTTCCCAAGGGCCATTTCTGTTATGGAACTGGAATTTCCTTCTCCACAAATAATCCAAAATTGATTTTCAACCTTGGATGTTGTTTCATTTTTGTCTCTTTTTTTTATTAATTTTTTTTAACATTTATTTTTGAGAGAGAGAGAGAGAGAGAGAGAGAGGGGGAGGGGCAGAGAGAGAGGGAGACACAGAATCTGAAGCAGGCTCCAGGCTCTAAACTGGCAGCACAGAGCCTGACTCAGGGCTTGAACTCACGGACCGTAAGATCATGACCTAAGTCAAAGTCAGGTGCTTAACCGACTGAGCCATCCAGGCCCCTCTATTTTTCTTGGTTTCTAACTGCTTTTCTCAGTAACACCCAAATAAGTTATGGTCTCGCCTGAATTTCTTGAGAACTAGGAAGTCCCAAATGCATGCCACCACCAAGATTTACTCCTCCTTTCATGTCTCTTTCCTGCATTCTGGGAGACAAATTCTATTTGTCGGGGTGGGCTAGGGATCTTTTTCAAATAATGGAATGGCACTGGACATTTATCTAAGCTAAATTCAAGAAAATCACATTCAGGGGTGCCTGGGTAGCTCAGTTGGTTTTGGCTCAGGTCATGACCTCATGGTCGTGAGACTGAGCTTCATGCAGGGCTCTGTGCCTAGGCATGGAGCCTGCTTGAGATTCTCTCTCTCCCTCCCTCTTTCTCTGCCCCCCCCCCCATGGGCATAGATAGGTGCGCACTCTCTCTCTCTCTCTCAAAAAGAAAAAAAAGAAAAAAAACAAAATCACACTCAAAGTTTGTGGTAGAAGAAGATAAATACAATATTTACAATTTGAACTGACCTTCCGTTTATTTGGAAGGGGTACGGGAATGTTACTTTCGGGGAAGGTTAGTACAATGAGGAAAAACTGCCCTTAGTTGATTCAGCTACAGACCCAGATTCCCCTGAAACTAGGGCCGGGTTACAGGGATGGTGTGTAAGCAGGGCATTCTGCCAGGCAGGGGTCATACATCTCCACTTCAAAACTGGATTGGAAAAAGACACGTAGAATTTCATGAATAAATATAGCAGCTCTGGCATGCTGAATAAAGGTTCAATGGCCTTTAGTGACACATTTTATCCAAATAAGTGAAAGTCTCTCAATATTCCTATGCTCTGCCTGCTCTCTCGCCTCTTTGATCACATTAGGTCAGATTTCTATTTTTTTTTAAGTTTGTTTGTTTGTTTGTTTGTTTATTTAGTTATCTATCTATCTATCCTACATCCAACGCAGGGCTTGAACTCACAACCCTGAGATCAAGAGCCCCCCACCCCCCCGAGCCAGCCAGGCGCCCCCAGATTTCCAGGATTTCTTGATGCTTCCTGTTGCAAGGTGGACTGTCCCAGCAAAGAAGGGCTGGCTTCCAGATGATCTGTTACTCCTAAAGTTCTCTCCCCTCTGTCAGCCGTTCCATCTGTGGCTGTCATATTACCCATCAGGCTTTAGTCAGTCAGAATGGCAGGGGTGGCAGTGCAGCTTGAAAATGAGCAGGAGAGAGTCACAGACACAAGATGCTTCTCCCTATCAGTTCAGGTGCGGTTAGAGTAGGTGGTCAAAGAAATGAATATTAACAGGCAAAGTCTACCCTTTCCTCATTAGTGCACGAGAACCCTACTTCTACACATAATTCACGGGAAAAGTCTTCAAACACAAGCAACATTACATCACAAATGGCATTAAAACTCTGCAGATTTAAGCGACAGATGGAAGGACTTCTCTCTCTCATGGGAAGTACCTGATGTGTATAACTATAGGGAACGGTATTTACCATTAAATTACCAATTCCTGGAGGGCAGAGATCGTGTTTACCCACCTTTATACTCCTTCAATGGTCAACACAACCTACAGATTAGTTGTTCAACCAAATACACTCCATGAATTTGATTCTTAAAAATAGTAACATATGTAAGCATTGAAAAACATTAAGAGTTACCTTCTGGATGGTAGAACTAAGGTGATTTTTATTTGATTTTGCCTTTCCACATGGTTCCTGATTTTCTCTAGTGAACATGAATATAATTAGTCAGAAAGTTACCATTAAAAATAATATTTTGGGAGGGGCATCTGGCTGGTTCAGCCAGTGCAACATGCGACCCCTGATCACGGGGTTGTGGGTTTGAGGCCCATGTTGGGTGGGGAGATTACTTACAAATAATAATAACAATAATAAAATTTCAGAATTCAAAGAGATGGCCTCCCTTACACATGGAAATTGAGGCTCAGAGAAGCTAAAAGACAAAGCCACACAGCTTGCTAGGGAGAAAGCTGAAATAAATAAAACCCTCATTCGTGTTTCCCAGCCCAGTACTGGGCTGGAAAGTCCCACTAACCAAAGCCCTCACCGAGGCCATTCTGGGCTGTGGGCTTCTGTGATACAGCCTCTAATCCTGTTTGATCAGAACATCCCAGATTCCACCAGGAAGAAGGCTTATTATTAGACAGACTTCCTGCAAGAATCAGATGGCAAACTCAAATTGCATAATTAGAGGTGAGATTAATAAAGGGATTGTTTACAAAGGTGTGGGTAGGGTGTAGAGAAACTTCAAGAGGGAGTGCAGGCCTCAGGACTCATAACCAAAGGGACTCTCACCACCCCCAGGTCTGCCAGGTTGAAGGGAGGGAACATTTACTGACCCTGGAAGGAGTGAGTAAGATTGACAGAAGCTGAAACCTGTGGTCACGGGACTCAGGAGCCAGAGGTGACTTAACAGATGAAGGTGGGGGAAAGTTACCCTAATACCACTCTTCTCCCTCCAACCACTCTCACTGGCCTCCCCACTGGGTGAAACCAATGGGCAACAAGAGGGTGAGAGAGTCTGTATCTGGTTCACACCAATTAACCTCCCAGAGCCCAGAGCAGGATGCGGAAGAGGGATCTGGAGCAGCCAGTGGAAGCTGTCCAGCACCTAAGGGCTCTCAGCCACCTTCCGGACTATACTGAGCAATGGCTTAACTGGACAGATACTCAGCAGTGCCAAGGATTCCAGCTCTCCAAACATTTCAATAAGCAGCCGTCTCTGCACAAAGACTTTCCAGGATTGTCCTTGACCCTTGTGATTGTTGGTCAAGTCTGGGGCAGCTGGTGCATTCGAGGACACTTTAGTAGTTGTTCTCTGGGTCTGAGGCTGCTCCCAAAGATCCCCTCCCCAGACCTTGGGGAGAAGAATCACGTCCTTTTCCATCTACTCCCACATGCAACATACACCAAGTTTGTATCTCTGACTATGGTGGCTCAGAGCAGATCAGATCATGCCAGTTTTCAATTTAAAATCCTCTAGCAGTTTCCACCTCATTTAGAATAAAATCCAAAGTCCTAACATGGGCTGACTTGCACAGTCTTCAGTGATCTGGCTCCTTCCTACTTCTCTAACCTTATTGCCTGACTCACATGAGCAAACACTGGTATCTGCTAAATGAATTAAAGTACACATGCAGACAGGAGAAACAGAACAGCTTTGTTTCAGCTAAGCTCCACTCTTGAATTCTCATCTCACTGGTCCAAAGCACTTGACCAAGACCCTTAGGCAAGCTGTCCTCTTATTAGGTCTATTTTAATGCCTTTTCATAACTACAAAGGTAATTCGTGTTCACTGTAGAAAGTCTGGAAATACACAAAGAACAAAAATTTGAACATTAAAGTAATTCAGAGATAGCCACTGTCAACACTGTTTTTTATACATTTAATATACAAAATTGGAATTCTATTCTTACTGCTTTGCGACCCACTCTTTTAACAATGTGGCATTAACTAAACTGTCTTCCAAAGCACACTGTTGTAACACTTCACTGTGTCCCACCCTATGTCCAGACAAGCTGGTCACTACTTCCCTACACTGCTGGACAATTCATGTTTCCCCTTTTTTGGTTATCATAAAAAAACAGTAATAAACATTCTTACACATTATGTACATTTCCATTACTAAATGCTCCAGATAGATTCCTATAAGTGGAATTGCTTGACAAATGGAAATATAAATTAGAGCAATTTTAAGTGTTATTAAATTGCTCTCCAGAGCAACTGGATCAATCAATACTCCCAGGATCAATACTGAAAGAACATTCGTCTCCTTTTTCCCTAACACTGGGTGTTAATACATATATTCTGTTTACTTCTGATATGCAGCATTTGTCAATGGATGAATGGCCAGATGCATGAATGGACAGAAGGACTGGATGGATGGACAGACAGATGGATGGGTGGGATAAATGAATTTTGTCAAGGAGTATCATGAAAGACACAGAGTCACATGAACAAGTTGTCTTTTTCCAGTTTCTAGGACTCTCCTGAGCAGTTTGTGTGTTTACCATGGGCCCAGTCCCTCCTCCCTTGTTAAATTCTGCTGAGCATCCCTTGGCTTTTGGGCCTAGAGCATTAGGCTCACATCCCACCGGATCTGGCTCTCACTCCCATTTGGCACCAGCAGAAGAGATATTAAAATTACTAATTTTGGCTTACATGATGCTTACTGTCTCAAGTAGAACTAATTAATGTTTTAATAGCAGAGTAACAAGTCCCAGACTTCCCTTAGCAAAGCAAACCTGAAAGTAAACACCACACTGGACTGCTCCATAGGATCCAAACCTACCAGCTGGAAAGATACAATCACCAGGGGCTGAATATGACCCAGAATCTGTGTTAAGAAAAATTTAACCCCATAATGCTGTTCTGGAGAGCTGCCGGATACCCACTCACCCCATGTGCTGACCCTAACTTGTCAGTCCTCAGAAATCCCTACAGACAGGACCAGGTTTTGTTTGATGGCATAGCCCCTGTACTTGGCATTGTTCGACATATGGTAAATACCTATCAAATGTCTACTGAATAAGTAGACATCTACTGAGTAAGTAGAGGGAATGTGGGATAAGAAGATTCATGGAAGCCTGGTTACATGAGTGAGTGGCTATATACCCCATAAATTCTAGAATCTAGATTTGGACCTGTGTCAGACACAATCCCATTCACTTTCTCTGTGATATGTTGCTTTCCAGCATTAGAGAAAAGCGTTCAATGCCCACAGTATGAGAATTTGTGTTGCAATAAATAATCTGAATCATAGTTTTGAATTTAAAATGCCTAATGGGTACGTGGGTGGCTCAGTAGGTTAAGCTTCTGACTTTTGATTTCAGCTCAGGTCATGATCTCACAGTTTGTGGGTTCAAGCCCCTCATCAGGCTCTGTGCTGACAGTGCGGGGCCTGCTTGGGATTCTGTCTCCTCTCTCTGCTCCTCCTCTGCTCGCTCTCTTTCAGAATAAATAAATAAACATTTAAAAACAAATAAATAGGGGCGCCTGGGTGGCGCAGTCGGTTAAGCGTCCGACTTCAGCCAGGTCACGATCTCGCGGTCCGTGAGTTTGAGCCCCACGTCAGGCTATGGGCTGATGGCTCAGAGCCTGGAGCCTGTTTCCGATTCTGTGTCTCCCTCTCTCTCTGCCTCTCCCCCGTTCATGCTTTGTCTCTCTCTGTCCCAAAAATAAATAAACATTGAAAAAAAAATTTTTTTAAACAAATAAATAAAAATAAACTGCTTCAAATAATCAACTATATTTTACCTACTGTGAAGATGTTCTCATAGCAACATTCCCCTTGAACTTCTAAATGGTCTCTATATGCTCAAAAGATATGGAAGTGAGAACAATTATGAACCCACAGTAAAATCATTGTTTCTTGGGATGGAAAGGCAGAGAGCAAAATGAACAAGGGACTCTCCAGTTTGCTCTTCTTTTTAATATGTACCCTCTTTGGTTGGAGACAGGAGTTAATTTTAATTACATAAGTTAATTATAATTAAGTACCAATATAGGGGTCTTAATTGGTACTTAATTATACCAACTGGTACTTAGGGGTCTAAAGCAACAAACATTTATATAATCTCACAGTTTCTGTGGGTCAAAATTCAGGAGCAATTTAGCTGGGTTGCTCTAGCTCAGGATCTCAAGAGTCTGCAGTCAAGATGCTAACTGGGGCAGTGTTCATCTGAAGGCTTGACTGGGGCTGGAAGAAGTACTTCCAAGATGGCTCAGTCTCGTGGCTGTTGGTAGGATGCCTCCATTCCCTTGCCAGGTGAGCCTCTCGGTAGGGTTGAGCATCCTCATAAAATGGCAATTGGCTTCCCCCAGAACTAGTAATCTAAAAAAAGAGCAAAATAGAGGCTGCAATGCCTAGTCTCCTGCAAAGACCTAGTCTCCAAAATCTAATGCCATCACTCCCTCTACTTTCTATTAATTAAAAGTGAGTCATCAAACACAGCCTATACTCAAGAGGAAGAAAGTTTATCTCAACCTTTTAAACTATGGAGAATTTGTGAATATATTTTACTAAGTTTATTTGAGAGAAAGAGAGAACAAGCAGGGGAGGGGCAGAGAGAGAGGGAGAGAGGGAATCCCAAGCAAGCCGCACCATCAGCACAAAGCCCAACACAGGGCTCAATCTCATGAATCATGAGATCATGACCTGAAGCGAAATCAAGAGTCAGACATTTAACCAACTGAGCCACCCTGGTGCCCTGTCAATATATTTTTAAACTATCACTATACTTCAGGCTGGAAACTAGAATCAATTGTGAGGACCCAATCCAGAGAAAAAGGTTTGCATTTCAAAAAGTGGGTGGCAAATAAATCAGATCTCAGATGCTGGGAAAAGAAAAGGCACCTACAGGCCAGCAAAGGGCTAGGAGTCTGCTCACATCCATCAAGTGCTGAAAGGGGTTGGGGGCTGAGTAAAATCCATAGTTTTAGAAACAAAAATATGAAGTGAAAACACACTTCTTTTCTGTTATTAATTTCTTTTGGTTTTCCCTCCTGAGCAAAAGTTCTTTTGAAAATGCCAATTTCCTGTTTAGATGTGCCTCAAGAAAGGGGTCTGGGCTAGAGAGAAAATTAGAAATTGGGATCTCCAATGGGCCAGAGGATGGGAGTGGCAGCAAGGATCAAAGGGAAAGTGACCAAGAGGGGAGAGGAGGAAGAACAGGGTCCCTCAGTAAACTGCTCCCATCAGACTCTCCTTCAGGCCTCATACTTCTGAACATTCTGTGCTCTGTTCAAAAGAGGGAGGCTCCTCCTTTTCAGAGCATAAAGGAATTGGATGGACATGAACCTCCTAGCACAGAAAGCCATTCACAGGATTTCACCAGTGCGAAATACAAAGCATGAAATGGTCTTAACGTTTTACAGGCAGCATTTGCACTGTGGAATTAGGGAAGAATTGAGGATGGAAAGCCAGGGGACAGTCAGCATCACGGCTAAATCAATGATGTGGCAGTTGGACCTGGGTTCAAATTCCAGTGTGTCTCTTACTAGCTGTGACACCGTGGGAAAGTTCATCTTTCTCAAATTTGGTTTCCTCTTTGTAAAGATGGGAGTACTATTAATTTCCTCATAGCGCTGTGAGGTTTAATGAGAAATCTAAGAGCTTAATGAGTATCAGCTATTATTAATGCATGGCAGGGACAAAGCCATGAAAACCTAACCTTGAGGAATAAAAACAGAGAACATTTGTTCATTTTCTGCAACTCAATGTACAGTTTATGAGAATCCTCTGGATCATTGTTCAGAGAATAGAAGGTGAACCACTATACCTCCTCTCCCTCCTCAGCCTCTCTGAACTCCAATCTCTTTGCTCGTCAGGATAAGGGAGGGTCCCTACCACTCTGAGTTGCCATGGGAAAACACAAGGAGCTGCTGTCACCTGAACACCAGCCGCGTTTCCAGATACAGTAAGTCTCGGGAAGGTGCTGTAGCACAGATTACCCATAGAGCTTCCATTCCCATCTTTATGAGACCCCATGGGGGTTCTGTGTACAGCAATAGTCCCGTACAAAGGCAGCTTTCCAAACTCCCAAAATTAGGTATAGGGGTGCCACAACGGGGCTCCTGGAATTCTAGGGGGAAGGGACCCTGGGACAGGTGTAAAGGTTGGTGAGGAGCCTCTCTGGAGCAAAGGGTGGGAAATCATTCCCTACAGGACTATCATCAACTAAGCTTCACAACACAAGCCACAGAACAATACCAGCTCAAGGCCAGCAGGGTTGTGTGCTTGTGTCCAGCAGCATAGTTCCGAGGCCCTTACAAAGAAGAAAACAATTGTACAGGTATTATAAAGTACATGAAAAGAAGCTGATGAAAGAGTAACTGCCATTTCCCACCCTGCATGACCAAATGTGAACAGGTTAAATGATCACGTCGGTCTCTCGCTCCCACTTTCCAGTAGGGAAGGAGATGAGCTGACGCCTCGGGCTGACCAGAACACCCATGTCAGAAACATCGGCTGAAATTCCCCTTCCAGATCTAGCCCTTTAATGTTTTCCACATCTCATCGGGGAAACACTCCTTGGTGTTCCTAAGCACCTTGCGAGCCAACCAGGTAACCTGAGGCCCATGCAGCCTCACTCAGTTAATAAGTGAAGCACTCTCCTAAAAGCAGGTAAGCCCAACTTTATGAAGGGTCAATCAGCAAATCTAAAACTTTCATAAACTGTTCATGCCTCTCTGGAACTTAAATAGGACTTCCAGAGAACAGTATGAGGGACTTAGCACTTAATTACAAACCTTGCCTAGAAAATCAATTTATTCTGGATTCTTGAAAGAAAAATAGAGTGTGTTGGTATTTACTTTTAATAATAAAACTGCTCAGCATCTTAAGACTGTCTCCGGCCTTCACTGGACACATTGCCAGCTACATGTGGTCACACACCCATGAGGCTTCTGAGACTGATTCTGGGCCACCAGCTCCAGGCTTCTGAGACTGATTCTGGGCCACCAGCCTTGGCCCTTACCAAGCAGCCATGAAAATTTGAAGTTCTCTGGCAATATCCTCTACAGCCTCACTAACAGTAATAGCAACAACCCCCAACACTTACTGAGCCTTTACTATGTGCCAGGCAGTGTTCTCAGTCTTTATGAGTATTAAATCTTTCCAAAATTTTCACGGCTACCCTGAAGGGTAGGTTCTAATATAATCCCTGCATTTTACAAATGCAGAAACTGAGGCATGGAGAAGATAAATAAGGAAGCTGTCCAAGGTCCTACAACTGACAAGGCTGTAAATCAGGGGTCCAAGCCCACAGTCTCAGATGCTGTGCACCTGCCACTGTGTTATTCAAACTGGCTTGCTGCATTCTGTATGTCTTCCTGGTGCTTCTCACGACACTGCAGGATGAAGCTCCTCTCCCCCTCACTGGCATCCTAGCAAAACAGTCTGGCTTAGATTGGGGTCATCTAATAATACCCAGTGTCTACACCTCAGTTGTTTCTACACTGGAAAGGATGGCTGTTTCATGCTTTTTTTTTTTTTTTTAACCCAGACTCTCTTAGATTTCTCACCCCACACTCTTTTTTTTTAAAATTTTTTTTAATGTTTCTTTAGTTTTGAGAGAGAGAGACAGAAGACAAGCAGGGGAGGTGCAGAGAAAGAGGGAGACACAGAATCCAAAGCAGGCTCCAGGCTCTGAGCTGTCAGCACAGAGCCCGACACGGGGCTCAAACCCATGAACCACATGACCTCAGCTGAAGTCAGATGCTTAACTGACTGGTGCCCCTACTTTCTTTTTTTTAAGTTTGTTTATTTATTTATTTTTAAGAGAGAGCAAGCAGGGAAGGGGCAGGGGGGGGGGGGGACAGAGAATCCCAAGCAGGTTCCACACTCTCAGTGCAGAGCCCAATCCGGGGGTCAATCCCGCAAACCATGAGATCATGACCTGAGCTGAAATCAAGAGTCGGACACTTAACCAACTGAGCCACCCAGGCGCCCTCTCACATGCTGTTTTCTAGTGATGACCAAAACTTCATTTCCCTCAAGGAGAGTAAAATAGTAGAACATGTGTCTTGAAGACAAAAAGCTAGGTTTCACCTGCCCTTCTACTAGTTCCCGATGAGTGTACCTTGGGCAAGTTATTTAACATCTCTGAGTCTTAGATTTTTTTGCCTGTAAAATGTGAGTAACTACATTTATCTTTTAATATTATTATGAGAAACAAAAGATAGAAAGTATATAAAGCACCTATGATAAGCAGTAAAGAGTAGTAACTCCCTAAGGTTCTTTCCTGTTCTTAAAGTCTATAACTATTTGAGTGTTATTGTTTGGGTGGTTATATTATCTCCAAGGAAGAAAAGGCTTAGGTTTGCTGGCTTATTTCATTCTAAAGTATGTCCCTTGGGTGTGGAAAATCAACAAACGACTTTCCATTACCTACCAGTCAAGCAGCCCTGAGTTCTAAGGCCAAGGAACTTAGATTCCAGGGGGCAATAAAACACCTGTGCATGGAAAGAAAACCAAGTGTTCCAAGAGGCGAACAACTGAACAGGACACTTCCCACTGAGCCCTGTGTGAGGTCAGAGGAGAGCCATTTCTGAGAAACAACAGTTTGGAACAGGCAGAGAGGATGGGGAGAAGGGCTCAGAGAGAGGGAGCAAGCAGCAAGGTCTGAGATAAGAAGAAGGAACGTAGGGGCGCCTGGGTGGTGCAGTCGGTTAAGCGTCCGACTTCAGCCAGGTCACGATCTCGCAGTCTGTGAGTTCGAGCCCCGCGTCGGGCTCTGGGCTGATGGCTCAGAGCCTGGAGCCTGTTTCCGATTCTGTGTCTCCCTCTCTCTCTGCCCCTCCCCCGTTCATGCTCTATCTCTCTCTGTCCCAAAAATAAAATAAAAACGTTGGGAAAAAAAAAAATTTAAAAAGAAGAAGGAACGTCACCCAATGTATGCAGTCAATCTTAAGGCAGCCGGCTGGGCAACAGAGTTTATGGTAGGAAGTCAGGATTAAATAATTAGTTGATGGTGGACACATTATCATCGCATTTCGCTAAACCATTTGCCAAGTGCTTCACGTGTGCAACCCTTACTTAATTCTGACCAGGGTTGTGTTAAGCTGGCATTCCCTCTATTTTGCAGTTGAGAAAACACAGCAATTCACATTATTTCCACATCTGATCCTCAAATATAATTCCGAGAGATGGCCAGAGCAGTTGTTATCTCCATTTCAGAAAAAGGCAAATTAAGGCTCAGAGAGCCCAGTGATCTAACCCAAGTGGTTCTCAACACTAAAACTAAAGATCCACCACCACCTTTTCATAATCAGTATTTACAATACCACCTGTATTAACCTGAAGTGAATAAAACTCATAAATAATGTCATACTCATAACTGTAACAACTAAAACTGCTCCCACAAATATCCAAAGTAGGGGACAGGATTCCTTAGGCTAAGACTCCTCCAAAGTCAAAGGCAGGGCCTGGTCTCAAACTCAGCTGTCTGGACTTTCGGAGCAAGACCCTTCCTCCTTGAGAAGGTGGGATGTGGCCAGAATGGAGGACACAGACGGGAAGGGTAGATACCCGTACTGTCAGGCCTTCAATTTCTTACCCCCTTCACAACGGCCACCGGTACTATGATGGCAACAACAGCAGGCTCATCCACTTACCTCCTCCATTGTTTAATCTCTCAAACTCATCTTGCTGAAACAGAAATTAAACCTTTGTCTTCTGTTCTCTGATGGTAAATATTCCACCTTCTACTTCTAAGAGCAATAGCCAAAAAAAGTAGCAACTTGAGAAAAATCACATTCTTCGTGGCCAGCGCAAATCATGCTACAGTAGGAAACAAGACGTCAGGAAACAAGGTATTTGTTTTAAAAGTGCGTGCGCGGCTCTGGATTAGGTTTATCTTTCTCTTGGTTAAAGCACTAACAGAACTGATGTCTTTGATCTGCCCCGCCAACAAAAACCAAAAAGTCATTCAGAGCTCGCATTCCAGAGGTGCCTTTGGGAGACTCTGCACTGACAAATTTCATGCACAGATTGTCAGGAAGAAAAGTCAAACGTTATTTTCATGCTTGTGGTTTAATTCTTGTGCTTTAACCATGTTGGCATGCTTATAAACCTATGTCATGAGCAATCAAACAGTAAGCGGCATGCATTTTTCTCAGCGGGTTGTGTACATTCTTTTAGCAGACATTAAAAAATAAAACAAAGTTACCACACGGAAACTGCTCTTCTATGGCTCACATCTTTAAGTTCTACATAGAATTATTCACACAGCAAACGATTACTAAGCGCCTACACAGTGCAAGGCACTGTGACAGGTTTAAAGCAGGCACTGGTCTTCCCACAATTCCTCAATCAATGAGCCAGGTACCTAGATACAAATCCCGGCGGGGGGTGGGGGGGTGCTGTGTGAGGGGCAGGATGGGAGGGCAATGGGAACTAAGAGTTAAAGCAGAGGCCGGCAGAGTTTGGCCACATGTTAACCAAAGCCAGGAATAGTGCAGATAAATAAAATCTACATACAATCCCAAATTTAAATTAACAGTTATTTTCCAAGGCATAACAAGCAAATCTCTCTCAATTAGCCTTAACCACACCTGCTGGTAGACTAAGAACAACTTATTAGAGAGAAGAGGGGCTGTTGGTTTATAAAAAGTCAGTTGAGTATTAGGGGCCAAACACCAACTGAAGAAGAGAATCATGTGCGAAAAGGAGGTAACTGTAGGCGGGAAGTGCAGACATGCAGTCATATGGGTGCATACCGCCTTGCCTACAAAGTCAGAGGCAGAAAGGCTTACATGCCAAGGGCAAGACGGAAAAAAAATATCTTTAAAGTTTGTTAAAGTTCTGTGATGCAAAGCTCAATTTCATTAATTGTCTCTGTTCGTAAAAGGAAAAAATGCTACATTTTTAGGAAATGGGTAAATATTGTCAAAAATCTGTTTTATTCTTGCAACCATGGGAAACAAAACAGTTTAATTTTCTTTTTTCTTCATAGTTCCTTTTTTTTTTTTTTTAGGTATTATGTATTTTTTTTTTTTTTTTTTTTTGAGGTGTGGGCAGAGAGGACAGGATTGGAAGTGATACTGCACTGACAGCAGTGAGCCCAATGCAGGCTCCAACGAACGCAAACCATGAGATCATGAGCCGAAGTGGAACGCTCAAACGACAGACCCAGGAACCCCTTCTTTCCTATTTTCAATGGCAAGTCTCTAATCTATCCTTATTCTATTTTATGGAGGGTGAGAAAAAAGACTGCTTTAATGATAGCACATCATCCTGTGGAATGCTAGGATCCCACCGCTTAAAGTTTTTAACACCTTTTTAAAAATTTTTTTAAAAATGTTTACTTATTTTTTAAATATAATTTATTGTCAAATTGGCTTACATACAACACCCAGTGCTCATCCCAACAAGTGCCTCCTCCATGCCCATCACCTATTTTCCCCCTTTTCCCCCACCATCCACCCTGTTTGTTCTCCATATTTAAGCGTCTCTTGTGGCTTGCCTCCTTCCCTCTCTTTTTGTAACTATTTTTCCCCTTCCCCTCCCCCATGGTCTTGTTCAGTTTCTCAAGATCCACATATGAGTGAAAACATATGATACCTGTCCTTCTCTGACTGATTTCACTCGGCATAATACCTTCCAGTTCCATCCACATTGCTGCAAATGGCATGATTTCATTCTTTATTTTTTGAGAGGGAGACAGCATGAGCCCGGGAGGGGCAGAGAGAGAGAGGCACATAGAATCTGAAGCAGGCTCCAGGCTCTGAATTATCAGCACAGGGTCCAACGTGGGGCTCAAACTCACAGACTGCAAGATCATGACCTGAGCGAAAGTCAGACGCTTAACCAACTGAGCCACTCGGGTGCCCTGTCACCTTTATTGAGATATTACTCATATACCATAAAGTTCACAATTTAAAGTATACAACTCAATAATTTTTAATGTATTAATATATTATAATCCTCACCATGATCTAATTTTAGAATATTTTCATCATTCCCAAATTAAATCTTAACACACATATTAGCAATCGCTCTCCATTCTCCCCTGACACCTGCCCACTTCCCCCACCCTAGGAAATTATTTATCTATTTTCTGTTTCTATAGAGTTGCCTACTCTGGACATTTCATATAAACAGAATCACATACTATGTGGTCTTCTGTGACTGGCTTCTTTCACATAGCATAATGTTTCTGACGTTCATTCAGGTTATAGAATGTATCAGTATTTCTTTTGACTGCCAAATAATATTCCGCTATAAAAATATACCTCATTTTATCTGTATACCAGTTGAAGGACATTTGGGCTATTTCCAGTTTTTAGATATTATGATTAGAGTTGCTATGAATATTTTCAGACAAGTTTTTATATGGACATCTTTCACTTCTCTTGGATATATACTACCTAGGAGTGGAACTGCCGTGTTATATAACTTTATGTTCAGCATTTTGAGGAAGTGTCAAACTGTACTCCAAAGTGGCTGTACCATTTTCCATTCCCACCAGAACTCCACTTTCTCCACATCCTTGCCAACACTTGTTGTCTTTGTTTATTATTGTCATCCTAGTTGACGTGTTTGGATCTGTATGCCATGATAAGTAACGGTGTTGAGCATTTCTTTGTACTTGTTGGCCACCATTTGTATATCTTCAGCAAAATGTCTACTTAAGTCCTTTGCCCATTTTTAACTGGATTATTTGGGGGGTG